>NC_058130.1:648697608-648781377 GCF_016433145.1 Gracilinanus agilis
TCAACCTCCCCTTCATCCCCCCCCCCATAGCTGATGCACATTTCCACTGGTTTTAACATGTGTCATTGATCAAGACCTATTTCCAAATTGTTGATAGTTGCATTGGTGTGGTAGTTTTGGGTCTACATCCCCAATCATGTCCACCTTAACCCATGTGTTCAAGCAGTTGCTTTTCTTCTCTGTTTCCACTCCTGCGGTTCTTCCTCTGAATGTGGGTAGCGTTCTTTTCCATAAATCCCTCAGAATTGTCCTGGGTCATTGCATTGCTGCTATTACAGAAGTGCATTACATTCTATTTCACCACAGTGTATCGGTCTCTGTGTACAATGTTCTTCTGGCTCTGCTCCTTTTGGTCTGCATCAATTCCTGGAGGTCTTTCCAGTTCACGTGGAATTCCTCCAGTTTATTATTCCTTTGAGCACAATAGTATTCCTTCACCAGCTTATACCACAATTTGTTTAGCCATTCCCCAATTGAAGGGCATACCCTCATTTTCCAGTTTTTTGCCCCCACAAAAAGCAAGGCTATAAATATTTTTGTACAAGTCTGTTTATCTATGATCTCTTTGGGGTACAAATCCAACAATGCTATGGCTGGATCAATGGGTAGGCATTCTTTTATAGCCCTTTGAGCATATTTCCAAATTGCCATCCAGAATGGTTGGATCAGTTCACAACTCCACCAGCAGTGCACTAATGTTCCAATTTGACCACATCCCCTCCAACATTCATTACTTTCCCCTTCTTTCATTTTAGCCAATCTGCTAGGTGTGAGGTGATACCTCAGTGTTGTTTTGATTTGCATTTCTAATTATTAGAGATTTAGAACACTTTCTCATGTGCTTATTGATACTTTTGATTTCTTTATCTGAAAATTGCCTATTCATGTCCCTTGCCCATTTATCAATTGGGGAATGGCTTGATTTTTTATACAATTGAATTATTAACCAAATGAAGAATACAATTATTGGAGGTAAAATCTTTTTATTACCTAAAGCTGAAAAATTTCTATAAAAACAAAATTAATACATATAACATATGGAAAGAAGTTGACAGAAAAAAACATAATTGTATCTTAATTGTCAGATAAGGATCTGATTGATATTGGAGCTACATAGAAAACTAACTCTAGCACCAAAAACTATCCTCCAAATAGATGAGTTGTTAAATGACAAGAACAATTTTCAAAAGAAGTATTGCAAACATAGTCCATGAAAAAATTACTACCAACAAGAAAAATGAAAAAACAAAACAAGTGTTACAATAGATTCTTTAATGTCCTTTCTATCGTGGGACAAGGCAAAACTCTCTTTGTTCTTTGTTTAATGACCTTCTCATGTCTCATTCCAATTGAAAAAAAACCTCTTTCATTCCATCTTAGAATAAATATTGTGTATTAGTTCCAAGGCAGAAGAGCAATAAGGGTTAGGCAGTGACTTACCCTGGGTCATACAGCTAGGAAAGGTCTGAGGTCATATTTAAACCCAGTACCTCCTATCTCTGAACCTAGTTCTCAAGCTGACTCCTTTCCATACTACTATTGAATCTAACCTAATTGGCTCAAATCAGGCTCAGACTTGAAAGCACTCTTCCCTATTCGTTTCAAATGAAGATCAGCTATAGGTGGGGAACACAGCACATAACACAGGATTTTTTTAGTGTATTGTTTGGCTTGGCTAAACTATTTTTTTTGTTTGTTTTTCTTCCTTTTAAAAAATTTTTATTATAAAGGATGAATCTCTCTGGAAGAGATGAGGGGAAGTGGTGTAATGGAATCGAGGTGAGGTAAAAGTAAATATAATTTTAATAAAATTTAATAAAGTCTAAATAGAACAATAAGAGGAAATTCATTCATGTCTTTTAACATCTATGTGGAAATGATTTATAATCAGATCTTTTGTTTAATTAGCCATTAATTTTACATATGGATTTATCAGTTATAGAACTATAAATGCTTATTTTCCTAAAATCTATAGCTTTGTTCTAGTGATATTGATTTTATTTTAATATTTTATATAAATACTTTTGTTGTTTAATATTTCTCATGATATCCCTAATTCAGTCACAAATTTTCTCTATCTATAATTATAAAAGATATAACCTTAAAATCTTCCTTCTCTTCCTTTCTCCCTGTTTTTCTCTCCAGAGGAAGAATGAGTCTACAAACTTATGAATCAATTCGCATTTGAAGGTAAGGTACCACCTTTAATATTAATATTAGGAAAAATAACAAAAATAATACATTTCAAATAAATATATCCAAAGATAAATCTTTGGATTTAAATATTTAAAAGATCCTTATTTTTCTAATCAGTAACTTAAATTTACCTTGCTTATTTCATTAGTCAAATGTGTACATATTTTCTTACATTTTTTTCAATTATCCATCAATAATTTATAAAGTACCTGCTGTGTCAAAAACATTGTATTAAATATCTGGACAGGTAAGAAGAGAATGAAGAAATAGTCCTTTCCCTCATGGAATTTGCCACCTAGTCATAGAGTTTATAATCTTTGTCATTTTCAATCTTGTCCATTGTCTGGGATTATTCTTCCTTTTTTCATTATATATATTATATTTTCAGTGTCCCATTTTTAATCAAATTTTTAATTTGTCTTATTGGCCTCACCTCAAAATTCTTGTGCCTGCCTCCAACCTTAACCACTTTTATTTGTTATCATGACATTATTGAACTGTACATTATGTTATACCAGTGTCAACTTTGTGTTTGAAATTGCCAATGGCAAGGAACTCATCTTGTCCAATGATGAAGCCAATTTCTTGAATACCTATTATTCATGTTCATTTCCATGCCAATAAACTTAGCCATGGGTCATTCTTAAAAGATAGGAAAAAAATAACTTGGCACATGGTCTAAACTAATCCAGGCTTGAGAAATTTGGCTGGACTACTTTACAACAAGATTTGAGCCTCAGTTTCCTCATCATTAAAAAGATAGTTTATAGTAGATAATGCCCACAGACCCTTTTCCAAGTCTTAAACCTGGTAAAAGTTCTCTCTGCCTATGAAATGGCAATATTTTGTTTATTTTACATTCATTTTGGAACTTTTTCAGGTTGTCAATAAATGAAACTTCCTCCAAGTTACAATGTGAACTTCCAATGGATTTTTATTGTTCTTTTTTAGCAGTTGGAAATCATTTCCACTTGATAGTGCTGAAGTGTTTAATGCCTTTCAGGGACAAACACTGAGCTGTGGCATCAACTGGAGCAATCTGGTGACAGTTTATTAATGGTAGAGCTCTCCTGGAGCAATCAAGAAAGAGGAGCCTGATTATGAATCATTGCTATGGCTATGTCAAGAAAATACATGTCTGTGAATATGTAGGTATAGAAACATTTCCCTAAGATCTTCCCTGAGACAGACACAATAAGATTAGCTGCTCAAAGTATAACCTTCATGTGAGAGGATGCCACTGGGAAGTTAGCCCATGGAGTAAATGACATGAAGAAGTATTTGGAATGTAGGAAGAAATTATAAATAATATCAGATGCCATCAAGCCAGAGAGTTGGTGGAATGGACAAATGATATTAAAGGTAAGTTTTTAAATGAGATAAATTACTTGCTTTATGGACAATGATCATTTATCAGCCCACTTAGATAGGAAACTCAAGGTCTGTGGTCACAAGGTTCTACTTATACCCAAAGTACGTGTGATCACAGGAGTATGAGACAACCTTAAGAGAGAGTATTCTTGATACCACGTTGCCTTCTTTGGAATGGCATAGGACCATGTTGGTTAACCTATGGCATGTGTGCTGGAGGGGGCTGTACCCCCTGTCCGTGCATACCTGAGGACATTTTTCTCATCACTCTGCCCAGCAATCCAATGGGAGTGCTTCCTTCCTCTCCTCTCTGCAGTAAGCTCACATGCAGCATGAGAGTTTCAGTTTGGGCACTCAGTTTCTAAGAAGTTCGCCATTACTGCTATAGGAGCATTGAAGGCACATTTATGGAAATTCCAGATGGATGTAATAAGCACTTATTATTAATATATCATATTATATTATATGAATGATATAAAGTCATATGAAATTATAGATATTATTTATATGAAAACATGAAATTATATGATAAATATGAATATATTATATTATATGAATGTTATATTCAAAGTATTGTGTTAAGCAGTGTAGACTCAAAAAATAAAATAGCAGTACCTGTTTTCAAGGAGCATGCATTCTCTAGGAAAAGAAAAGGATACTTAAGAATAAAATGTTACACTTTCATTGTAGCTTATATAGTCTTAGAGAGTTGGCAAGTACACTGAGAAGTAACTTGCCCAGGCTCACACAATAAGTATCTATCAGAGGAAAGGCATAAACCCTAGGTATCCTGGTTCTGAAGTAAGCTCCTCTTTCACCAGTTGCCATATTTCAGTTCACTCTAACAGAGGAGACAGCAAATTAAATAATGGATATATAGATACATTTCTATAAGTAAGCTATTATATTTTACAAATACATGTATATATCACAAATTATAGATACATAAATATATATTACAAATATATGTATGTGTTTATATATAAATATTTCATATATTTGTGCAAATATATAAATTTTAACATTATATATTAAATATTATTGGATATTATACATATATATTTATATAAAGTTGTTCTTCCATTTTGGAAGAGGATCAGACTTGATGGGGGTGATACGTTGACTTGTGCATGAAGTGGACTATTAATGAGACAGAAGGGTATAAAGTCATCATCCTCACTCCCTTCCAGTCATTGAAGTCCAGTGGCAAGATAAGATGACTAGTGATGGCTTGGGGTGCAATGGATGACCTTGGCATCTTCCATGTCTTACCAAACTTTGAGCACAATCACAGCATCTGCTTCAACCACCTTCATGATCATTGGAACAAATTGTTCTCATTCTTCCATTCCATTAGAAGAAGTCTTCACATGCTTAGAGTAGACACTCCTCTTAACTCACCGACAGGTTTATGGCCCATCAGTTACTGTCAACCTGACTTAACCTATATGCACATGCTACACTTTCTTGGAACAATATGTGAGGGTTTTGGGGCAGATGGACACTATCAATGGATGAATAATTCTGAAAAGGGCTTCCTCACACTACAGGTACTAATCCTACTTGAACACCCATGCATACACACACACACACAGACACACACATATATGTATATATCTATCAACAATTATTGTTGGGAGGAGAAAGACACTAACAACTTGTAGAATCAGGTGAAGTTTTGCATGAACATGAGAGGTGACACAAGACCTGAACCTTGAAGGATGCCAGAGCTTCAGAGTAGTGGGATTCAGGAGGGAATGAATTCCCAGCACAGGAAGTAGCCTTTGCAAAGGCATAGAGTCAGGAGATAATCATGCTGAGTTTAAAGAATAGTATGGAGGCTGATTTGGGGCCCTGCTAAACACTGTAATGAAGACATTTTAATGTGAAAGGAGTATTTAATTGGAAAAATTAGGCTTCAGAAGGGCAAGGTATGATGATATGAGATTCTCTTCTTAAAATTAATTTTAGTCACCACTGTAATGTTATCAGTAATTGTTATAAGGAAGAGAGGATTGCCTATAGGGGGACAGATGCAGAGGAGAAAGAATTTAATATAATGCATATCTATTTCTGATAGGCATTGGTGAGACAAAAACCTGAATAAGAATCTGGGATCTATAAGAAACACTTTAAGAGTTGTGCAACAAGTTAAATTTAACATTATTTTTGCTTAATATCACACAAATGTGGAATAGTTAAATGTGTGGGTGAGATCACAGAATCTGAAACTATTACTATAGGATAATTTGTTAATAAACATTTAGTGAAATTTAAAATATAACATATATTATATTAAAAAATAAATACCTTTATATATGACTACTTCTAATCATTATATGTGAATATCCTGATGGCAGTCACAATTCTGCTTGAATTGCTGAAATGTATAATGTATTTTATGAAGAATATTCCAAACAAACTAATTCAATTTAGCCAACAATGATTATGTACCTAGTTACTGGTGAGGACACCTTTTAAAATGAGAAATGGCCATTGGCCTCATGAAGCTTAGACTCAGGAAATATGATACTTCAGAACCACAACTAGAGCAAGCTGACCAAGACTTTGTCCCAAGGCACTGATATTTAGAGGTCATTTAAAGGCCTTATACTCCTTCCCATCCTAGAAGAGCCATTGGAGAGGAAAACATTAAAGGGATATGAAATATATGAAAAATGATGGAAACATCAGGGTCTAGGTCAAAGAGTCTGAAGTTCACATTTTACCACTGACATATGTATCAGTTCTCTCTTAGAATGAATTTTAATTGACTATGTAAACTAAATATGAAGTTAAGGCTGGGGAGAACACTGATAAATAGATATATTTAGCTTTATTTTCCTTCTTGATGTGTTTCTGATTCTCTCTGGACTTAATCATCTACTCACCCTGAATCTTCCTTCAGCACCTAGGGCTGTGATGGTGAACCTATAGCACGTGTGCCAGAAGGGACACTCATAGCCCTCTCTGTAGAGACATACATTGTTGCCCCAGTAGAGGTTGCCAGAGTTTGTTACAAGAAAATAAGAGGGATGTGGGCTGGGCAGCCTTTCCCCTCTCCACAGGACTGAAGACATTTCTCACATCACCTGCTGCTCTAAAAGGTTCACCATCACTGACCTAGGATCTTCTCACCCTATATGTTCTTTTACTATGCAGGCTACCTGCTTCAGTTGGTAAGTTCCTTTCAGGGGCCTCTATTTTGTAGACAGGAACAAGTAGTCAGGTTCTATTCCCTTCCATTTGTGTATCTGACGCTTTCTGGACTTTGCCAACATGATCCTACATGGATATCTTCCTTTTTAGTCCCTGGTTCTTTTTAGTTCATTTTTATGGGTTTTCTTCCATTAGAATAGAAGCTCCTTTATGGCAAGGATTGTATTTTTGCTTGTGTTTTGCAATTCTCACTTAATTCTGTGGCTAAGTTTCTGGGATAAAAGGATGCAAACAAATATCTTTATTAAAATACATTAAGACTAGGTTCATACACTAAACATGTCAAAAATTATGACAGGATTCATCTAATTATTTTAAATAAAATGCCAGATTGTTTGGCCATTCAGTCATGTTTGAATCTTCTTGACCCTGCATGGAATTTTCTTGGCAAAGATTTTGGAGTGGTTTGCCACTTTGTTCTCCAGTGGGATGGAGGTAAACAGAGGTTCATGACTTGGCCAATGTGAATGTCTGAGACCAGATTTGAACTCAGAAAGATGAGTCTTCCTGATTTCAAAACTGTTGTTCTCTCCACTGTGTTACCCAGTTGCCTTCCTCCTGCCACACAATATATACTTAATAAATACTTGCTACCTTATCTTACCCAAAAAATAGCTAACCTTTTTAAAAACCAAGTTCTCGATTTTTTTGGGGACTATGTTATTTAGTAACTATGCCAACTTTGAACCTGATCCTCCTCCCTTCCTCAGTGACTGAGGTTATATGTGTTATATGTGGATTATGTTATAAAAAGGGTGATTTTTTGCATGTTTATTCTTGCTATATGTTTGAAGTAAATATTCCTTTGTAAAAGCGAATCTGATTATTAGGTTGTTAAATGGAGCTGATGTGAAATGCAGCAGACCTCTAAAATTGGGGGAACATTAGTGGGATTTTGAGTCAATGATGGAGATACTTTCATCCTCAAGCTCTCTTTATATATATATATACATATATGCATATATGTATATATATATATTTAATTTTAAACCCTTAACTTCTGTGTATTGACTTATAGGTGGAAGAGTGGTAAGAGTAGGGAATGGGGGTCAAGTGACTTGCCCAGGGTCACACAACTGGGAAGTGTCTGAGGCCGGATTTGAACCTAGGACCTCCCATCTCTAGGCCTGGCTCTCAATCCACTGAGCTACCCAGCTGCCCCCCTCAAGCTCTCTTAAGGGTCTTGTTGATCCCTGGATAGAAGGATGAGTGTAACATAATTGGTTTTTAAGCAGTATGAATGATGGGAGTCATTTTTGCTGGCATGAAATAATATATGTAGTATGTTGCTTTATATGTCTTAGAGTCACTAAGACTTCAACTCCTTAATAAACTGCTGGTCCTGTGATCTATTCAATGTATTTACTCTTCTCCCCGTTTCCCCCAATTCTCATCCTTTGCATTTTTTTCCAGGAAAAGTTTGGGGTAGGTCACCATAATTCTGTGTTCTATTTGATTCTGAAAATGGAAAAGTCAATAAATAAAATTCCAATGTGCATGTGTTCCATGGAACAGAACAAATTGGAATACCCTTATACGTTCAGTGTTGTATTTGACTATTTAGATACATTTACATGTGTGTTTGTTTACACACCGGCATCTATATCTGCTAACAATATAATATATAATATACACTGAAAATTCACGGAGATACAGATGAAATGTGAAGATGACAGAAGATACAACAATTCAATGTCTCTGGATTAGTCAGAGATTAAAGCACCTGAGTTTGTCCTTCCTAATCAGATATCAGCAGTTGGAAAAATAATTTCTTTATATGCATTTATGTTTCTCACCATTATTTCTAAGATTGCATTGATATGTGGCACACATAAGAATAGCAGTAATAATAATAGATGTTTTATTTAAATTAATCTTTCTTTGATGATTCAGAAATCATGTTATGTTCCTGTAGTGTGTCAGTTATCATTTTGAATATCTCTATCTATTATATTAAGATGCAATGAAATGGAGTCAAAGGAGTAACAAAACTTCTGAGCTAGAAGAAACTTTTAGCATCATCCCATTTGAGCCCTCATTTTTTTTTTTTGCAACAAATGAGGTGTTGGAGGATAAGAGTCTTGCTTAAAGCCACAAAATTAGTTGTTGGAGGTTTAGGATTCATTATTTTAAAGGGATCATCTAGCTCGTGTATTTCTCTCTCTCTTTTAAAACCTTCCATCTTAGAATCAATACTGTGTTTTGACTTTAAGGCAGAATAGTGGTAAGGGCTAGACAATGAGGCTTAAGTGACTTGCCCAGGATCACACAGCTAGGAAGTGTCTGAGGTCAGATTTGAACCCAGGACCTCCTATCTCGAGGCCTGGCTCTCAATCCACAGAACTTCCTATGTGCACCTATATTTCTCTTTTGAAGGCTGGAATCATATTGCACTGCTGTTCTCTTACCCAGCAGAGAGCAAAGATGAGAACATACTGTTTGTGGCTAACTCCAATATTTCTGGCTTTAGGAAATGGTAGCTCTTTGCTTCATGGAAAAGGGGACTTGAAGAGCAAAAATAATCAGAACTAGATTATTCTAACTTCTAGAACAGTAGAAGTGTTTCCTTTTAATCTGGGCTTTGACTCTTAAGTTATAATGCTACAATGAATTTAGTCTTTTGTAAATTTGTGAGAGAAAAATTCTCATTTAATTATATGGCTAATTTTCAAATTAAAAGAATACAAACAAATATTTTTTTGAAATATATTGACTAGATTCATACACTGAACATGTCGCATCTATTTTAAAACATTGAATCCATTGTCTTCAAGACAAAGTGAGTCATTCAACAAACATTTGCTAAGTGCTTACTATGTGTCAGGCACTGCACTAAGCCCTAGGGATATTAAAAAATAATGAAAAATCAATTCCTACAATTATGGAGTCCATAATCTAAGGAGAGAGACAAATTATAAAGGTATGTACAAAATATATACAGTGTGGATGGAAGGAAATCTCAGAGGGGAAGGCAATCATAGCTAGGGGACCCAGGAAAAGTCACCTGCAGAAGGTGAGACATGAAGGAAGCCACCACTTCTAAGAGGTAAAATAGAAGTAGCAACCATTCTAGGCATGGAGGATTTTTCAAGAGACAGGATATTGGAGTATCCTGTGTGAGGAAGAGCAAATAAGACAATGTAGATGAATGGTAGGGCAACTAGGGGATATAGCGAATTGAATGTCAGACCTGGAATTGGGAATACATGAGTTTAAATCTAACCTCAGACACTTCCTAGCTGTGTGGCTCTGGGCACGTCACTTAACCTGGTTTGTTTCAGTTTCCTCATCTGTAAAATGAGCTGGAGATGGAAATGGCAAACCATTCCAGTATGTAAAACAAACAAACAAACAAAAAAACCCTACCCCCATCCTCCCCCAAAAAAGGATCACAAAAAGTTGGACATGACTAAAATGACCGAACAACAAAGCTGGATCCTAAATGACATGGAGGAGAGAGAGTATAAAATGATTAGAAATATAAGAAAGGGCCAGGTAATAAATAGCTTTTAAGTGTAAGAGAACCTCATAGCTCATATGTGAAGTCATAGCGATGACTTTCTAACATGGAGATGATAGAGAGGCATGCAATATATTGAGTGGGTGAGTGACAGTCACAATATTACTTTAGAAAAAATATTTTGGTAGCTTAGTGGAAAGTGGAGTTTGGAAAGAGGAGAGACTTGAGGCAGGGAGACCAATCTGAAAGCTTTTCCAATAGATGAAAGATGATGGGGGTCTGAACTAGTGTGGTATATCTTTGTAAATGAAAAGAAGAGGATATATGTATAATATATGTGTGTATATATATGCATACATGTACCTATCTAAGAAATGTCACAAAGACATAAAAGATAAAGCTTGGAAATAAATGTATGAAGTGATTTTTTTTAAACATCACAGACACTTCCCACTATCATAACCCTTTTCTAATGAACATCTTGGTTCAAAGCAAAATTAGAATTCTATTCCCCATGAAAGCAATGATTATAGCAGATTAGCAGAGTTGTGATTCAGCCCTGAACTTCTCATTCCAAAACCCAGGCTCTTTCTACTACTCCAGTCTTATTCTAGTTATAGACTCAAGTGCAATTAATGTGTGCACATAGAGTAGAAAAAAAACACCGGTATTTTGGAGGAGAAAGTATCTTCCTTATCACCTCTATTTCAATACCTTTTCAGTGAAAATAAGTACTGGACCAAGTGATGAAGGTAAAAAAAAAACAGAATGACAAAATAATAAAACTCTACCCCTAGGACCAATCCCCACCCATTTGGTATATTTTTGCTCATTCCCTAATCTCGTTTTTGCTGTATTTCAAAGGAATCTGCATCTGCCTGTGGTCTCTTACCTTTTCAGAAAGAGGGGAGAAATATATTTCCTCTTATTTTCTCTGGGACTAAAAATGACCATTGCATTTGATCTGAGTTTAGTTGCATTTTAGGGTTGTTTTTCTTTCCATTACTGTAGTGACATATTTTAGTGACTTGGTTCTTTGTGAATCCCCAGATAATACCTTTAAAGTCAACTTAGGAAAGAAACTCTTTTCCACTTAATGAATCACCTGAAAACTTTGTGTTCCCAATACATTTCTTGAACTCTTTCCTAAAGTTGAATGTTCCAGGGCTGCTCATGAGTACTTATTCCTGAGGAAACCTACCTGATTTTGTTGTTCATCCAAGGCCCAGCTCTATGATTCTGGGGAAGAAAATCCTCAAGTTTCCATCTGCTCAGTTAAAATGTTATGATTTAGCTTGCTTTGGGATCTATTGACTTGGGCTTCATATTGAGACTGATATTATTTATACTTTAGTCTTTAGCATGAAGCAATTGTTTTTCCCACATCTACTAGCATTGGGTGGATTTGGGATAGATGTACTTACATTTCCCAAAACACTTTAAAATCTGATGGAAAAGGGCTTGTCCTTAACATACGCATCTGGTTAAAGGTTAGCAGGGAATCAGAGCAGATCTCATGGTGACCTGCGGCTCTTCACCAGCAGGGATGTCATTCTTGGTTTCCAGAGTAGTCCTTGATTTATCCATTGCTTTTGATGTTCTTGGTGATGAGATTCCTCAGTTTTTGCCCTTAGTTCCCTGGTAGGCCTGTCAGATATTATGCTATAACTTTGTTAACATCATCTTTACTTAACTTTTCTATGTCACAGATCAAATATCTAATTATATGCTTGCTTGCTTCCTGTGATCTAGCACTGTTGGTCTCCTGTCAACACCAGTTTTAAAATTGAATTCCTCTGGCAGCTCTGCCCCCTGAAATTTATAGTTCTTGCACTAACATTTGGCCTTCACTCGCTCGACATCTGGGTTTTAATCAAGATTTTAATTTTATTTGTTTTTCTTGCAGCTTCCAATGGTCAAGTTCCTTCTTTCTTTGGGAAACACCTTGGGAGTCCAACATGAAGGGCAATTTATGGTTCTTGTTTATACCATTATGGTGGGTTTGATTTCTTATGTGGAACAGAAACTGGGGTTTGATCCTTAGGTATGGGTGCTTTTAGCCTCCATTTATAAGAAGAAAATTAATATTATTATTTTATTTTTTCATGTCAAATGAGGTGCTTTAGAATCAGATCACATAGCATGCATTTGAGAAATGGAATTAAATTTTAATTGTGTGATATCTCTCAGAATCATGGCTTTCTGGTACCTTTGTATTTCAGGGGCTGGGGAAAGGTGCTATGGGCAATGATAGAGAGCCAAGAAGTAATGAAAAACATTCAGAATCACACTCTTTCATCTGTCTTAGCCAGGAAATTGCTGGCTTCCGGCCTTTATGGCTAAACCTGATCACTGTCGATACCATGTGTCAGTGAGGTACACACTTGAACCTTGTAAGAACTCAAAAGAAGGGAAATGCAGTAATGGGTTCAGATACCCTGAACATTTCTGCGTATTCACAGAACATCAAAATCTCAGAGTTGGAAAGGCAATCAGAGATTTTCTAGTCCAACCAAAAGAAACAATGTGCTTGAATAATCGACTCTTTGACATGGCCTAGAAAAATTCTTTATGTGGCTTCTAAGTAAGGAATTTGGAGAAAAGATGAATAGGAAATAGGGCAGGTTTTTAAACAGGGGAAATGTGGCTTTAAAAATTGAATGAAGGTACGGTCTTGGAAAGATCTTCATCATAGTTAAAACCCAGAACCATAAGGCAGAGACTACTGAAAGCAAAAGCCAGAGTCTCATTAGAAAAGCCATTTGTGATCTTTCTTTTACAAAACACTTTTATAGTACCTGATCAACATTTCAGAAGGCTTCTCTGACTTAATGCCATATGGAAAACTTCAAAATCAACTCTCTGTAGCAGAATTTCCCCATTTCCATTTAGAGTATAACCAACTAATGACTTCAGCATGTACAACAAGAACAAGAGAAAGGAGAAATTTGACATACAACCAAAGCGATTTATTTTAATATAGATCATATCTATATGTACGGTGACAGGCGGGTTCTCTGCACTGTTCTGACAATGACTTTTGTCTCTCACCAGAAAGTAGATTCTACCCTTGTGGCTGTGGAAGTAGAAGAAATGTCACTTCAATGTCTACACGGATCACGCTGATGTCTAGACTATCTGGAGGAATCAATTGGATTCAAAGTTAAGGCAGTAATGTTTCTAAAAATCTTTCTCCACAGTGCTTGTAGTTAGCTGCAGCATTTTCCTTAAATATTACTTGAACGTTTCCTATTTACTTTTACTCTACTACACCTCATGTTAAATAAATTAACTTTAGCATGATTAGCAAATATCTAGGTTAAATTTCTCTAATCTACTTCAATTAACCAATGGCACCAACTGGTATTGGGAGGAGACCATCACTTCCCAGTGTTTCAGATTGATCATAAAGGTTCAGTTGATTGTGCAAGCCAAAGAGAGATGGCTTTCTCCTCCCAACCTAAACTTGTGGGGTTACAGAAAGCTCAGAATGCAATCACAATGTCAGGGAATTCTGATCCCTACTTTAGTTGGAATAGTCAACAAATGTAGTCACAAACAATGCAATTTTAGTGTTTAAACTAGATATAGTTTAAACCTCAATCCATTATCAGATGCAATCTCTTCTCTAATTGGGTCAGAAAAGAAACCCTTTGAATGACTGAGCAATCAAGCTAACCACATCTCTGAGGAATTTAAATAACTGGATGAATTTCAGGAGTACAATGGGGACTGTTGGGCAGTTCCAATTCAAATCACAATTCAGGGAAGAATCAAACTTTTAGAAGGAGGGGGTAGTTCTTGGTAGGAGGGAGGGGTGTGAAGGAAGACAATGGAAGATGATTTTTCTCTTTTTCTTCAATTCCTACTTTGGCCCTGATGCTTTGAAGGAAAGTTACTTGATTATTAGAAGATACTGAATCCAGGAAAGAGCAGTGATAAGCATTCTCAAGTAGACAGAAAGATCAGAGAGACAATATGGCAAAGAAGCAAAAGCTCCAAGGAGAATGACCCTTAGTAGCAAGGAAGATACTTGGACAATGAGAGGGACAGATCTCTGGGAGCCTATCTGGGCAGCTCATCCAGCAGAGATGTTTTATTTTTAAGGAGCAATTTGGATCCTACAGTGTCAGATTTTGTGAGTTGCTTTAGCTACATGTGCTCTGTACACATGTTCCTCTCTCCTTCCCTCATCTTTCTCACCCTTTCTTCTTTCCCTCCTCTCTCTCTCTCTCTCTCTCTCTCTCTGTTCCTTCCTTTCTTCTCAGTGACTCAGTTAACTTTTAGTCTATAAGTTGCAGAGCAGATGAAAACTGATAGAGGAAATTTCTTTTTTGAGAGTTTCCTTCATCAATGAAATCTCATATTAAATGTACCATATATTTAACTTCTAAGGGAAAATTTAGTCAGGTTTCTAAGACAAAGGCTTCTTTTCTCATATCTTTCTAACTTTAGGAAGAGGTGAGAGAAGGGAATAAGCATTTACAAAGTACCTACTGTGTGCCAGGCTCTGCTTTACAAATTTTATCTCATTTAATCATTCCAGAACAATGCTTATCCCTATTCAGTTTGCTTACTACCTAATCAATAACAAGGAAAACAATCTTTTTTATTTTCATTTTTTTGCTTGGATGGAGGTTGAGAGACAATTTCTAAATTAGTAGATGAGAAAAGTGGTGGGGATACATGCTATCAGCACATGATTCTTGTGGAGTTAAGAGAAATGTGGACTAGATTATATATTTAGATGGTTAGATGACTAGACTCAATAAATTGTTGGTTAATAGTTCAGTGACAATATGGAAAGAAGCCATTAGTGGGGTACCTCTGAGATCTGGGCTGTTTAATATTTGTATAGATAACTTGATTATAGATATAGATGGCATGTCCATCTGATTTGCAGATGCCATGAAGATGGGAGGGATTCCTAGCATATCAGGCAATAAAGTCAGATTCCCCAAAGATTTGATAGGCTAGAACATGGAAATGAATCTAATTAGATGACGTGTAATAATGCCTTCCCTCTGAGATTGCTTTACATTTTCTCTGCTTATATCTTACATGCATATAGTTTGTATGCTGTCTCCATCTTTAGGGTGTGAGATCCTTGAAGCAGGGACTGTTTTTCCCCCTTGTATTCCTTGCACTTGGCAAAACTCTGTACACATACTAGGTTCTTAATAAATTTCTGTTGACTGGCTGATTGATTGAATAGGGATAGATATAATATCTTAAACTTGAGTATATGAAAAATGCTATTTCACAAGAATAAGATGGAGAAGGCATGGGTATATAATAGCTGTTCTGAAAATAAGTCTGGACTAATTAGTGAACTACAAGCTCAATTTGAGTCAACTGTATGATGTGGCAGCCAAATGATACCATGTTGGGCTATCTAAAGAGGAGCAACACTTACAGAAATAGGGAGAGGATAGCCTGCTGCACTTTACCTACATCATACATTACTTAGAAGATTATGCTCAATTTTGGTCACCATAGTTTGAGAAGGAAATTGGTAAACTGGAGAATATCAAAAATAGGAAAATAAGAATGGTGAAAATTCTGTTATATGAGGATCACTTGAAGACATTCAAAACATTTACCCTGGAGAAGAGAAGATTAATATGAACGTGATAGCAACTTTCAAGTATTTGTTAGACTAACATGTACAAAAAAGATTATACTACTTTCTATTTGGTTCCAAAGGGAAGAACCAGGAATGATAATTGAAAGTGAAAAAGGGGGAAATTTAGGTTTTATATCAGGAAAAACTTCCTAACACTTTGATCTGTCTAAAAGAATAATGGACCACCTCATCAGGGTGAGTTCCCGCCTCTTTGTGGTCTTCAAGATGAAGTTGGGTGACCATTTGTTAATTATCTTCTAGTAGAGATTCCTCTAGGATACAGGTTGGAAAGTCTCTCCTAAGTCTCAAATTCTGTGATTCTGTCAGTCAAATGACATTTAGGATTGAAAAGAACTTTATGAAATTTCTAATCTAAGTAATTCCTTTTAAACAGTAGGGAACTGAGGGTTAAATAGATTAAGTGGCTTACTCCAGGTAACATGGAAAAAAAAGAGGGCCAGGATATGATATTAGAGATACTCTGACTCTCCTCTGTCCACTGCTTTTTTCATGCTAGAATATTGTCTATCAGTAGGAAAAAAAACTTTAAAAATTTTCAGTCACATAAAAATCTATATTAATTACAATATGTCCAAAAGCCTCAAAGATTTTTAAATCACCCTATTCCATGCCAAAGTCAAGCCTTCTTGTACTCTTTATCTTGTCCTTTCCTGTAAGACAGAAGCTCTGGTATCATTCTCCCAATAGCATTCCCTCCCTCTTCAATCTCTCCCTATCCACTGGCTTCTACTTATACCTGGAAGCACACTAAAGTTTTTTTAAACTTAAAGTAAAAAAAACTTAAAAGTAAAAAAAAAAAACTGTCCATTTGATATTCTAGGTACCTTTCCACCCCAACTACACACACACACACACACACACACACACACACACACACATACATATATATTTTTTACCATTTCTCCATATCACAGCCAAACTCCTAGAAAGAATGATGCCTTTTTTGAGGGTAAGGCTGTCTTTACTTTTTTTAAAATCTCCATTGCCTAGTATATGCCCTGCATATTTTTGGTAACTGATGAATATTTATTGGATTAGGTTGATATTTTCCCCTCATAAATGGTGCCAGAGATAGGGTATTGAGTCTCAAATCAGGAAGATCTGAGTTCAAATCTAACTTAGACACTTTCTAACTGTGAAACCCTGGACATGTCACTTCATTTATTTGTCTCAGTTTTCTTTGCTGCAAATAATGATGATGATAATAATAATGATTATAACACCTACCTCCCGGGTTTGTTGTGAGGATCAAATGAGAATATTTGTAGAGCACTTGGCACACAGTAAGTGCTTAATGCATGTATATTTTATTTCTTCCATTTTTCTTCCCTCTCTCCTTCCTTCTTTCTATCTTTTCATTCTCCCCTCTCCCTTTGTTCTTTGTAACTCCCTACCTTTATAAATGCCTTTTTCAGTGATGTCAATGACCTTTTCTCACTATTTAATCTCTGCAATTATTGTCACTGTCAACCATTTTCTCCTGGATACTGCTGAAATGTAGCGCATTAGCACATTCTCTCTCCTTCCCTCTCTCTAATTCTTGTTCTTTCTCCTCTTATAACTCTTGCAACACACTTCTTCTCAGTTGTCTTTTTTGATCCATCATCTATTTCCTACCTAAATATTTGCTATCATGTGAAGTTCTGCCTTTCACCCTCCTCTCTTCTTACATCCTCTATCCTGGTGATCTTACTTGTTTTTCAGTGAAAAGGAATATTATCTCTTCACAGATAACTATATATTATATATGTATACATATTATATTTACAGTGTCCTAAGATCTCTCCTAACTCTAATCCTGAATCACATGCTCTTTCACTGAAATGTCTAAGCAGTATCTCACTTTCATTATATCTACAATAAAACTCACTCTCTCTCCTCCCAACCTTTTTCTACCTTCCTTGTTGATACCTCTATTCTTCTATCATGAAAATTTGCAACACCAGAAGCATCACCTTGATGTTATATATCTGGTCAGTTGCTGAGTTGTGTTGATTCTACCACACTTCTCTCATGTTCAGTCGTCATCTCTCCACTCACATGTCTATTACCAAACTCTGAGTGTCCATGGCTTTGAACCAGGTCTCTTGAAGTGCCCTTTTGATTGGTATCCTCAAGCCCAACTTCTTTGTTCTTCAAATCCTGCTCCACACACTTGCCCAAAGCACCAGTGGTTTCCTATTGTCTCCAGGACAAAACATAAAATCCTCAATTAAGCAATTAAAGATTTCAACAATCTGGATCCTATCTATCTTTGGAGACTGTCTCCTGACACACACATACCTATTACTCCCTTCAATAAAGGGGAGAAAGGAAGGAAAGAAACACTTCTCTAGTTTCTACTAGGCACTGTTAAATACTTTTTAAAAGCAAATTATCTCACTTGATTCTTATAAGAGCCTTGTAATGTAGATATTGTTATTATCCACAGTTTTAGATGAGGAAACTGGCATTCAGAATTTGTGACTTGCCCAAGGTCACACAGCCATTAAGTGTCTGAGGCCAGATTTGAAATCAGATCTTCCTGACTCCAAGATCAATACATCCTTGAATTTTCTTGTTAATATACATGTCATATCCCCAATTCCATGCAGATAATAATAGGCATTTATTAAATACTTGTTATAATGAATTAGATGAGTATTAGCTACTCTATGAAGTAAATAATCCCCAAATCTTTTGTGATGTCAGGACCTCCATTTGGTACCACAAATGGTGATACACATTAAAATAATAGGTATACATTGGGAAAGTGTACCAGCTTTACTTTCGATCACCTCTTATTTTCTCCTGACCCCTTTCTCCAAGAATTGGTTCTCTGAGCATGGCCCATAGTAACTTGCAGCATATGAGAAAAAGTTTAATGTCTTATACTTTTGTTATTAGTTTATTTTACATTGACTTTCATGGCGAAATGAAGATTATTTCTTGGAAAGTTGGGCAATAGTAATATTCAGCTGAAACTTAATTTCTCTTTGTATATGAAAAGTGCCATGTTACAGAGTAAAAATTATATATTTTCCAAAACATTTGAATAGCTCTCTGACAAGAACAATAGATATAAATTGATGGATAGATAATAGAATTTGATAGAATTTTTAGTATGACATTTTGATTTTCCAACTTAGCAACAACAAAAACCCAATTTTCCAAGCCTAGAAACAGACTACAATTTAGGTTTTTATTGAGTTCTTTCCATGCTATTGCCATTGATGTTAAATAGAATTTTCTGTTCAGGGTTTAAAATTTCCTTCTCTCTTAACATTTATTTCTTTATATTAGGAATTTGGTATTATTGAAGATGTCAGTCTCTAAAAAGAAAGGCAGATCGAATTTATTTATTAATTCATTCCAGAATGTATTTAGTCTAATAAACATCCCTTTAATAGATGCAGTAAAGATTTCTTTTGAACTTCTGTTTTGTAATTAAACCTACAAGAATTCCGGTCAGACTCCAGACAGATGAGTCAATGAAGGGTGGACTGGTGAACACACTGTGAGTTAGTTCAGTGATTCTGGTAAATCTCTCCCAATCAGCTACTGTGAGCTGTAGGATTACAGCTATATTTAATGGATTTTTTTGGTTGGCTTTCTAGTTCTTTTTTTTCTAAAATGGTGAATTATAAGGCACTGTCACTCAGTTGTACATTTTTATCACTAACGTCTGACCTCATTTCAACTTCATTGCTATTATTCTTCAGGGGAGAGAGCAGTTTGCAAAACCTGTTTTATGTCTTCTACTAGCTGCTTGTTAACTTCTTGTCCTTCCTGGGTTTGGGTAAAAATGGAAAAGGACTGTCTTTAACTGCTTTAAAATGAGTTTGGAATATGTTTCTTCTTTGTATAAGTGACCAAAAATGAAAGTTTTTCAAACTTTCTTTTAAAATTGAAGGATATTTTTGTAAGTAATCTTGATGTAAATGTTAGCTTGAGTGAGTTCAGTCAAAAACCTGCTGCTGCTTTTCATGTTATAGTGAAATGAGAACTGGATTTGAATTTAGAGTCCTGAGGTTTAAAACAGGGCTCAGTTTCTTAAACCCCAGAGGATCCTTTTCCCTTCTCTGCCCTTAAATTCCTTCATTTTCAAAATGGAGTTGAATTAAAAGACTTCTGAGTTTACTCCTAACTCTAAATATAGGATTGCATTTGAGATAAAGCTTTGAACTTTTTATACCAGAAAGGAGACAACCATTCGAAGCAGAGTGACTTACATCCTAGATTTGAAGGGTCATTGGGGTATCTAATCTGATCTCCTTTATTTTAATGGATGAAGAAAATGAAGTTCTCAGAGATGAGGTGATTTGCTCAAGGTCATAAAGCTTGTTAATTCACAATCTGTGACTAGAAACAAGATCTCTTTTTCTTCATTCCAACCCTCTTTCTATCTTAGAAATGAAAGAGAATGCAATGTTAGAGTAACAATACTGATAATAATAGCTAACCTTGATACAACATTTTATAGTTTGTGAAGAACTTTATATATGGT
Organism: Gracilinanus agilis; assembly: GCF_016433145.1. Lineage (NCBI taxonomy): Eukaryota > Metazoa > Chordata > Mammalia > Didelphimorphia > Didelphidae > Gracilinanus > Gracilinanus agilis. Next base: position 648,717,988 of record NC_058130.1, read on the forward strand.
TTACAATAACATTGTGAGGTGGATACTATTATTATCCTTATTTAACAGGAAACTAAGACCGAGAGAAAATAAATGACTTGCCCTGAGCCATAGAGCTAGCAACTTCCTGACTCCAAGTCCAATAAAATAAAGACATAGTGGAGTGGAACAACATTTGATATTTCACTAGTATAGATGGTCAACATCTACAAGATGTCCTCTTATCTTCTGTTTTTTTGAGTGAACATTCAGTAATTTAAAAAACTGGAATAATTTTTAAAAAGCAGCTTTGGAAATATGATTATTTAAGGCCTGAAGTTTCAAAATCAAATAGATTTCACTTAAATAGCATGAGATATCAGTAACCTCTAGCCAATGAGATGTAAGGCTCATTTTGGCTTGACAATTAAAATGAAGAAAACAGGGAGTCTCCAACAGCCAGCATCACACACCATGTGTAAATGGAACAATTGGTTATGGCAAATGGAGGAATTTTGAATGTTGTGGGTAAATTCCTTACCTTGCCAGTATGAAAATTAAAATTAATATCCAAATACTCTAAGTATTATATTTTTATTAGCTTTATTAATAATAATTAAAATAAAAAGCTAGAGTAGAAAGAGTGCTAACCCAGCCACACACGAAGGTTATAAACAACACGTGAAAGACATCAACATGGGGACACAGGGAAAGGGATGTTGGAAGATGAAATCTAAGGGTACAAGATTTCTACTTATATAGCAGTGTACTTTCCAGGTGCCTCCAAAATGATGAGATTGATGTACATGTTGCCAGTGCTAGCTCAGTGTTTGGGAGATTCAGAAGAAAAATGAACCAGAGAAGAGGTATTTGGCTGCCTACCAAACTGAAGATCTACAGAGCCTTTGTGCTGACCTCTTTGTCATATGCTTTTAAAACTTGGACAGTATATCAGCTCTGTGCCAGGAAATGGAATCACCTCCATTCAAATTGTCTTAGGACTATTCTGAAGATCACCAGGGGCGATCAGGTACTGGACACTGAGGTCCTTTATCTCTGGCTGTGGATGCTGGATTTATGTCTGTTGAACTGTAGCCACAGGGTCAAAGCATGGAATCTTTTGATCTGTGCCTAGGAAAGTATATGAACATAGTGAAGCTGATCACAATTAAAGGTCAGGAGTAACCGCAGTATGTAGCAAATAGTAAGAGAGCAACCAACCACTAGTGGTAAGCAGAACAGGGGGCTAGCAAGGACTGAGACACTGAAGGCAGAGCCCTAAGTGAAGCAACAATCAGATTAGCCAGTTCTGGGATAAGAAAGCAATTAAATATCTAAGCCCTGGATGCAGTCCCTATCCTTTCCTGTTTATAAATGGCAAGGATTGAGGGTTGATAGAAATGTAATGACATTCAAAATCAAAGCTTGTGATTGCAGGAATGAGTGCATAAGAGTTAAAGTAAGCCTCTTAAATTTTTTTTCTTACATTTTATTTTTACATATTCTACATTTCCCCAAATATATTTTCTCTTTATATGGCTTTTCATTCTAGCTGAGGTATTTTGGTGATACACCTAGAGCACATTGGGCCAGGAGTCAGGAAGATCTGAGTTCAAATTCAGACTCAGATACTTCCTGCCTGTGTGACCCCTGGATAAGTCATTTAACCCTGTTTGTCTCAGTTCCTTAACTATAAAATGAATTTGAGAAGAAAATGGCAAACCCCATCACTCCATTGTCTTTGCCAAGAATATACCAGATGGGGTGACAGTCAGATATGACTGAAAAATCTGAAAATCTGAATGATAATAATAAAATTCTCTTCTCAGAGATTAGTACTTTCTTTTAAAGAAAATATATTTTATTTATTATAGATAGAAGGAAAAAAAAACAAATAACAAAGTCCAACATTATATGAAGTGGTCCATATCCAAAGGTGCTCTTCTTTTTAAAAAAATGAAATGTATTCTCATATCTCTTATGGAGACTGAGATTGGTTATCATTACTTCATAAAATTAATTTTTATCTTCTATTGTCATTCATTTTATTTATATTCTTAAAGTAATTGTGTATGTTAATTTCCTGGTTCTTGTCACCTCTCTTTGCATCAGTTGATCATAATGTTTCTCATTTTTCTTCATATTCCTCATATCCACAGGTTCTCATGGTGGAATAATTTTCTGTTGTGCTTATGTTTTACAATTTGTTAATTGATGCTTTATCAATGGGTAGCGACTTTAGGTCCAGTTTGTTGCTAGTCAAAAATATCTCCTGAAAATAACTTGGTGTCTATCAGACCTTTATTTCTTAATTCTTTTTTTACTTTCTGCCATCCCAGTAGTATTGTTGGCATATCTGAGATTGTTGATATTTCTCTCCACAAACTTAATTCTGACTTTTGATTTATCCAGTCTGGTATTTTGCATGATGTACTCTATATAAATAAATAAGGTTCATAATACACAACCTTATTATACTCCTTTTCCAGGTTTTAACCAATCATTTGTTCCATGTTCAGTTCTAACTGTGATTTCTTGGTTCATATATAGGTTCCTCAGGAGACAAGTAAGATGATCTGATACCCCCATCTCCTAGAGGACTTCCCACATTTTGTTGTGATCCATATATTCAAAGGCATTAGTATAGTCAACGAAGCAGAATAGTTGTTTTTCTGTAATGCCTTTGTTTGCTCCATAATTCAATAAAGGTTGGCAAGTTGATTTCTTGGTCTTCTGATTCTTCAAAAAATAGCCTGAACTTTTGGTAATTCCTAGTTCACATATTACTGAAATCTAGCTTGGAAAATCTTAAGCATAACCTTGCTTATAAATGAAATGAAAACAATCATTTGTAATTTGAACATCCCTTCTTTAGGATGTGGTAGTAAACTCTTCCAATCTGGTGGTCATTACTGAGTTTTCCAAATTTGCTAAAATATTGATCAGTCTCTTTGGGGGGAATTTTAAAAACCTCAGTTGGAATTTTCTCACCTCCACTAGCCTTATTGTTATCAGTACCTCCTAAGGCCCAGTTGACTTAATTCTTCCAGTTTTTTGGCTCTAGATCAGTAACCACAACATCATGGATATTGGTGATATTAAGTCCTTGTTATAGATTTCTTTTCTGTATACTTGAAACCCCTTATCAATTTCTTCTGTTTCTGTTGAATATCTATCATTTTTGTCTTTTATCATGTCCATTTTTTGCATATTCCTTGATATCCCTGATTTTCTTGAAGAGGTCTTTTGTCTTCCCCATTCTATGGTTTTCTTCTTTTTCTACTTTGCATTGCTCACTTAAGAAAATCTTTCACTATCCTTGCTGTTCTCTGAATTTCTACTTTTAGTTGGGTATATATTTCCCTTCATCCTTGCACTTTGTTATATTGAATCTCTGGGAGCTTGAAGATCACCTCTGATTGACAAATAAGTCAGTTGGATGGAATGTTCCCAGGGGAGTCATGTGAGAGGCAGGAGGGGGGGGCAGTTGAGAATCCTGCAGAAGTTTTGGGTCTTTGACCTGTGCTGAGGCTGGAGATTGGTGGATCCTGGTCTTGGAGTGAGAGGTGCAAACATCTCTCTGCAAACTCTTCCTGTACTTGAGATACCGTGCCAACCTGTACCTGACCATCACCTTGGTGTCTACTGCCCCTAGATATTAGGAGTTACATCATCTAGATATCTTGGCTTCCCAGGGCCCGGGAGGGATCTGGGAAGTGGGCAGGAGACGAAGAAGAGGGTGGAAGGGGTGGAAATAACTCAACTGTAAGGCTGAAGATCTATTGAAGAAGGAGTCAAAAAATATCTCAGCAGTTTACCTACTCTGGTTTAGTCCTGGCCAGGCTGAACCAGAGGGAAGCTACATTGATTCTTCATCTGCCAGCAGTTGAGATTTTATTAGCAACCATTAGAATAGGGTCTCCTATACCACAGTCCTTTACCCTTATCCTTCTTGTTTAATATAAAGTTTAAAGTACCTTCCTAAAGCAGTTTCCAAGGTTGTTTTGGGAAGGGAGAAATTGCAGTCAGAATACAAGGCATGATCCTAGCTAAAGAGCCCAAATCAACATATCAATTAACCCCAGGTGGGTCCTGAAAGGATATACCTCTTAGACCTGAAGGATCCTGCCTGGGCAACTGTTATAAGGGAGAAGGGTCATCTTATTCTCTCTGTACATAAATTTACCATCTCAAATAGATCGAGACTCCCAATAATTATAACAACTTTCATATATTTTCTTTCCTGAGCTATTTGTAAAGCTTAATCATATACACACACATTCCTATTAAAAACACTAGAGAATATTGGAATAAGTGGAATATTCCTCAAAGTGATAAATATCATGTATCTAAAACCATCAGCAAACATCTGTAATGGGGATAAACTAGGAGTCTTCCCAATAAGGTCATTGGAGAAGCAAGGATGCCCATCATCACCATTACTGTTCAATATTATACTAGAAATGCTAGCTAAAAAAGTAAGAGAAGAGATTGAATGAATAGACAAAAGGAAATAAAGCTATCACCTTTCACAGATGATATACTTAGAGAATCAACCAAAACCTTATTGAAATAATAAAAAAAAAACTTTAGCAAATTTTCAGGATAGAAAATACATCTGCATAAATTATCAGCATTTTTCTGTATCATCATCAAAGTCTAAGAACAAGAAATAGAGAGAAGTGCCATTTAAAATAACTGTAGACAATATAAGATATGTGGAAGTCCATCTGGTAAGACAAACTCAGCAACAGTATGATCACAATTACAAAACACTTTTTACTCAAATAAAATCAGATATAAGCAATTGGAAAAACATTAATTGTTCATGGATAGACCATGTCAATATATAAAAATGACAATTCTACCTAAATTCATTTACCTCTTCAGTATCATACCAATCAAGCTAACCCAAAATTATTCCATAGAATTAGAAAAAATTATGAAATTAATCTGGAAGAACAAAAGGCTGAGGATATCAATGGAATTAATGAAAATAAATATGAAGGAAAGTTAGCCATCCTGGAATTCAAACTGTATTATAAAGTGGCAACCATCAAAACAATTTAGTACTTGCTACGAAATAGAGTAGTGGATTCATGGAATAGATTAGTCACTCAATACACATTTATAAATGATCATAATAACCTAATGCCTGACAAACTGAAAGATCCAAACTTTTGGAAGAACTCACTCTCTGACAGTATTTGCTGGGAAAACTGAAAAACAGTATGGCAGAAACTAGGCATAGACTGAGACACATGATTAAGGAATAAAAATAAATAAATAAACAAATTAGAGGATCATAGAAGTAACTGGCAGGCCTATGGATAAGGGAAGAATTTGTATCCAAACAAAATATAGAAAATATTATGAAAGGTAAAATTGATAACTTTTATTACATCAAATTAAAATAGTTTTGCACAAACAAAACCAACACAACTAAGTTCAGAAAGGAAACAACAAACTGAGGAAAATGTTAGTGTCTCTGACAGAGATCTCATTTTTCAGATATATAGAGAATGAATCAGATTTATAAGAATACAACACATTCTCCATTTCATAAATGGTCAAGGATAGGAATAAGTAATTCTTGGAGGAAAAAAATGGAAACTATCTTTAGTCATGTGCAAATTAAAACAACTCTGAGGTACCATGTGCCTCCTCTCAGACTGGCTAATGTGACAAAAGGAAAAATGATAAATATTGGAGGGGATATGGAAAAATTGGGACATTAATCCATTGTATGTAGAGCTTTGAACTGATGCCACCATTTTGGAAAGCAATTTGGAGCCATGCCCAAGTGGTCTATAAAACTCTGCATACTTTTTAGCCTAGAAATATTACTAGGTCTTTATTCCAAAGAGATAAGACAGGAAAAAAGGATGTACTTGTAAAAAAATTATAGCATCTGTTTTTTAGAGGCAAAGAATAGGAAACTAAAGGAATTCCCATCAATTGGGGAATGGCAAAGCAATTTGAAACAAGTTGTGGTATATAATGATAATGGAATACTATTTCACTATAAGAAATTACAAACAAGATCACAAAGAACTTTGAAAAGTTTTATATGAAATGATGTAAAGTGAAATGAGCAGAACCAGTAGAATGCTACAGTAATCAAATGTGAATGACTAATATTAGGAATGAAAGGATCCAGGACAACTCCAAGAGACTCATGATGAAAAAGGTGATGGAGTCTGAATACATGCCATTCTTATTATTTTCTCCATGAATTTTTCTCTAATGTAAGTGATGTCTTCTTTCACAACAAGATGAACATGGAGATATGTATTGTATGATAACGTGTACAACCTATATCATATTATCTGCTGTTTTGAGGAGAGGGGCAGAATGGGAGGAATGGAGACAACATGAATTCCAAAGTGTCATGAAAAGATTATGGAAAATTGTATTGACATGACATCTGGAAAAATAAAAAAAAGTTTCATCAGACATATATTTTTGCTTTCTTGTTTTTCTTTTTCTTTGTGGTTATTTTGTTGCTGCCTCCTGTACAATATTGGGAACCTCTGTCCATAGTTCTTCATACATACTCCCAGATCTAATAATCCCTTCAATCTATTTAGCCAATTCTGATTCATGAGAAATGTTACTTACGTCACACCTATATGGTCTGATGGTTTTCTGTACTTTCTTCAATTTAAGCCTGAATTTTTCAAGCCCAAAGTCAGGTCCAGATCTTATTTTAACTTTCTTCTCCACTTTTGATTGCAAAGTATATAATCAATCTGATTACAGTATTGACTATATGGTGATTTCATATGTATGTAGAGTTACCTTTGTTATTGTTGAAGAATAAAAGTACTATGCATATGGTATCTCTTTTTATGACAGAAGGTCCCACAGAATTCTACATTGCTTTAACATTGGATTCTAAGGAATATTTTTGTCCACTGGAGAGATTACTACTGTAGATATAAAATATCATTCATCTTATTTTTTTCTCAAGAAGATAATTCCATTTTGTAATTTGACTCTCTGCATGGCATAGTCACATTGATCATTACCTGTGGTGATATGTTCAAGGGTATCATGCAATCTCATATTGAACAGCAATATTCTAGTTGGTAGTTAAATGACTGATTCTTAGTAGCTTCTAAAACTTGCTGTAAGGTCCTTATACATACCAAAATAAGAAATTCCCATTTTGTTTGTCTCAACCCTCCAAGCATTTCTACTCTTGGATAATTATTATGACCAGATCCCCAGTGAAAATTCAAGTGAGTAGACTCGATATGAACTGAGAAAACTGAATGCAGAGTGGATCAACACTTTCTTTTGTCCTAAGGAATGTAGAGAAAAGCCACAATTAGCTAGAATATGTTTTATGTTAATTTGCCAAAACTAATATCTTTTTAACTAAAAACTGACTGCCTTGGTTTTCTTTAAGCCCCAACTAAAATCCTCTCTTTCACTGGAAACCTTCCTCCACCCCTCTCAATTTTAGTGCCTTTACTTTATTATTTCCAACTTATCATATATGTAGGTTGCTTTGCATATATATGTTTGCATGTTGCCTCCCTTATTAGATTTTAAGCTCCTTGAGGGGAAGGACAGTGTTTTGTCTCTTTTTTGTATCTCTGGCACTAAGTATAGTCCCTGGCACTTAGTGGATACTTAATAAATGTTTACTGAATGATTGATCTTCATTCTCCCACTTTATTTTTAAACTTGAAAAAAATGAAAAAGGTGTAAAAGGAGGAATATAAATAATACTTCCAGAGTAATACCTAGAGTCAAGGATATCCAGCCCACTTCCCCACACCAGCACTCAAAAATTAGTAATGGTCAATGTCAGGAGAAACCCAAGGCATTGCAGGATCCTTAATCATTAAAAAAAAACAAACAACCAAAACAAAAAAAAAATCGATGTCCTTTCTGCTGTATTTATTAAGTCAGGAGTGTGGGAGGTGGAGAGGGACCTGGATATATTTAACATATGATAGCTGGTGTCAAATTATTTAGAAAGTTTTCTGATTAACTTTCCAGTTAAACAACAGCACCCACAGAGCAATTCAAACAGCATAGTTTAAACCCAAGCATTCTGGTAAAGCAGACTTTGGAAAGAAGGAGATAGAGCATTTGGAGTATTTCTCAAGAATCCTCTTAACATAATTTTTGTCCACTGGACAAACTTAACCAGTGTTCTTAACAGAATGATGCTTTTTCCACTTTAGGAACACTGAAGCTAAATATAACTTATTAAAAACAATAGAGACAAATATGTGTATCATAAAAGGTGCTGTAGAATTGTCCTGATAATAGCATTTCAGATGAAATGAATTTATATTTTCTGCCTACTCAGAGGCATGATTAGCGCCACTGAGATTTTGGTGGCTCTGTTGATTGCACTTTTAGAAGTTTAATTGGAGATATTCTGTGACATTTCAGAGTTTTTTTCTCAAATATCTAATCCCTCCTCCAACAAATTATCCAAATAAATTAACTTTTGCCTACTGGGAAGATCTCCCAAACTAGACTAGTTTATCCTTTGGATGGTTTCTATATAGAAAAGAAGACATTTATCTTAAGAAAATTCTCTCATTCATATATACACATTACATACTTTCGTATGTGAAGATTTTGCTAGGGTGTGACCACTGTACATGCTACAACTTCTCAGAGTTACAGATAGAAAGAGCTGGGAGAAAGAGAAACACCAAAGGTCAATGAGTAGTCCTGAAAAAAGCTCAGCAAGCCCTACAACAGAGGTATTAGTCATCCCTGAACATCCCATACATACTCACCCCCAGCTGAAGATAACCTACAGGACTTAACCTCATTGGTGAGTTGGTGGCCATGCCTACCCCAAGCAGGTAAAAACTACCCTGGCGGAATGGGCAAATGAGAACAATTTGTTCCAACAACCATGAAAGCAGCTGAAGTAGGTGCTGTGGAATTCTTAGAGTTTGATCAGACATCAGACACCAAAGTCACTTACTGAATCCTGGGCCATCCCCAATTTTTCTGACTTTTGTCTTGCCACTGGACTTTGATGACTCTGGAAGATAAAATGATGCTGAAGACTTTGTGCAATTCTATCTCATTTAAATTCAATTCTCAAGTCAAAACATCACCCTACCATATAATTAGTCCTCTTCAAAATGAAGAATGAACAACAATACATAAATATGTTTATATATGTACATATGTACATATAATAAGCAGTGTTGACAGTATGGAAGAAAATAGCAATGGGGAAAAGAAAAAAAGCAAGAACACCATCTCTAGGAAAGAAAGAAGGATCAAATGTCCTGCTAAGACCTCTGAGGTTCTTTATTTGGGAGGGACCAAGGTGAACATTCAAGAATTATGACATTATTTGGTTGATCTGATAGTGAAGAAACCAAGAAACACACAGACATATGTTTTGTGTTATCTAGTGTATTAAATTCACACTAATGAGAAATAGATAAGACTTAGTCTCTGAGGTAGGATGTGGATGCCAAGTTCTTGAGGACAAGGATTGTTTCTTTGCATCTCTAGCACCTTGCATAGTGTGACTGAAGTTATGTGCTAAATAAATATTTATTGAAATGAATTGAATAATTAGAGAATCAGCCTTTGAATCTTTGGGCTTCAAAGAGATCAATCTCTTTACTACATGCCACTTATTACCTGAATACCACTTATTTCCACAGAATTCTCAAGAATAACTTTCAAACCTCACTATCTCAACTATAGCCGATGATCTCAGTGTCCCAAGGTCTGGATTTTCATTGACTGGATTTAATCTTAGAGGCCACCCACAAAATCACTCGTTCTTAACTCATATTGATTCTACCCAAAGTTGGCTACAGGAATTCTCTCAATATACTTTATATCTCCATAAATGGGGAAAAAAGGATCCCCAGATATCATTTAAGCTTTGAAGGAATTAATTACACATCAGGAAAAGGACTGTCTTGATTCTAATCCATATAAAATGCAACCTTTCACCCCCCAAATCAATAAAACGAATGAAAAAACCATAAATGACTCACAGTTTACAATACATAATTGATATATTTCTCTATTCTCCATTAACTCCTTTGGTGGATTGAATTTTCCAATAGTAAGAAAATGAATTTGGAATTGCTAGAGGAACAACCTTCTCTCTTCATTCTGGTAAATCCCACCTTTTAACTCAGAAACCTATACAAACACCTAGCCTCATGTTAACTCCATGAGGACATCCCTAGTAAAGGAAATGAAATCAGTCTTGCTAGAGAAGAAATCACTTGACATTCTGGCAAGTACCACTATTTACCCCAAAGGTATGGAGGCTTTCAGGCTTATTATGGTCCTACTCTGTGATTTGGACTGTTTTCAGATGGGAAATGAACTTGGAGTTCCTGGACGAGCAACCCCATTTCCCAGTAGACATTTACTGTCGAAATTATTCAGAGTAATTTAAGAAGACAGAATACAGATCTTTTGTTCTCATTTTGTTTCTTTAGGCCCTGGTCTGTCCCTTTTCCTTAATCATTTTGTCCACTTTGCCATTAATGATTAGTCCTATATTCTGAATTACTTTAGGGGGCCACATGTACAATACTCTTTTTCAGCAAAAGGCTGGCATGTACCAGGAAATCTTACCTTTGCTTTAAGTTTTGATTCTAGGATTGTGCTTTTATAAAACCTTCTCTGCCTCTACCCAGGAGGCGAAAGGTTCAGGAGCTCTCATCACTTACTCTACCTTCTTTAGTTACCAGTTCTCAGACTTCGATGTTACTCCATGGCTTCCCCAAGGACATGTGGGTTCAGGAATTCTCTTTTCTGACAACATTTTAATGTCCATCTTAAGTTTTAAAACTGAATCTTCAGAGGTTAACATGCTATTACATGTTGAGAAACCACTAAATATTTATGAGCTCCCATGTATGCTTACACTGAGTCATTTTCATTGTTCCTTTTTTCTCCCCATTTATTTTCTGAATCAGAATAAGTTACTAAATGCTTCTCTTGTGCACAGTGACAATCTAGCTCTGTATGAAATTATATATGCATACATTTACCTAATCTAATCTTGAAAACAAAAAATTAAAGCATACTACATATGCTTTGACATTTCCTTCAAAGGAAACTTGACATGAAAAAATGGATAGGTATTTATAAACTTTAATATTCACATACCTTTAACTATTTAATTTTTTTGTATTTGCCTTTTAATAGGCTTACATGAAAGATGATCGATCACATTATAAGCTCATAAAAATAGTATGTTGTTAAATTGCTTCAGTTTTATGAAAATAAATTTTAACATGAAGAATAAAATGCTTTCAGTAAAAATAATTTTGTGAAATATATGTAGCAAACTACATCTGTAGAATCCCAGCTATCTCTGGGGAGGTAGAAGTTAGTGGATCTCTGGAGCTTTGAGATTCTGAACTCTAAGTGGCCTGTGTTGATCAGATGTCTACGTAAGGTTAGACCTCTATATGGTGAGCCCCAGGAACTAGAAGCCACCAGGTTGCCTAAGTATGGCCCAACTGGCGAGCATAAAAGTAGGTAAGAGCTCACGTGCTCAGAATAGTGGAACTGGGTCTGTGAGCAGCCCTTGAACTTTTGGACTGGTTGAAATAAGGAAACCCAGTCTTGAAAAAGAAAAAAAGAAACTTTATGAAATTTTATTATAGTACAAATAGAGGCAGGTTTTTTTTTGCCATGATTATTGATACCCTGGGAAAAGAGTAGTTTATATTCTTAGTCAAATCGTCACATTTTTGCACCATATGTTAGCAGCAGCCATTGTCTTCCACTTCAAACAACTTAATATGTCTTATTATTGTTTGATTTTATTAATGTGGTAACATTGCTAAGATCATCTTATTACAAAGCATGGAATTTATTCCAACAGAATGCTGAGAGATTTCCAAACATTTTTAAAAGGAGAAACCAAGAATTAAATTAGTTCCAATTTGGGAATATCCATACTTTTCTTGGAAGAAACCCAATAAAACTAGCCATATGGAAAGTTTTGCTTGTAGAATCTAATGTAGAAGTTTTAAAAATACATCTCAGTGCATGAATTACTTACTAGTGACCGATATAATTCATTACAGTAGAAAATCCTTCACATTTGGTATTTTGCCTCCTGATAGAATTCATCTCAATAGAGGCTAACCCCACCTTGCTTTGTTGTAATTACATGCATGGTTGCTATCTTATCAAGTATTTCTTTCATCATGCTATAGGGGACATTGGCCACCAGACACAGGAACTGCCAGTTCACCAACAACTCAATCATATTGTTTGATTTAATTCACTTCAACAATACATTTTAAGAGTCTCTGGTGAATAGAGCACAATTTCTTTGGAGGGGAAACAAATTTAGGATGAGACTCTAATTCCTTCATGAAACTCTAATTCCTTCATGATCATACTGGATATTCTAGTTACATAAATAGAAAAATCCCAAACTTGCAGTTTTGTTAAACATGTACCCACTTAATAGTAGAGATGGGCATGGAAAAGAAATTTCATTGCTCGATGGAACTTTGGGATGAGGAAATTTAAAGCTAACCTACCTCCATTTCCTTTGCACTGAAATGTGAGTGCAAAATACATTATTTTCCTTTCTCAATTAGTAATGAAAAAAATATATATTTACCCACAAGGTTTTGTAAAGCATATTTGAAAATATTAATTGTGTTTTTAAATCATTTTCAGAGAATCATAAACTTAAAAATGTAAGGAACATCTGAGGTAATCTAATCCAACTCTCTTTGTTTTACCATGGAGGATATTGAAGCTGAGTATGGTGACTTGCCCAAGGTCACATAAGTATAAATTGCAGAGTAAAGATTTGAACCCAGTTCCAAATAAAATACTTTTCCCATTATATCTGGATACTTCTCAAAGGGATAATATAAAACTTATTAGAGAGTAAATATAACATACATGGCAATTACAACTTTACACAGTAACATATGCTAAGTACGATATTTTAATGAACACATATAGAAAATAAAATGTTCTATTCAATAATTGTAATTGGTGGGTGATTTGATCATTTTGAAAGTACATTGAGCCCTTCTGTTTTTAATTCTTATTTTAAAGCTCTGGGAATGAAGGAGGTCTGGTTAGCCTAAAGTTTATGGGACTTATTCTCACAGTAGCCTGGTTATTCCAGGGATGTTCAAAGATAAAATAGATTGTAATATGTCAGAAAACACTGATTTTATAAAATGTTCTTGACAAAGTATTTATGATTAAGCCTCATTTGTGATAATATTGGAGTCTGCAAAAATTTTGTGATAGCAATTGAGTTATGAGCGAAATGGTGTCTTATTTTTGCAACACTTGTTTGGCTATAATTCATTTGGTCTAGCATACATTATTTATTTCTGATTTAAATTAAAATTATTTCTGAAGACAAAGACTCTGGTAGACACAGCTATCAAAATATTTTGATGCTGAAATAAAAAGGAAATCTTCTAGAACCTAGTAGCATAGAGTGATAAAGAGACTGTGAGCAATCAGGATTTTACAAAAAGAGTGATAATAGGGGACAGCTGGGTAGCTCAGTGGATTGAGAGCCAGGCCTAGAGACAGGAGGTCCTAGGTTCAAATCCGGCCTCAGACACTTCCCAGCTGTGTGACAATGGTCAAGTCACTTGACCCCCATTGCCTACCCTTACCAATCTTCCACCTATAAGTCAATACACAGAAGTTAAGGGTTTAAAATTTAAAAAAAAGAGTGATAATACTTAAAATTGCATTCCAGAGATTGCATTAAAGCTGAAAAATACAAATTAAAAATGAAATTGGTAGTCTCTCCTCTCAAGGAACTTGCATTCTAATGAGGGAGACAATATAAACAAACACGGTACCTAGAAGACTCAATGAAAATTCATTTTTTAATAACATGAAATTTCACTGAGACTTTTGGGAAACTTATATTAAAATATTTTAAAATTAAAATAATTTAAATGTATGCTCTAACCTTTATTGACTTCTTAGGCTTCTTTAGTTGAGTGATAGAATAAAATTAGTGTGAATAATTCCTAGATATTTCTATTAAATCAATTAATCAAAAGTATAAACCATGTAAAAACAAATCTTGAATCAATTTTGAAGCAGTGAAGCACTTGATACATTGAATGAAAGTAAATGATGACATACAAGGCATTTCTTGATGGTACGAAAGAATTAGTCACATCCTATGGAGCAAGCCAGTTCAAGATCCAGAATCAGTGGGATGGGATTGGGGAATATTTCTCTCTCCTCTCCCAATCAGTGAATCACCTTCTCAACATTGAAAAGTTAGAAGATGTGAATTTACCTTTGGCTTTAAAATGATTGAAGACAGCCAGAAATTCTAAGAGGAGGGGGTAAAAAGGAAGAGAATTATAGGAAAGTTGGAAAGATAGTGTAAAGACATAGACACAATTTAGGGAGTGTGGCCTCTGAGGGACTGCAGGTAAGTCTCTTTGAATAGTGTGGAAGGGAATAATTTGTAAAATAATTAGAAAAATAGTATAGTACACACTTGGTACACACTCTCCTTATTCTCACTCAGTCTAGCAGCTGGGATCCCCAAAGGACAGCTGACTGTTTTTTTCAGGGACATAAGGATAACATAGAAAGACTGGAAGATATATATTACTATTGCTAAAAAAACAAAACAAAACAAAATCAAAAAACCCCATGTGATATGCTCTATATCAGTTATCCAGTTGATATCAATTAGTTAGCCAAGATGAATTAACTTTTAGAAAAAGTTATATGATGATGTGGCTACAGTAAGAACAGTTGATACATAAATATTTTAGCAAAAGTCTAGGACACACATACCAAGTACACACAGAGTCCAGAGAAAAGTAGGCTCAAATTTACAAAACAAATGAGGGTAGTGCAGTAATTGAGAGATCCTTATAAGGTAAGAGGGCTTTTCTTTCTTCTTAGAGTCCTCATGAATTTCCTTTGTTATGTAATTCTTTGCCCAATCATTTCTCTTCTAGAGTCCTCAAACTGCCTACAAAGGAAGGGTAGGTTTAGCCTGTCTTTGGGTTTTAATGCAGATATGTTCCATTTCCATCCTGGAAACACTGCTAATAAAGCCAAATGGAAGTTCACTTTTTCTAACCTTTCAATGTTTAGAAAGTGATTCACTGGTTGAGAGAGGAGAGAAAAATACTCCTTCCTATTCAAATGATTCTGGATCTTGACCTGACTTGCTCCAAAGGATGCAGCTAATTCTCTTGTACCATCAAGGAATGTCTTTCTATGGCATCATTTATTTTCATTCAATGACTCAAATACTTCATTCATTTCTTCCAAATTGATTCAATATATATTTATAACTGGTTTACACCATTGATTAACTGATTAATAGAAATATCAAGGAGTTGTTCACACTCATTTTATACCTTTAGTTAATTGATTCTATAACTCAATCAAAGAGGCATCATAAAACTGATAAAGGTTAGAGCATAGTGCAATGGTCGGCAACATTTTTGGCTGTGAGAGCCATAAACGCCTGCAGAAGGAGGATGGAGGCGGAAGGCTCTGGAATATGGGGCGGGGGCTGAAGCGCCCCCTGGGGCACATCCTGGGGCTCTGTCCGGACTGGCAGGTTGGAAGGTAGAGCCAGATATAGCTCGAGAGCCATACGTTGCCGACCCCTGGCATAGAGCATCTTGTTAATTGTAGGAATTAAGGTTAAGGTATTTGGACAACCCTTTTATAATAGGAAGGGGCAAAAATATGAAGAATTTTCATTTGCAGAGGACATTGTATTTTATCCAGGGGGGTAAAAGAAACCCTCTGGAGTTCAGTGAGTGCTTGCGTATATGTATATGTATAAAGGGGTGATATGGTCACCCATAAATTTTAGGGGCAGTTAGATAGCACAGTGAATACAATGAAGGTCCTGGAGTCAGGAAGGCTTATCTTTGTGAGTTCCAGTCTGGCCTCAGACCCTTTCTAGCTGGACAAGTTTCTTAATCTTATTTGCCTCAGTTTCTTCATCTGTAAAATAAGTGGGAGAAGGAAATGACAAACCATTCCAGTATTTTCACCAAAAAAATCCTTAAATGGGGTCATGAAGAGTCAGACACAACTGAAATGACAGAACAACAGTAACAAATTTAGGAAAATCATTTTGGTAGCTGTGTAAAACATATTGAGGAAGGGAGAGATCTGAATCAGGAAGATCAATTTGGGAGCTATTATAGTATCCCACCAGAAAGGTGATGAAGGCCTAAAGCATGATAGTGGTGGAATGTGTTAGGGAGCATATGCAACAGATATTTTAAAGATGGAAATGACAAGATTTAGCAAAGATTAGATATACAGCATAAATGAAAGGAGGTAGGGATGAGGACACCATTTTTATTAACCAGTGTGACTTTAAGAGTTGTGAAACCAACTTGTAATAGAGAAGTTCAGAAAACGGACACATTTCAGGGAAATAGATAATGCCTTAGAAATGGAATTTGAGATGGTTCAAGACATCCAAGTTGAACATTTCTAATAGTAATGAAGAATTTGAGTCCAGGAGTGAGAATAGATCTGTACTATTGCTTTTTTAATTCATGGGAACAAATAAGATCACCAAGAAAATGGGGAACAGGATAGACTCTTAGAATACACTCACAATTGAAATCACTTGGGTAAAGACCCAACAAAATAAGCCAAGAAGGAGTGGTCTGATGGATAGGAAGAGATCCAGAATGCAATGTCACATGCACAAATCCAGAGAAGAGACAATCTATAGGAAGACAAATAATTTGCTACAGAATGGTCAAGGAATATGGGGATTGAGTAAAGACTATTTAAACTGGCAATTAAGTCGTTATTTCTATTGCTAATAAGTAACACCTACTATATAAATGGCTCTGCACTAAGTTCTAGGAATATAACTAAGAAAAAAAGAAGGATATTTCCATTCCTCAAAGAGCTTACAATCTAATGGGGGAAAACAACACACAAAATTAAAAAAGCAAGTGGGGAATATTGGAAGGAAAGGTAATGTACCTAGTATGGAGTATAATGGAGAAGTCAAAGAAGTCCAAAAGAAGTACTAATGGAAAGGAAATGAAGATATGACTGGGCCCCCTTTCTTAAATGGAGGTTTTGGAGCTCATAGCTCTGCCCTCCAAACAGAGGACTGAAAGTACTGATGACACATGAGTATCAAAACTGATTTTTTTCTGCAAGATGATGACATTTGCCAATAATGAGGTTCCTGGAGATATGGTGGAGAAGTTAAAGTCCAAAAGGAGTAATAGCCATTTGAGAAATGAGAAGATGATTAATGTTTGGTCCAGATATCTCCTCCTAACCAAAGATCTATAAGAAATCACCATCTATATTCCAATATTAAAAAGAAAGGATCTTTTACTTTAAGTTTGAGTATCCATTTACAACCTAATGGTACATATTGAGTAGGATACTACTCTAAACTTACATAATGTGAATTGTCTTTCTCTTTCCCTCAGCATCTTTTAATGAACAACCCTTTCTTCCAATAGTATATATATTTGCTCCATCATTGAACACTGTGTCACACTGTTTGTACTTCTGGGGTTTGCAAATCTAGTATGTGCATTAATCTATTTTCGTAATTTATTTTTAACTTTTGATCATTAGTTTTGATGACTACTACTTTAAGATGTGGTTTGGAATCTGGTAATATTAGGCCTCTTTAAACATTAATAAATCTGATGTAATGCCTAGCTGAACTGAAAAAAAAAGTCAAAATCATATAATGGTAATTTAGATTCTGGCAACTGATCAAAGGTTATTTCACCTTCCTCTTTTTCAGTTCCTAACTTTGGTGAGGATCTATTAATCCTTAAGAGATCAAGTTAATGCTAATGCCATCTAATTCAATATGATGATTTGATAGCTTACTTGCCTCAAATATGGATATACATATTTTCATGTAATTATTTTTCCAGGGTGGCTTTTCTCCTCCATTTGAACCCTTTTTCTTTTAAACAAGAATCTACAATCCTACTGATGGAAAAAGATTTACAGAAACATGAACAAAAAATAACCTACATGAGATTAAAACCAAATTCCTTTGAAATGGGAAGCAGATTTCTTGATTAACATTCACATGCCATGCTATTTTCCACAAATTCAGCAGAAATATATCAAATGGTTAAAAAAGCAGCCATTACAATAAAGACAGCACATTTTTAACTTGAAGAATAACTGACTACAATGAGTATATAACTAATATAAATATTTTAACAAGATCATTATAACCTATAAACTAAAATTGTATTTCTCCCAGCCCTTTAAATCTCATTTTTCAGATTCCAAAATGGTGGATATTCAAAGTGAATTTGTTATACAAACCTTCAAACTCTAGATTGAGGAGGTTGTCTGGATCATATAAAGGAATCATACATCTAGATCTAAAAGAGAAGACAAAGGGCATTTGGTCTAATTTTCTCACTTTGCATATAATAAATTTGAAGCCCAGAGAGGTGACTTGACCAAGATCACACATATTAAATGTTTGATTTGGAATATGAATTCAGGTTATAGTGTTATAGCTTAGAGCTGGAAGAGACCTTAGCAGTCATCTAGTAATACTCCCCTCTCCCATTTTATGAAAGAGTTACTTGAGGGAAAGAAAGATTGATGACTTAATCATGTATCACTTAGTGACAAAACCAGGAATAGAACTCAGATCCTCTGACTCTGAACCCAAGTATATATTTTTAATTTTAGAGTTAATGTTTTTTCTTTCTTTCCTCTGCCCTTCCTCTATATCTCAGACCTATAGAGATGGTAATGAGTAGTTAGGTGCTGTTTCTTTCTCATCCTTAAATCAATATTTTTAGTGTGTTCACCAGTGGGCCTCCAATTTATTCCACTATTATTCATACATTGCCAAGAAATCTAGTAAAAGTCCTCAAGGGAGTTGAGTGTGTTTATTAGGAATTACCTAGAGAGGTAAATGGATGAGAGTCACACAAATGAAGTCAAGTCAAGCCAACTAGCATTTATTCAGTGCCAAGTACTGTGCTGGGTCCTGAAATCTCAAAAACTCAAATGGGTCTATGATTGTATCAGTGTGGATTTTCCCTATGAGGATGACAACCCAACCATACTTGTACATCCAGTGCTACTACTTCTCAAATTCTTTCATAAATTTTCCACAGGGTAATTACTAAACCTGGTAGTAGTCTTCCTAACTTTCTCTTGACATAGCCAGCATTCCCAGGAGACAACATAAGCTGTCCAATGGTTGTCCTCCTTTCTCATTTGTTTGAGTTGTTGATTAATATTTTCACATGGTCATCCCTTCCTTTTTGAATATATCTGGTGCATTACACTAACTACAATATGTGAAAAAATTAATTCAAAGAATTTTAAGTACTTTCAAACTTTATTTTTTTGAGAGATTTGAAGGAAGTTCTCATACAAGGTTCAAGAGGAGGAAATATCATTGTTAATACAATCATCAGTTTTGACCATACTTTTGCTATAAATGCTTGGGAGTTGTCAGTGTTGGCTTCTTGGGATGGTTGCCATTGACAAACATTGCCTTTACATCAATGTAAAGGCTTTATCAATTACTTATGTCTGGTTAAAAAAACTATTGGTAATACTTTTTTCTTTTTAGTCCTTTTGTTATAACTATAATTTCATCAATTTTAGTGACACTAGTGAGGAAATTATGTTTTTCTGCAACCAATATGTTAGGGAGCTAACTGAGGCAATGAGAAGCTAATTGATTTTCCCAGGATCACTCAATTCATATATGTAAGAAGTATGGCATGATGAACTTGAATTTTTAATGAATATGAGACTACCCCTCTATCCACTGATTATTATCATAATGTCTCTTACTGAAATGGTATTCTTTCTACTTTTCAAACCATGATCCTATTTTTGAGAGTCGTTTTAAACTTTCTCACATTAATTCAACTTGATAAGCTCTTATTTAAAGTGAGTGAAATAAAACTGATGAAAAATAGATCAAACCTCCATCCTTAAAGAACTTACATTTTACTGGATGGAAAGAAGATGCACACCAAACCTACCCTCCCCAAAACTGAGTTTACTAATTAATTAGTTAATGACTTACAAAACAAATAGAAATTGAATTCAAAGGGGGCACTTATGATTGGGGAAATCAAATAAAGTCTTTTAAGGAAAGTCCATTTGGGCTCATATATAAAGGGAGCTAGGAAATCTCAAAGGGAGAGGCACGAACATTCCAAGCAAAAGGAACAACCTGCACAAAGTTACAGACATTGGTAATTGAATGCTGTGTGAAAGGAATGGCGAGCAGACCCATTTGTCTGGGATGTAGAATTTGTAAGAATGATTAATGTGAAATTGACCTGCAAAGACAAACTAGAAGAATACTGTAAAGAGCTTTAAAAGACAAGCAGAAGTTTTTATTTGAACATATTTATTTAGTCAGAGAGACAATAGGATTTCTTGAATAGGGAGCAATGCAGTCAGATGGGTTTATAGCACTATCACTTAACTTTGGTAAGGGCTCTAGTTTCCTCAATTTAAAAAAGAAGGGAATAGATAGATCAAGTCACTTCTAAGGTTGCTCATAATTCTAAATCTGTAATCCTATGAATGAATTTATTGAATTATTGAATTGAACTGAAATTAACACTGAACCTGAAGTCAGAAGAAGTGGGATAAAATTCTGTGTCCTACACTTACCCAGTGTGTGCTTTTGTAAGAAATTTAGTTTCTTACAACTATAATTTCCTTACCTCTAAAATGTATATAATGTTATCTTTACCGTTTTAAAGAACTGTTGTGAGGAAAGTCTTTTAAAAAAGCTTTATATTCATGTTAGTTATTAGAATGACTATTTTCTATGCTTTTGTGTACATAGACTCCTGACTGAGTTATGTACTCAGTACTGTACATAAATATTCAATCAATATTGTTAAATGATGACTAATTTTATCACTAAAATATAACATACATCTTAATTTAAAAGCACATTAGATAATTGTTATTGAGATTCTCTTCTTTTTACATCTATTTAGACACAATTTCATTTCTCAAAATGGGGAGATAACTTGTTATGCACACTTATCTCTAAATTATTCTTATGAAACCAAGACTTCTAAAATTTAGTCACTGTTAAATAAAGATAAATTAAAAACACATGCATACAATCATTCTAAGATGTGATTAGAGGAAATAGAAAAGTCAATTTCAGATCTGTAATTGTCATGAATTTGGAATAATGTGAGATGAGATATTGATGATTATTCTGAGCCCTGCAACTAAGAAGCAAAAGAGCTAATAAATTCCTACAAATGGTTTCCAGATACAAAATGCTGTAAAAGCTATTACAAATCTAGTCAAAATAAATTTAGCATCTACTATGTGTCAGGCACTGTGGTAAGTGTTAGGTATGTACAAAAAGGGAAAAGATAGCCTCTCATTTCAAGGAGCTCTTGGGGAGATTAATGGGGGAAACCATTTGTAAACAACTATGTACAAACAAGATATATATGTGTGGAATTGAGGATAATCTCAGAAGAAAGGCACTAATATTAATATTAAAGGCACTAACATAGATATACACATACATGTATGTGTATATACACATGTATATTTTCACAGCCATGTACACATTCAAATGTGTTTAGGCAAGCATAGGCATTCAGTATGTTCTCTATTCCAGGTAGAAAATCTAAGAATAGAAAAGTGATACACTCCTTGAGCTGGAGGATCTTACACTCTATTATATAGAGCACATGCATAGTTAAGTAAATAGGAGCTACATATACAAAAAAATACAAACTTGGGGATTGGAGGATGAAATAACAATTAGGGAAATTAGGAAAAGCCTGATGAAAAAAGTAACATTAGTCACTTCAAAATGACTTTATAAGAGCAGAACCAGGAGAACATTGTACACAGAGACTGATTCAATGTGGCACAATTGACTGTAATGAACTTCTGTAGTAGCAGTAATGCAATGACCCAGGTCAATCCAGAGGAACTTATGAGAAAGAATTCAAACCACATCCAGAGAAAGAACTGTGGGAGCAGAAACACAAAAGAAAAACATATGACTGATCACATGGTTCAATGAGGGTATGATTGGGGATGTTGACTTTGATCACTCTGTTGCAAATATTAATAATATGGAAATATGTCTTGATAAAGGACAAATGTAAAACCCAGTGGAATTGCTCATCAGCTCTGGGAGGTGGGAGGGAATAGAGGAGGGGAAGAACATGAATCATGTAACCATGGAAAATATTATAAATTAATTAATTAAAATGACTATAAATGCGTGATTGAAATGTTATTAAAATTTTTGTTTAAAGAAATATGGAGGGGGCAGCTGGGTAGCTCAGTGGATTGAGAGCCAGGCCTAGAGACAGGAGGTCCTAGGTTCAAATCCAGCCTCAGACACTTCCCAGCTGTGTGACCCTAGGCAAGTCACTTGACCCTCATTGCCTACCCTTACCACTCTTCCACCTATAAATCAATACACAGAAGTTAAGGGTTTAAAATAAAAAAAAATAATAAAAAAAATAAAGAAATATGGATGTGTGCACCATGCATGCATTTGGATAGGGCAACATATTTTCAGTTCAGAATTCATACAAGTTGTACAGAGACAAGAGTTCAATGATATCATCATATAAAACAATTATATCAACAAAAATGGAATTCTGCCCAAAATGAGTTATAATGACCATGTTGGGTAGGAAATGAGAACAAAATGTAATGATATATCAGATGCCTTTGGAAACTACTGTCTGGCTGGTTCTTCTTCTTCTTCAAAAGTCATAAGGAGGTTCAACCACTGTACTGAAAATCTCCCAGAGTTTTTACCATGATTTAAGTGCTCTAGTCAGAGAAAATTAGATATCTATGCCAGATGTAGAGGCTATCTATTCCAGGTTCTCAGAACTGCCTAGTGAATCTTATCTCCAGCTGTCCTTAGGACATACAACTCTCAATGCAACTATACTAATTGTGCCTATTACACTTTATTTCCTAATCTCAACTAGTTTGCCTCTGCAGCAAGGCAACTACCTCCTAATTTATTTCTATTCTCTTCACCACAAAACCTTTTCTTCTTTCCTCAAGATTCTCCTAGGACACCTTTTATTCACCATTTTAGTCAAGATCTTATCAAGAAAATTTAAGCTTTTCACTGTGAGCTTTCTTATCTCTTCTTGTCCATCTTTTAAAATTTAATTTGTATTTAATTTAATTTTTTATCAATACAATTTTTAATGATCATTTTCTGGCATTTTGCAATCCACATTCTCTCTCTTCTTCCTCCCTTCTATCCAAAAGATGCCAGGAAAGACATGGGTTTTACATAGTTATTGCACAATACATGTTTCCATGTTCATCATGTTGTGAAATAAAACATATATTACTTACACTAGAGAAAAATATCAATGAGGTGAAAAAAAGAATGCTTCAATATGCATTCAGAATACATCAATTCCTTCTATTCTTGTGGATAGACTTTTTCACCATGAGTCCCTTTCAGTTCTCCTGGATCCTTGCCTTGATGATTATTTATTCACAATTGATCATCATGCATTATGGTTGTTACTGTGCATAACATTCTCTTGGTCCTACTCACCTCACTTTTCATCACTTCATGATGTAAAATCTTTCAGGTTTTCCTTGTGATCATCTTACTTCTAATTTCTTATGGCACAATAGTATTCCATTAGAATCATATACCATAACTTATTAAGCTATTCCCAATTGATGGAGATCCTCTGAGTTTCCAGTTCTTTTCCATACAAAAAGAGCTGCTATAAATATTTTTGTACAAGTCTTCATAACTCAAGTATTTTCCTGCACTATCACCCCTTTCATTCCTCTTTCATGAAGAAATGAATCTTCTCCTTGACAACTTAACTCATCTATATGTATCTTGGTCCATTCTGCTGCTTAAAAATATGACCACATTTCCCCAATTCATATAAAATTCTACGTAAATTTTTATTTTTATATATCTTTCCATGTTTACATGATTAATTTTCTTTCCCTCCTTTGTTGCTTCCTCCTTCCCAGAGCCAACAAGCTATTCTACCTGGTTGTACAATGTTGCCACTTGATACCTATTTCCATATTATTCATTTTTGCTATTGAGCAATTTTTAAAGCCTAAACCCAAAATCACATTCTGATATATAATATGATAAGTGATGTCATATATTTTTCTTTTGCATTTCTACTCCCATAGTTCTTTCTCTTAATGTGGTTAGCATTCTTTTCCCAAAAGTCCTTCAGGAATTGTTGCATAGCTACTAGAAGCAAAGTCCATTTTGGATTGTTGCACAATGTTCTACTTTCTGTGTACAATGTTTTCCTGGTTCTGCTCATTTCACTCTCTATCAGTTCACTGAGATTCTCCCAGTTCATATAGAAATCCTCCAGATCATCATTCTTTATAGCACAGTAGTATTCCATTACCATTATATACTACAATTTGTTCAGCTATTCCCCAATCAAGGGACAACCTTAATTTTCCAAATTTTTGCTACCACAAAGAGTTCAGCTATGAATATTTTTGTACAAGTATTTTTCCTTATTATCTCTTTGGGGTACAAACCTCATAGTGGTATTGCTGGACCAAAAGGTATGTGTTCTTTTAAAGGCCTTTGCAGATATTTCAAAATTGCCTTCCAGAATGGCTAGATTAATTCACAAATACCAGTAATTAATTAGTGTCCTAATTTTGCCACAACCCCTTCAACATTTATTATTTTCTTTTACTGCCATATTGGCCAATCTGCTGGATGTAAGATAGTATCTCAGTGTTGTTTTGATGTTCATTTCTCTAATTATGAGGGATTCAGAACATTTTTCATGTGATTTTTGATAGTTTGATTTATTTATCTGAAAACTACCTATTCATATCCTTTGACCATTTGTCAATTGGGGAATGGCTTAGTTTTTTTGTACAATTGACTTAGCTCCTTACAAATTTGAGAAATTAGACCTTTGTCAGAGGTTTTTGTTATGAAATCCACCCCCCCCCCCAATTTGTTGCTTCCCTTCTAATTTTGGATGCATTGGTTTTGTTTGTACAGAAACTTTTTAATATAATCAAAATTATTTTCATTTTACATTTTGTAGTGCTCTCTATCTCCTGCTTAGTCTTAAATTCTTTCCTTTCCCATAGATCTGACAGGTATACTATTCTTTTGTTCACCTAATTTACTTATAATTTCCTTCTTTATATTTAAGTCATTTACTCATTCTGAATTTATCTTTGTATAGGGTGTAATATGTTGATCTAAACCTAATTAATCCCATACTATTCATACTATTTTCCAATTCTCCCCACAGTTTTTGTGAAATAGTGGGTTCTTGTCCCCAAAGCTGGGATATTTGGGTTTATCAAATATCATCTTGCTACTGTCATTTACCCCAAGTCTATTCCATTGATCCACCCTTCTATCTCTAAGCCAGTATCATCATATAGTTGTGATGATCACTGCTTTATAGTAGTTTGAGTTCTGGTAATCTTAGGCCTCCATCCTTCAATTTTTTTCATTAGTTCCCTTGATATTCTTGATCTATTGTTCTTCCAGATGACCTTTCTGTAATATTTTTTAAAAAATTCTATAAAAATGTTTTTTTGGTAATTTTATAGGTATATTAGCTCATCCTGCCAATAAGCAATTTATGTTTTCCCAGTTGTTTAAACCTATATTTATTTGTGTGAAGAGTGTTTTGTAGTTATATTCATATAATTCCTGCATTTGTCTTGGCAAGTAATCCCCAGATATTTTATATTGTGTAGAGTGATTTTAAATGGAGTTTTTCTAACTCTTGCTGCAGGGTTGGTTGGAAACATGTAGGAATGTTAATTTTTACATGGGTTTATTTTGTACCCTGCAACTTCGCCAAAGTTATTGATTATTCTTACTAGCTGGTTAATTGATTTTCTCAAATTCCTTAAGTATTCCATCATATCATTTGGAAGGAGTGTTAGTTTCCTCATTGCCTACTTTGATCCCTTCAATTTCTTTTTTTTCCCCTAATTGCTGCTGCTAGCAATTGTAGTACAATATTAAATAGTAGTGGTGATAATGTTCATCCCTGTTTCACTTCTGATCTTATTGGGAAGGTATCTAATTTATTACCATTGCAGATGATACTCGCTGATGGTTTTAAATAAATACTGTTTATTATTTTGAGGAAAATTTCTAGTGTTTTCAATAGGAATGTGTGTTATATTTCATCAAAGGCTTTTTCCTACATCTCTTAAATAATCATTAGTTTGGTAGCTGATATGGTCAATTATGCAAATGGTTTTCCTAATATTCATTTTTGATAGAAATACCACCTGGTCATAGTGAATAATCCTCGTTATAACTTGCTGTATCCTTTTAGCTAGTCATTTTATTTAATATTTTTGCATCTATGTTCATTAGGGATATTGGCTTATACTCTTCTTTCTCTGTTATTGGTCTTCCTGGCTTGGGAATCAGTACCATATTTGTATCATAAAAATTATTTGATAAGACTCCTTCTTTGCCTATTTTTTCAAATAGTTTGTAGGGTATTTGGATTAATTGATCTTTAAATATTTGATAGAATTCATTTGTGAAGCCATCTGGCCCTGGTGACTTTTTCTTAGAGCATTCCTTGATGGCTTTTTCAATTTCTTTTTCTGAGATGGAATTCGTTAAATATTCTATTTCCTTTTCTGTTAATCTAAGGTATTTACATTTTTGTAAATATTTGTACATTTCACTTAGATTACCATATTCATTGTCATATAATTGGATGAAATAGCTCTTAATAATTGTCTTAATTTCCTCTTTATTAGAGGTGAGATCATTCTTTTCATTCATGATACTGATAATTTGGTTCTTTTCTTTCATTTTCTTAATTAGATTAACTAATACTTTATTTTATTTGTTTTTTCAAAATACCAGCTCCTAGTCATATTTAATAGTTAAATAGTTCTCTTACTTTCAATTTTATTAAATTCTCTTTAATTTTTAGGATTTCCAATTTTGTCTTAATCTAAGGGTTTTTAATTTGTTCCTTTTATGATATTTTTAGTCACGTGCCCAATTTGTTAATCTCCTCTTTCTCTTTTTTGTTAATATGGGATCACAGGGATAGTAATTTTCCTCTTAGTACTGTTTTTGCTATGTCCCATAAATTTTGATATATTGTTTCCTCAATGTAATTCTCTTCAAGAAAATCAGTAATTATTTCTAACATTTGTTCTTTAACTCATCAGTTTTAGAGAGTAAGATTATTTATTTCCCTTTTAATTTTTAATTTGATTCTTCATGTATCTGTACTAATTATAATTTTTATCCCATTATGATCTGAAAAAGATGCATTTATTATTTCTGCTTTTCTGCATTTGTTTGCAGTGTTTTTATGCTCCCGTACCTGGTAAATCTTTATACATGTATCATGTGCTACTTATAAGAAAGTATATTCCTTTTTATCTCTATTTACTTTTCTCCATATATCTATTAATTCTAATTTTTCAAAGATTTCGTTCACATTTCATTCACATGTCTTACTTGTTTTTTATTTATTTCTTGGCTTGATTTACCTTGATCTGATAGAAAGAGGTTGAGGTCTTCCACTAGTATAGTTTTAGTTTCTTTTTCCACCTTAAACTCCAGTAGTTTCTCCTTTAAAAATCTGGATACTATACCATTTGGAGCATATATGTTGAGTACTGTTAATTCTTCATTGTCTATACTGCCTTTTATTGAGATATAATTACCTTCCTTATCTCTTTTAATAGCCTCCATTTTTCCTTTGGCTTTGTCAGATTTCATGATTGAGACTCTTGCCTTTTTTTCTCAGTTGATGCCAAATAAATTCTGCTTCAGCTGCTTACTTTTACTCTGTGTGTCTACCTGCCTCATGTGTGTTATGTATGGTAGGAATTTGGTTTTTAATCCACTCTGCTATCTGCTTCTGTTTTATGGGTGAGTTCATCCCATTCACATTCAGAGTTATGCTTACAACCTGTGTATGCCCCATCATTTTGATTTCCTCTTTTAATCCTGCCTTTTCTACTTTCACTATTTCCTTTCACACCTGTGTTTTGCTTTTAATCAGTCTGCCTTTTCCCCACCCTTATTTTACTTCCTTTCCCATCCCCTCTCTTCTTATTCCTCACTTATTTCTCCTTAAGATCTATTAATTACCCCCCCCCAACCTTTCCCTCCTTTTTATTACTCCCTGGCCCCCACACCCCCTTCCTTATTCCTTTTCAACTTCTCTGTACAGTAAGTTAGAATTCTGTACCCCAATAGATCTGACTATTCTTCTCTCTCAGAATTGATTCCAGTGAGAGTAAGGTTTAAGAATTATCTGTCACCACTTCCTTCCTCCTATTTTTATGATGTTATTTTTCCCCACCCCCTACCCCATGCACCTCTTTATGTGGTATAATTATCTTGTTTTATCTCTTCCTTCAAGTTTATCCTGGTACCATTCTCTTTTTTGTCCCTCCCCAATTTTTTTTAAATATATTATCTTAAACAGTTTAATACCACTACCTCTGCCTATGAATATTTCTTCTCTCTACTATGATAATGAAAACAATTTTGAGAGTTATTGATATCATTTTTCCATGTAGGTATATAATCAATTTGATCTTCTTGAAAACCTTAATTTCCCCCCCCCCTCTTTTTTGTTTACCTTTATTATGGTTCTCTTGAATTTTGTATTTGGACATCAAATTTTCCATTTAGTTCTTGTCTTTTTTTTTTAGGAATTCTTGGAAATCTTTTATTTTATTAAATACCCATTCTTTCCTCTGACAATATATAGTCAGTTTTTATGGGGAAGTGATTCTTGGTTGTAAACCCAATTCTCTTGCCTTCCTGAATATCATATTCCAAACTTTGTGATCCTTTAGTTTGGAGGTTGCCTCCTGACTGGGGCTCCTTGATATTTGAATCGTCTCTTTCTGGCCACTTGAAATATTTTCTCCTTGCCCTGGAAGCTCTTGAATTTGGCTATACCATTCCTGGGGGTTATTTTTTGGGGATTTATTGTAGGGCATGATATGTAGATTCTATCAATATCTATTTTGCCCTTTTTCCAAGAATATTAGGGATGTTTTCTTGCATAATTTCTTGTAATATGATGTCAAGAAATTTTTTGGTGGTTTGTTGCTTGTTTCAGGCTTTCTGATAGTCCAATAATTTTCAAATTGTCTCTTTGGGATCTGTTTTCTAGGCTAGCTGTATTTTCAATGAGATATTTCATGTTTCCTTCTATTTTTTCATTCTTTTGATTTTGCTTTATTAATTCTTGCTGTCTTATAAGATTATTAGCTTCTGCTTGCCCAATTCTGGTCTTTAAAGACAGATTTCCAGCTATGATCTTTTGATTTTCCTTTTCAGTTTGGTCTATCCTGATTTTCATGGCTTCCAGCAGGTTAATTCTGGTCACCAATTTGCTTATTACTTCATTTAATTCCTGAGCCTCTTTTTCCATGTGTGTAATTTTGTCTTTTAAACTTTAATTTTCTTTTTGCATTGCTTTCACTTCTTTTTTCCACCTTTCTTCCCACCTTTCTTCTATCTTTCTTACTTGGTTCTTGAACTTCTTTTTGAGTTACTCCAGAGTTTGCATGTTTTTGCTTGTTTCTCTCTCCCTTTGGTTGCCACTGTATTTTGCTCTTTTTCATCATAGAAATTTTCCAGGGTCAAGAGTTTTTTTTTGCTGTTACTTATTTCTTTTGCCACTAGAGGATTGGGATTCCTGCATTTGTTGGTCATTGCTTTCTTAGCTTCTGTCTTGCAGGGCTTTGCCTTGTTATTATCTTCTCTTTCCTTTCAGAATCATGAGTGAGGGCAGGTAGATCAATGATGTTCTTTGTATAGTGGGTGTTTTAAAGTGCTTTACCCTAAGGCTCTCTTCCTCAGCTACTGTAGCTTGTATTTACAACTGCACTGTTTGTTTTGCCCTGAAGCTATCTTCTCAGCCCCTGCTGCCTCAGCTATGGTGTTGTTGTCCAAGTGCTGTTTTTTAGCTTTGAGTCTTGCTGCTAAGTCCTGGCACAACCCTCAAGGGTATGTCTGTGGTGCTTTCAGCCAACCCTTCAGAATTTGAAGATTGACCTGGCCCTCACTCTAACTGGCATGGTAGGTGGTGTGGGGGAGGGATGGTCATCTTGTGCTTTGATTACTGCAGTTCCACCCTCTTATAGCATGGGAATTACCACTCACTTCTTACCTTTCATGATGTGTCCAGTTTTGATTTCTGATATTTTGGAGAAACTTTGCAATGATCTGTTGGAAGGAGATTCTGAAGGCTCCTGCTACTATACCACCATCTTGGCTCCACCCTCCTATTTGTTTCAAAACACTTTTCAATCTAGCTCCTGGCTTCATTGTTTACTTCAGAGTTCCTTCTTCATCATTACCAATGATTTCTTGATCCCCAAATCTAATGGCCTTTTCTCAGTCCTCATCCTTCTTGACATCTCCACATTTGACACTCTTGATTACCTTCTTTCAAAATTTATATGACACTATTCTCTTTGATTATCTTCTCTATCTGACCACTCCTTAGTTTGCTTTGCTCTTCTTCATCCATGTTATATAAACCATGAGTCCTCTATAGCTTTGTCTTGACTTCTCTTCCCTTTTTCCCTCTACTAACTTATTTAGTGATCTCATCCCACACATTTAATTTTCATCTCTATTTTCCCCAGACCTATATTTTCAACTATAGTTTCTTTTTTTGAACTTCCATTCAGCATTACCAGCTGCTTTTTGCATATCTTGAACCATATATTCCACAAGCATCTCAAATTCAGCAAAACTCACTATTTTCCCTTCCTGCCAAAATTTTTTCTGCTCTTTAAAAAACTTCTCTTTCACTGTCAGGAGCACCACAATACTCTTAGTTACCCTGGCTCAACCTCTGTGACATCCTTGACTCTACCCTCACTCAACCCACACAACCATTCCATTTCCAAATCTTCTTGCTTCTACTCTAAAAGCATCTCTCTTCTAAGTCCCCTCTTCTCAACCAACATTGCCTTCTAACTGATCAAGTTAACTGTTTCAAGTCTCTGTCAACTCTAATCCGTCCTGAACTCAATTGCCAAATAAAATTTCCAAAATCTCAGATCTGTCTCTGTCACCCACTTCCCGACTTGTTGTTTAATCCTTTATAAATGGTCCCTTCTTCTCTCCATGTACTCTACCTCCTAGCTACATTTGCCTTGCTGCCATTTTCCCCCCAAGGCACTCCAACCCCTATATTAACACATTTTTACTGAGATGTTATCCATTGTTAGAGTGCTTTTCTTTCTCATCTTTGTCTCGCCATTTCTTTGGTTTTCTTCTGGGCTCCACTCAACTCATGCTTTCTGTGAGAGCACTTTTCTTATTCCCTCAGCTACTATATTATATCCTCTTCTGAGATTATCTTTAATCTCGTCCGTATGTAGTTTACATGTATAACTACTTAGGTACATGTTATCTCCCCCACTCAACTGTGAACTTCTTGAAAAGAAAATATTTTTGTCTTTCTTTGAATCATCAGAATTTAGCACGGATTCTGGCATGTCGCGTGTATTTAATGAATAACTTGTTTCCAGATTGGCTGTTCTTTTCATTCATATGCCTTATCTCTCCAAAGATACTAAACATTCCTATGTAGCAGTCATTGTATCTTATACCTCTTTGTTAGGTACCTAGCATATTGTTTCATTTCTGCTTGAGAAGTTTACATTGATATTATTGTTACACTGAGTATTATTACTTTTGGAATAATTGTATTTATTGAACTTAGTAGAAAAATCTTGCTACATAAGATAAAACTTGGAACTTTTAAATAGAAATCATTTCATGTTCATAAGTACTTATCTAAAAAGAACTTTTCTAACCTATGAAACAAAATTAACACTGTATATACAGGAATGAACTGATAGGAACAAAGTGTGGATAGCTATTTACTAAAACAAAGTCAGGAAAAAAGATTTGAAAATTACAATGTGTATCAGAACACTTAATGTGCTTAATAATGTCAATTTATATCACTGTCCTTATTAAAAACAACAATGACAATGTAGTCTAATATCTTTCTTGACTAACAGAATTTCCTACAGCAAACTCCGTAGTCATGAGATTATTTGTGTGCCTTCATAAATCAAGTTGAATGAAGTGACTTAGAAGGTAACTTGAGCCTAGTTACCACTAGACCAAGAAAACCTCTGGGTTTTTCTATGAACCATGTTTAATCAATTCCTGTAATGCTAATTCAGACATTCCTTGTGTCCAGATGAGAACTAATAAAGATGTCATTTCCAGGCATCCTATTTGGACTAAAAATATCATTTTTATATTACAAAAATGTAATGGAACAGGACTATACAATACATTTTCTCAGGAAAACATATTGAAAACCAATTAATCTTTTGATATTAGAAACATGGAAATGTTAATGTCTACTTTAACCCAGAGATACTCTCAACATTGTAAACCTAAATAAACTGTTGGGATTTTCATGGAAATTTAAATTTCTTGACTCCTTTCATCAGACCTTATTTCTGAAGATTTATACTTGAAAAGATTACCTACAGTTTCAGATTATTATGAGATAGACTATCCTAAAATCCATATGTACTCAATATCATGTCAACAGTAAGGAATGGTTTGAAAACTTCAATTTTCTTTTACTTTAAGTTCGGAATTCTCTCTCTCTCTCTCTCTCTCTCTCTCTCTCTCTCTCTCTCTCTCTCTCTCTCTCTCTCTGTCTCTCTCTCTGTCTCTCTCTCTCTCTCTCTCACACACACACACACACACACACACACTTCTTGTTTGCCCACTTATTGTGAAGGCAAGAAAACTACAACCTCTTATAGGTATATATCCAAATGCAAATACTAAAGCATACTTTAAAAAAGTAATGAACATTTCCTTGTTTCATACAGAGTTCTGAAGAATTTTTCTTACTTTAATTCAGATTTGAGTGTGGGTTCTTTCCTCTCCCATTTTCCCTGTTCTACAATCTTATGCACCATCTGTAATCATTAATTCCTTCTGAAAATATTTCTGGTCAATGTCCTACTAAATCTGGGACTAAAAATGGAAAGGGAAGTGTAAGTCTAGTTAATTATTCAGTTCATTTTCCCCCAACCTTTCCTCTCTCAAAACTTTTCTATTTACAGGACAGCTCTGGAAAAAAACCAACTAGCTCTCAATAATTGATTTTCTTATTTAATTTTTTCATTGCTAGGTCAAAAAGATTGGTCTTCATCATATGTTATAAGCAGTTAGTTAATAAACAGTAAATATCTAAAATCATCAACAAGCATCATATGCAATGGG
This sequence comes from Gracilinanus agilis, assembly GCF_016433145.1. Lineage (NCBI taxonomy): Eukaryota > Metazoa > Chordata > Mammalia > Didelphimorphia > Didelphidae > Gracilinanus > Gracilinanus agilis. Next base: position 648,751,235 of record NC_058130.1, read on the forward strand.
GATAAATTAGAAGCCTTGCCAATAAGATAAGGCATGAAACAAAGATGCCCATTATCACTTCTATTATTTAAAATTGTACTAGAAACACCAGCAGTAGCAATTAAAGAAGAAAAAGAAATCAGAGGTATTAAAATAGACAATGAGGAGACTAAACCATCACTCTTTTCAGATATAATGGTCTACTTAAAAAATCCTAGAGAATCAACTAAAAAGCTAGTAGAAATAATCAACAACTTTAGCAAAGTTGCAGGATACAAAATAAATGCACATAAATCATCAGCATTTCTATATATTTCCAGCACATCACAGCAGCAAGAGGTAGAAAGAGAAACATCATTTAAAATCACCCTAGACAATATAAAATACTTAGTGATCTATCTACCAAAGCAAACACAGGAATTATACGAACACAACTACAAAACACATTCCAAACAATTAAAACTAGATCTAAACAATTGGAAAAACATTGAGTGCTCATGGGTAGGACGAGCTAACATAAAAAAATGACCATTCTACCCAAATTAACTTACTTATTTTAGTGCCATACCTATCAAACTACCAAGAAACTTTTTTTACAGAATTAGAAAAAAATTATAACAAAGTTCATTTGGAATAACGAAAGATCAAGAATATCAAGGGAAATAATTTAAAACAAAAGGTGAAAGAAGGTGGCCTAGCAGTACCAGATATTAAGCTGTACTATAAAGCAGTGGTCATCAAAAGAATATGGTAATGGCTAAGAAACAGAAGGGTGGATCAATAGAATAGACTTGGGGTAAGTGACATCAGCAAGATAGTGTATGATAAACCCAAAGAGCCCAACTTTGGGGACAAAAAAAAATCCACTATTTGACAAAAACTGCTGGGAAAATTGGAAAACAATATGGGAGAGATTAGGTTTAGATCAACATCTCACACCCTACTCCAAGATAAATTCAGAATGGGTGAATGACTTGAATATAAAGAAGGAAACTATAAGTAAATTAGGTGAACACAGAATAGTATACTTGTCTGATCTCTGGGAAAGGAAAGATTTTAAAACCAAGCAAGAGTTAGAAAAAAATTACAAAATATAAAATAAATAATTTCAATTACATTAAATTAAAAAGTTTTTGTACAAACAAAAACAATACAACCAAAATCAGAAGGGAAACAACAAGCTGGGAAAAAATCTTTATAACAAAAAAATCTGACAAAGGTCTAATCACTCAAATATACAAGGAGCTAAATCAGTTGTACAAAAAAATGAAGACATTCCAGAATTTGATAAATGGGCAAGGGACATGAATAGGCAATTTTCAGATAAAGAAATCAAAACTATCAATAAGCACATGAGAAAGTGTTCTAAATGTCTAATAATTAGAGAAATGCAAATCAAAACAACTCTGAGGTATCACCTCATACCTAGCAGATTGGCTAAAATGAAAGAATGGGAGAGTAATGAATGCTGGAGGGGATGTGGCAAAATTGGGAGATTAATGCATTGCTGGTAGAGTTGTGAACTGATCTAACCATTCTGGCTGGCAATTTGGAACTATGCTCAAAGAGCACTAAAAGATTGCCTGCCCTTTGATCCAGCCATACCATTGCTGGGTTTGTACCCCAAAGAGATCATAGGGAAAAAGTCATGTACAAAAATATTTATAGCTGTGCTCTTTGTGGTGGCAAAAATAACTGCAAAATGAGGGTATGCCTGTCAATTGGGGAATAGCTGAACAAATTGTGTTATCTGGTGGTGATGGAATATTATTGTGCTCAAAGGAATAATAAACTGGAGGAATTCCATGTGAACTGGAATGATCTCCAAGAATTGATGCAGAGTGAAAAGAGCAGAACCAGGAGAATACTGTACACAGAGACTGATACACTGTGGTAAAATTGAACATAATGGACTTCTGTACTAGCAGCAATGCAATGACCCTGACAATTCTTAGGGATTTATGGTAAAGAATGCTACCCACATTCAGAGGAAGAACTACAGGAGTGGAAACACAGAAGAAATCAACTACTTGAACACATGGGTTGATGCGGACACGATTTGGGAAGTAAACTCTAAAAGACCACTCTAGTACAATTATCAATAATAAAGAAATAAGTGTTAAACAATGGCACATGAAAAAACCAGTAGAAATGCACATTGGCTATGGGGGAGGAGGGTTTGGGGGGAAGAGAGTAAAAATATGAATCATGTAACCATTGAAAAAATTTTTCATAAAAAAAATGAAACAAAAAAAGAAGCAGTTAGGTAATATAGTCATAAAATACTAGGCCTGGAATCAGGAAGACTTGCATTCAAATCCTGTCTCAGACATTAGATATGTGACTGTGGACAAGTCACTTACCCCTATTTGCTTTAGTTTCCTCTTTCATGAAATTGGAATGATAAAAGTACCTATCTCTGAGAATTGTTATAATTGTCAAATGAGATAATATCTATAAAGCACTTAGCACAATGCCTGGAACATAATAGGTGCCATATTGTTGTTTAATTGTGTCTGACTTTTCATGACCCCATTATGGATATTCTTGGCAAAGGTATTGGAGTGGTTTGCCATTTCCTTGTTTTGTACATTAAGGCAAATAGAATGACTTGCCCAGAATCACAGAGTTTGTATCTTGAGACTGAATTGAACTCAGATATTCTTGACTCTAACTAAGCCTGTAAGAAACGACAAAGCCAATAACCAAATGTTAGGACAGAGGGGAGATAGAGAGAGTCTATGAGGGGAGACTCTCTTCTAGCTCTCCTGTCCACCGAATATGCACTCCTGAGACATTGAGGGGGCGTCACCCCTACACTGGGTGACCTGGATGGTTGTGCTGCCCCACAGGAATTAGGATTGAGGCTTCTCTATAAGAGGAGGTATGGGGGACCCCAATCTGATTCTGAATGAAGGCGGGGCTCACGCAAGCCTTCCCAGAGATCAGTCAGCTTCACAGCAGGGGGTCTGGCTCCAAGAAGGAGGCACCCAGACTAAGCTGTGATTCCCCTCCCCCTCATCTCTCAGGCACTCTGGAACGCAATCTAACTAATGAATGACTTTTATTAATCACAATTTAGGGATTGGGGAAAGGAGTGAAGGGCAGAGGGATTTTGGGGTGCTCTCTTCTCTATTTCTATGAGATCCGTCACTTGGGTGGGAACCTTTGGGGTTCTTGCTCCCAAGCATCTCCCCCCTTGTCCATTCTCTTTCTATTTCCATTTCTATCCTTTTCTATAATTGTAAGTTAGACCAGAAAGGGTCTCTCAGCAAGGTTGGGTAATGGGGGAAGGAGCCCAAGAGATCGCTTCCAAAATGGAGTTCAGAAATTTAGCTGACTGAAGTCTTGTTGGATGAGAAGTGATGGGATGCCTTTGACCAGGGAATCAGGGTTTCAATGTCCAAAGAAAGATCCTCAGGAAGCTCTCAGGACTGGATTCAAGCTGAGATGTTCTCCTCCTCCCTCTCTCAGTCTTCCCCCAGAAGTCCTTCTCCTCCTTCTTCCTCTGGAGAATTACCCAAAATCCCCTTTGGTCTTAACTGTCCATAACTGTCATCAACAGCCTTCTTCTGGCTCTTTTCATCCCATCCCCCATCATTACAAGCCCAACATTCAATTTACTGAGTCATCTAGTTTCTATATAAATGCTAGTTATTGTTATAATCAACAATATTATGGACATATTTCCATCTGAATCAGTATGGCCACAGACACTATTATGGATCTCCTGAATTATGTATATATGGGAGCATCCTATCTTCCTTAGATACACTTGTTCTTCTGTTTCATTGTGCCTATGGATGTTTGATATCTGTATAAATTTTTACCATATTGCATTATGTCTGCATACATTATAATTATATTTTTAATTCAATTTCATCAGTGGTTAACCAAAAAAGAGGTAGAAACATCCTAGTCCTCTATGCCTTGTTGTACCAGTCAAAACTTCTGGCATAATTCCAGCAGAGTAATGAAGATACTTTCTGTCACTGAGCGAAAGATGGCATGAGATTTTAAGAGTGGCAGGATAAGGGGCTGTTGGAGGTGGGGGTTGGGAAGGACAAATAACACTTTTTGACAGTGTTATTCCATTGGCATCTTTCCTGCTTAATTTAAAACTTGTGGCTAATAGGTCTTATCACCTTCCTTGACATGGAATTGGCCAGAGGCCTGGATATGCAGTGCCTAATTGGCTAGATGTTATTAGTCCTGCAAATAATATAAATCAAAGGATTTGCAGAATGGGGTATTTATGTTCATCACAGTTGACAATGTAGTCAACTGAAGTTGCCGCCCCACTTGGATCCCTAATACAATGGCCTGGCTGTGTTCTTTATGCACATGAACTATAAGCTGACAAAGAGTTCAGGCTAACATGGTTAAACAGACAGTTGTACTGCTCAGATTCCCAGGAAGGTTGATGCAACATTATCTGGGAACCACCAGATGTCGTACAGACATTGTTCTTTCTATGTTGATCCCCCTTGCACATGACTACCTCTTGAAGTAAATATTGCTGTCCCTGCCAATGCTAAAAGGTGTGCATTAGGCCAGTACTGAATTTAGCAACAATATTTTCTTCAAAAGATTCAACTACAAAACATCTGAATGAATTGCTTCTATATATGTAGGGCAAGTGTGTTCATTTAGGTAACCAAACAAATGCTTAGCTGCTTTGGAAATGGCAGCCCAATTATATAAATATCTTCCATTCTGCTAAAAACTGGAATGAATGAATAAATGAATGAAAATATTTGTTAGTGCTTTCATTGTGTAAAACATAAGATGTAAGAATATAAAATGAAAACAGGGTTCTGCCCTTGAGCTTAGATTTAAAGGGAGATAACCTATATGAGGGAGTAGCAGCCAATGAGGGGAATACTTGTGTGTAAAGCTACAGGGATAGAGCATTCAACCATAGGGGAGTAGAATTATATACTTCTTGTGGATAAGTTTATACAGATTCTTCTCAATGTGTATTATTCAATAAAGCTTATTAACAAGTCCAGTGGGTTGCCTGGAGATGTAGTTGGTTTGCACTCCCTCAAAAGTCTTCAAGCAAATGTTGGATTAACCACTTGTTAGGCCTATTATGACTTAATTATGAATCAAGGATGAGTGGGATTAAGTGATTTCTAAGTTTCTGGGATCCTGTGCACAACCAAAACTGTTAAAAGATTAAAATCTCTGTACCCCACTGAGAAACTCCCAAAATTTAAATTGCATTGTAATTGCTATGGAGAAACAAACACATTTTGATCCTCAGTATTTAAGCATGTTACTAGTGGTATTATCACCTTTTTGGATGGATGTAGATTCAGTGTCATAGGGTTTTGGTGATGTATGCTCAGTCAACAAATATTTATTAATAACTTACTATGTGCAAGTCATTATGTTAATGACTGAGGATACAAAGAAAGGGGAAAAACAATTTCCTGGAAGGCAGAACATCTTAATTAGAGAGACTTCACATAAATAAAGAAGGTACCAGTAGCAAATTAGATAATATTTGTAAAGCTTTTAGCATTGTATCTGATGTATAAATACTTGTTTCCTTCCTTCTTAGCACCTGAGACGACTGTGAAAATTTTCTTTTGAAGGTGGGATTTGAGCTTAGCCTTGAATGAATCCAGGGAAACTAAGAAATGGAGTTGAGAGAAAGCATTTTAAATACTGGGGACAACTAGAGCAAAGTGACAGGAGATGGAATCAGTCAGGAAAAGCAAGTAGACCAGTTTGGATTGCAAAAGATGATGTAGGCAGATAAATTAGAATTCTGTTGCAATAGTTCAAGGAGGTTTTGATGATGATTCGAATAAGACTAAATGAGTGAAGAGAAGAGAACATATAGTAGAAATATTGTGAAGGTAGACATGACAAGATTTGGTAGTGGATTGGTAGTGAGTAGTGAATCACATTGAAGAGTCAAGGATGATATAGAAGTCATAAACCTGAGTATTTGAGACAATGGTTGTTATTTATATGAAGACACTTAGAAGATGGAACTGTTTCGGGGAAAAGATGATGAGTTTAGTCTCACACATTTTGAGTTTGAGATATTTATGGAAAATCAAATTAGAAAAATCCAAAAAGTAGTTATTAATTCTGGTATGGTAGCTTAGGGCAGAGAGCAGAACTGGTAATATAGATCTCTGAATCATCTGAATAAAGATGGTAACTAATGCTATGGATTATAATGAAATTATTAAATGGGATAGACTACATTGCAATATTTCTCAATGTACGGTAAAAATAGACTATTTGTATACTTTATTTTTATGTACAAGTATTTAAAATAACAAAAAAAAACCTGGGTTACAAACTTTATATTTGGTTGTGACAACTCTTTTTTCAGACTGATGTTTTTGTGCTTTTCTTTTTTCTGATTTGACATTTTTATACAAACTTTGTTCTTCTATGGATGATTGAGTTATTTCTCCTGGAATGAATACTTAACTGAAATGTGTCCAGAGATGTGGATTTTCTCCTTCACTGCCACCCTGTTCCACTGAAATAATCAGGACTTCTTTTAATTTAATAATGAATTTTAGTAGCTGGAGAATTTATTTCAAAAAAGATTTTGCAAAATTTAAAAAAATGTTCTTGGCACTTCACAGTTCCTAGCCAGGAGTCTCCAGCCTTAGACAGAGTCTGTGGATGTATTTTAAGGGGGTTGTAACTTTTTAAAAACTATTTTATTAGTTGCATTTCAATATAATTGGCTTCCTTTGTAATCCTATGTATTTTGTACATTAATAAAAAGTCCCAGAATAAAGGTTCCAAAGGGATCTTTATTGAGTCTGACATAGGTGAAGAACCCAAAAAGAAAACAGTAAGATTGGTCAGAAAGATTGTAGGAGGGAGCAACTTACATAAATCTAGAGAGGAGACAATGTAGTAGAAAAGGATAATCGACAGAAAAAAAGGCTGCCAAGAAGTCAAAAAGAATGGTATCGAGAAAAGAATGAAATCTAATTCTCACTAGGTTTGGCAATTAAAAATTTTGAAACTTTTGAAAGAATAATTTCAGGCGAATAATAGGGGCAGAAACTAGATTGCAAAGTTTAGAAGTTGATAAGAGGAGAGGTAATTAAAACACCTGGTTTTGTTGGGGTGTATTTTTTAAAAAGGAATTTAGTTAAGAAAAAAATGTAGCTAAGAAAAAAATGAGAGAGATAGGATGATAGCTACCAGGAAGAATCAAGTAAAGACCCCTACAAATTGGGAGACATAGGGCATGTTTGATGGCAAACATGCAATCTTCTGGGAATGATGGTAAGGATGGAGTGGATTGGAAAGGATATCAAAGGAAGCACTGTCATCAGAAGATATCCAAGTCTCTTTGAGTGCCAGAAATGGAAGGAACTAGAAAGGAAAGATTTAATGAGATAATGCATGTAATACTCTTTGCAAAACTCACAGGGCTGTATACAACACAGGTATTCAATTATCATGATGATAATTGTGACAAGGCAGATGCTAATGGCCAGTATGTGAACAATAAGCTGTATCATATTCATCTCCCACAAGAATCCTGCACTTCTATCTAGCCACACTTCTGCTTTTGCCTTATCTTGCTAAGACTTAACCTCTCAACTTCACTTCTTGATCACTGACCCACTCATCCTTCCCATTACTCCTTTAAATGCTGTCTTTCTCCATGGGGATGTATACTCTTTGAGCACTGGAACTATCTTGCTTGTACTTATTTTCCTAGGACTTAGTATAGTACTTTGCAAATAGTATGTGTTAAATAAATAATGTGTCCATGCTCTTATTTATACATGTATGTATGTAATCATGCATACATGTATTTATTTAGTTAGCTAGCCATTCTTCATGCAAATGAATCCTTCCCATGTTTTGCTATTTTCAAGTCAAGACAACAAGCATTTATTAAATATTTATTATTTGTCAGGCATTGGGCAGGTTCTTAAATTAGGAGCATTTCAAGGAGTTGGTGGATTTGAATAGGGAATAGGACATCTTCATTTTCATTAACATTTAACTGAAATTTAGCATTTTATCGGTCATGAATGTAAGCAACAAATTATTCTGTGAAAAGCGTTTGCATATTTTACCATGCTACAAAAGGGATCTAGACTCAAGAACTCTTGGTTTAATGGGATAAGTACTTTTAGAGGTTTTGGCAATTGGCAACTCTGCCTCAGTTCAGTGGACCTTAAAGATATTCCTCAAAAACAATATCTTTGTTTCTGATTATTTCTCTTAATTTTGATGATTTTTATTAATGCCAGTCATTCTGACTGGCCAGTCATTGGTTTCTCAGCACAACACAGCTACTCCTCATGACCGTATCTCACTTTGTCCCTTAAAATATTTCCTCCCTTCTTCTTTGCTTGAGGTGACAGTTTTAAAGGCTTTGAGGAACTAGGGAAATTTTCTTTTAATGTGAGATTTGAGCTGAATCTTGGAAGAATCCAGAGATATTAAAAAGTGGATTTAAAGAACGAGAAAATTCTAAGCATGAGGGGCAATTAGTACAAAGGAGTCAGGAGATGGAATCTCTAGCAAGTAGGCTGGTACATTTAAAATACTGCAAAGAAGGGAAGAATCTGTAATCACAGGATCTCATGGTCAGAAGAATCTTAGTTGTCATCTTACCTAGCCTATATATGAACCAGAACCCTTCTCTACCACATTCTTTGACCTCAGGTAATGGGAAAGCTACTTTTCTTTCTGAGAGAGTCCATGCCACTTGGATAGTTCTAATTGTCTGAAAGGTTTTGCTGACATCAAGCCACCCATAGCTTCTATTTTTGTTTTCTCAGGCTAATATAATACTTAAAATGATTATAGCTAGCATTTATATAGTACTTAATGATTTTTTAAAGATTCAAATATTTTATTTTTTTAGAAAAAATTTCCATGGTTACTTAATGATTTTTAAAGCACGTTACTAATCCTTCATTCATGTGTTGAATCTTCAAAATCAGCTTTTATGTCATCCTTCCTAAATCAGGTTTTTTCTTCTTTGGACTTTAAATTCCCAGTTCCTTTTACTTTTTTCCGTTTAAATAATCCTGCTTGTCCTAACAGTACTTAACTTAACAATGTCTGTCCCAAATATAAACTTCAGAACTTATGGCACTTAAATGTGGTCTGAACAAAGCAAAGTGAGTCTATGTCTTATCTAGGGCAGCTAGGCGGTACAGTGGATAGCGTACTGAATCTAAAGTCAAGAAGATTCATTTTCATGTATTCGAAGCTAACCTCAGACAGTTATTAGCTCTTTGACCCTGGGAAAGTCACTTAACCCCATTTGCTTCTGATCCTCATCTATATTTTATTCATTTTTTAAACCCTAATATCTTTCTATATCCTTCTATATTAATTTTATTTGTTACAGGGCTAGGCAATGGGGGTTAAATGACTTGCCCAGGGTCACACAGCCAATGATCCTCATCTATAAAATGACCTGGAGAAGGAAATGGCAAACCACTCCAGTATCTTTACCAAGTAAACCCCTGATGGACCCATGAAGAGATGGTCATGACTGATCAATGACAATCTCTCCCTAATTGTGGACACTATGTATGCCTAAATGTAATATAAAGTTGTTTTACTATCTTGACTCTCATATGATATTGTACACTCATATTACATTTGTAGTATAATAAAACTCCACTGTACTTTTTTTCAGATAAATTATAAATTATAAAGAATGAGGAGACAGATGTTTGTCATAGCCTATTACTATTGTCTTTTAGGATGTCAAATTTCAATGACGATTCATTCTCAAATATGGTGAGACTGTATAGATTCTAGTGATTGAGAATGATGTTGAGATGATTTCATTAAATCCCAGAACACTATTCATCCACTAAAAAGAGTAATCCACAGAAGAAAAATGACTATTCTCCAGATTACAACATGAAGTTATAGCTAAATCTATCCAGTCCAAACTAATATAGACAGCTGAGGTGTTTATGGTACATGAAAAATGGATCAGGCCAATAACTGATTATGGGAGTGAAAGTTGACTGAATTGTTGAAGTTAATAGAATATTTTCAGTCATCCTGAGCTTATCTCTGTTGCAAAAGACTATCCTTTAAAACTAATATTCTTTTATAGGATGATGAATCATAGGACACCATGATCTCTGAAGGATAAAACTTGCAAGCTACCATAGATGAATGGGAAAACTCAAAGGGCAATGGTGGGTGTGAGGAGACTGCTACATATTAATAGGATGACATATTCAATAAGTGGCATAAAAGACATCAGCTACAACACATAAACTAGACAGGGAGCCTCCGGTAGTCAAGTAGTAATAATGAAGGATAATAAATGAATAACTTCAATATTTCATTGTTATCTAAAAATATTAAAAGATGTTGAGTATCTAGTACTCCATGGAACTTTTGTAGAGAATTTATGAAATGAAAGGATAATGCATTTATTAAGTTATCTTATGTAAAGTTATGGGAATTCAAATAGAAAAGTAAGATAGTCTGTTCTTAAGGGGCTTTCATTTTAATGAGGGATATAATATGCATGCAAGGTTTCAGCTGAAGGTTAGTTAAATGGAAAAGCTATAGTGTCATTAGTGCATAGCAGCAAAGTAGGTGGTAATGTCTCTTTTAAATTATCTTTTCTGCTAATGAAATAATATCTGTTTGTGAGATCAAACTGTTTGATAGTGCCAAGAACTTTGGTGACAAGAACTTTCCTGTCTGGTTCTTCAGTAGCTATGTCTACAGATTCCACAGGAGCAGTTGTCAAGTGGCATCTTCACAGAAAACAATTCCTGGGCTGATGGCTAAGGGCACTGATCTGGAAGTGTCACTATTCCTAAGGGTCTTGGTCTCAAGGTCCTAGGCTATCTCCATCAGGTTCTGAGGAGATGGAGACCTAGGTGGTGGTGGTTGTTTGACTTGGCATGACAACAGTAAGATAATTTGAAAGGACTTCTATGACTTAGAAGAAAAAGTTAAACAGCATGGGAGACATGGATGATTTAAAATCTGAACTTATGAAGGGAATATTCACTTCAACAGTATCATGGATTCATCAAAATATTGAAATACCTTCCCATTATTTAGGTTATTTCATCTTACCAATTATTTGAAATTTCAGTTTTCAATTGGTTCGATTCACATGCCAAGGCCTGGGAAGTGGGTTACAATAACTAAAGGGTCCGTGTTACTAAGCTGGCTGAATTCCTGTTTTATTTTTTATATAACTAACTAAATATATGTGATTGTTAAGGGTTATTGAAAAATTTTTAAAGAAGACAGATGTGATGACTACTGCAGGTCAAATGACACTCAATTTTGTCTACTAGTGTCATTAGTCTCATTGATTAATGATGGATTTCCTGTCATTATTTGGAGGATAATTATATTATTCTGTGGTTGGAGAGCAATTCAAAGCATCAGATGTCAGGATACATCTGAATTACACATACTTTTGGATAAATGTGATGGCCAAATAGCAGAGAATGTTAATAATAAATTCACATATTTTATGTAGAATTTAGAAGAAATGTGATGTTGAACCTAGGAGATAAATTAAGGACAAGTAGGTCAAAAAACAGCTATTCCTGAAATTCTAGTATTCATGATTTATTTGAGAGGTATTGAAGGTTTTTCATTTATTTACACAAAATGTAAACAATCCATGGTGTCCAATCTGCTATTATCAGTTGACACCTTAACAAGAATCAATGTACTGTAGAAAGAAGTCACATTAAGGTAACAAGTATTTATTAAGCAGCTCCTATGTGCCAGGCATTTTGCTAAGCACTGGGGATCCAAAAAAAGGCAAAGCAAACCTCAAAAGAAAAATAACTAGTCTCTGGTCTCAAGCAACTCATAGTCAAAGGGGGGAGACGATGCAAAATAGTTATGTACAAACAAAATGGGTAAATTGTATTAAGCAGAATCAGGATAATATGTTTTTGAAGGATAGATTAGGGTCAGGAAGAGGAAGAGTAGCATTGAAAACAAAATGAGAAGGTATCAAAGATAAATATAGTCTCTTTAAATAAATACTCTTTACTTTAAATAAATGCTGTTTTTAAGGGACTTATGACAGAAAATACACAAAAGGAAGCTGAAAATGGAATTTGGGGACTGACCGTCAGAGTTACTGGCCAGAGGGAATGATGTTAGTGGTGGTGTTGGGAGTATGATATTTATAGAATTGAAACCAATCAGAGATGATGGAAAATAAAGTTGGCTAGAAAAGCCTAGTCCCCTTATAAAAGGAGGTCTTGGGAGATCATTGTTTCATCTACTAGCCTTCTGTTTAAAAGGAGAGAGATAAGTAGGTATCAATTATCAAAGATGAATCAGTCTCCCAGATGAGATTTCAAATGAATTTGAAGTGTAAGGGATTATATTATGGACTATGATGATAATGGGGTCAAAACTAAGCAAAGGAGCTGATTGGGAAGAAGGCAATAAGCATTTCTAGAATGCCTACCATATGCAGCACTGTGCTAAACAGTTTTTAGAAATATTATCTCCTTTTATTCTTACAAGAACCCTGAGATGTGGGTGCTGTTATTATCTCAATTTTATAGTTGAGGAAATTCAACCTCAAAATTCCATCACTAGGAATTTCCCATACACAAGAATTCACAGATCACATGAATATTCACTTTTCTAGTTTTATATTTGGGCTAGACTACATTTCTTTAAAGAGAGATATGCCTTTTCCCTTTACTATCTCTCAAACTAAAGCTGCCTTAGTGGGGGAAAGCACGATCTTCCTTGTCTGTGGTAATTTTAAAGTGGAGCAGATAGGCTGTAATTGACTTTAACATAATTATTCTCCAGACTAGAGAAGACAAGTAAAAGCAAAAATAAATGAAGTGGTAGATGAATGCAGCAGGTGGGAAGTCATTAACTCATTTGTCTTCATTTTTTTCCTCCTGTGGTTTCTTAGCAGCTTTCATCCCTAGTGCTTACTACTACTACTACTATTACTACTACTAACAATAGCCAACAGATGTTACTAATAATTATTGCCACTTATACAAAGTTCTGTATAGAGTGTCCCCCAAATCTCTGCAATTTAAAGCTTTAGTGGCTTAAATTCTTAATGTAGTATTTTCCTTAAATAGCTTAAAACTACACAGATAATTTTGGGGTACACTATACACTATAAATCTATAGTATTTTAAGATTGGCAAAGAACATTCCCTACTTTCTATCATTTGAGCTTTACCCCATGAAGTAAATGCTTCAGGTATTACTATTTTTACTTTATAGATGAAGAAACTGATGGCCAGAGAGGTCAAGAGACTTTCCCAAGATTACATGCCTAAAGAGAGTCAGAGAAGAGCTCAAACTAGTGAGCATTACTCCAAGATTAGTACTCTATCCACTGCCCACTGTGGTCAGGAGTCATTGAATCACAATGCAACCTGGATCCAATAAATTCCTGATGTCAGTCTTTCACTAAGTATATACAAAATATGTATATACTTACTCATGTATATATAATATATATTGCTTATATGATTTATAAAATTATTTTTTCATTTGTGTCTGACTTTCTCATTCTGGGTTTTCTTGGCAAAAATATTGGGGTAGTTTGCTATTTCCTCTGTTAGCATATTTTACAGATGAAGAACTGAGGTAATGGGGTTTAAGTGACTTATCCCACATCCATGTTGGTGAACCTATTACTCGTGTGCCAGAGTGCCAGAGGGAGCTGGTCCCTTTCCCCTCTCCACATGTGCCAGAGGACATTTCTCACACCACCACCCCTCTGCCCAACAGCTCTATGGGAGCACTTTCTCCTTCCTCTGTCTGGGATAAGGTGGGTAGTGGGACTGCATGAAGGTTGCAATTTGGGTACTCCATCTCTAAAAAGTTCTCCATTACTGCCCCAGGTATTTGAACTCATGAAGATGAGTCTTCTTAATGCCAAGCCATATGCCTTATTCAATGTACCACCAGCTCTCCTATACAAACATATATGTGCATATATTATGTAATTTTATATTAAGAATTAAGATGTTCAAAATACTTTTTTACAAGCTTTGGGGAATTATTAAAACCAAATCATAGAAAAAATTTTATTTTCCTTTTAACTACCTCTGAATACATTCTTGACGCTTTAAAGGAAGAAATTGTTCTCATATGCCATACCTGAATTTGTTGGATCTTGATTGGTCCAACCCAAGTTAGGCTTGAGGCATCAGCCCAGCTATTTTCAGCTTGGGGGGACCTTGTTAATATCAGAGCCTGGTGACTTTGTCTGATATGTGATTATACCTCAAAGAGAAGAGGCCTCTCATCACTTACGTACCATCCAAAAAAACATGAAGCGGGGCCTCGCCAGCACTACAGTGACAATAAAAAGATGTGCGGAAAAATGTCCAAAGGTGTTAATCAAGCTGAGTGCCTAACTAAGCTGTTGGATACAAGCCCCTGACAACAACTCAGGAATCCCCCTGCTTGGCAGTTGTCTGTTGCTGTCTACCAGGCTGCCCTTCTGTGACAAGGGAGACATGAAGGTCAAGATGAAAAATGCTAAAGGCGTAAAAGAAACCAGATGCAAGATAATGGTGAGAGAGGTTAGAAGTTAAACCAAAGACCAAACACTCATTTGCTCTTTCCAGAAACACTTATTGAACAGCTCTTCTGAGCATGGGACTATTATATATCATATATTATGTCATATATTATGTTACATTATATTACATTGCATTGTTATATTTTATTACATTATATTTATTTTGTTATATTATTAATATATCTCTATAAAACTTTAATTTTTGCAAAATACTTTAAACACTTTATCTCATTTGATGTTAATCCTGTAAGGTAGGCGCTATTATTATCTCCATTGCTTTCTTTCTTTTTTCTTTTCTTTTTCATTTTTTCTTTTTCTTTCTTTTCTTTTCTTTTCTTTTCTTTTCTTTTCTTTTCTTTTTTTTCTTTCTTTCTTTCTTTCTTTCTTTCTTTCTTTCTTTCTTTCTTTCTTTCTTTCTTTCCTTCCTTGCTCCTTTCTTCCTTTGCTCCTTTCATTCTTTTCTTCCTTCCTTCCTTCCTTTCTAAAAATTCTTACTTTCTGTCTTAGAACCAATACTGTGTATTAGTTCTAAGGCAGAAGAGCAGTAAAAGCTAGGCAATGGGGGTTAAGTGACTTGCCCAGGATCGCACAGATAGGAAGTGTCTGAGGCCAAATTTGAATCTAGGAGCTCCCATCTCTGGGCCTAGCTCTCAATCCACTGAAACATCTAGGTGCCCCCTATTATCTCCATTTCAAAGTTGTTGAACCTGGGGCTGAGAGGTCATGTGACTTGTTCAGTACTGTATAACAAGTAAATGTGGTAAGCAGAGTTCGAATTTAGGCCTTCTTTACTCCACATCCAATATTCTAACCACTATGCTATCAACTGCCTTTAGTAAGTGCCATCAAGGTAGAACCTGATACTACCTACTAGGGAGCAGAATTGAGAATGAGAGCATAGAAATTAGGGACATTTAAAATGAGTCTTGAGAAATTTGTAGGATTAGAATAATTTTTCTAAAAATACAAAAAAGTTTAATCCTTTCAAAGATATATCTATACCTTCTATATCAAAATGCTTAGGCACTGGTTTAAAAAACCCAGGCTATAGAATTTAGTCAAGAGGAAATGAGGGGAGACAGGATAATGGTCTCGTTATATTTGGATGACTTTTGCATGGAAGAGGGTGAAGTTTTGCATCACTTGTCTTCAGAAGACAAAAATAGGAACAATGAGTAGAAATTGTCCAGGGGAGGGACAAATTTCAGTGCCATGGAAGGGAAGACTTTCTGATAACTATAACTCCCCCAAAGGATCAATGGCCTGCCTCTAAAGGTGGTAGATTCTCCAACACTGGAGGTTTTCATAATAAAAAATACAGGAAGGTTAGAGAATAAAGGGCAGAAGGGGGTTCTTGTTCCGTTACAAGTCAGACTAAATGACCTCTGAGGTCCCTTTCTGTGATGTACCTTTACCTTGTTATGCTTCAGGATTCCTAGGAACCAATATTGGCATGGAGAATGCTTCTACCAATGAGGATCATAACCGATCTGTGACCCTGGTAGACAGTTCACAATAGGTTCTTTGACCAAACATTCATCAGCCCATAGCCAGCCTGGTAATAAGCCTCTCTGAAGTTATCTCCACTGAGCCTCAGACACAAATATAGCTGATCACTAGAACTGTTTCTGAAGCTTCTTCATCATGGTAGGATCTCTCAAAGTTGAAATACAGAAACATAAATCTAGATCTGAAAGGGATCTCAGAGGCCATTTAGTTCAAAACCAGCTTATTTTATAGTGGAAGAAACTGAGGCTCAGGGAGATTGATTTGTCCAAAGTGACTAATTAATCTTAGGCAGGATTTTAACATCTTTTTGACCTCAAGTCCAATGTTCTATCCACTGGAAGGCTCTTCAATCTTTTCCTTCAAATGATGCCTGAGAAAATCCAGACCCAAAGGAGCTAATATCAGATACAAAAACCTGTCCTATTGTTCACTAGCTAGAAACAAACATCCTCTTCTCCTGATATGATGGAGAACAACTCATTGCTGATATTTAGAGCTAACGACAAGAAGGTAAATGTAGCTGGGGGAATCACAGAAGTATACCAATGGATTATAGCCTTTGAGCTAGAAAAAGCTATTGTTTCCTTTTTCACAAAGTTCTTAAACTTCTTCAACTATTGGTCTGATGACTCACATTGCTAAAATTGAAGATCTGATAGTTGTGTTCTCAACTCTTTTGGAAGTTTTCAATCCCCCCCCTTTTTAAAGTCTTCCTAGTTGTTACAAGATGATCATTCACTCTTCAGCATCCAGTGAAAGGGTGAATTTTCTATAGCCCTCACTAACACCTGCAATGACTTACATTTAGAGACATCATAGTAGTAAAGGCTTTAAAGACCTGGGTTCAAATCTGGCTTCAGACATTTCATAGTGCTGTGACCCTGGACAAGTCACTTAACCTCCATTGCCTAACCCTCTCCATTCTTTGCCTTAGAGCCAATACACAGTACTGATCCTAGGATAGAAGGAAAGGGTTTAAAAAAATAAAGACTTACCATCCTCTATTATAGTCAGGAAACACATGGATCACACTCAACTTTTAGAAAATATTAAGTATTACCCACTCCACCATTTATTGTTAATTTTGTTGCAGACATCTCTGTTGGTAATTATTTGATTAGGGCTGTGGACTAGTCATTTCATTTCTATATGTGGAGACTGGTGAACCCTTTGTATTGGTGGTGATGAAGAAGGTGGGCCCCATTTCCACAGTGATCATTCCCTTCATGGATGGCTGTTGTTCCTGGGCTAAAGCAGGACTGATAATTTAGGGGGTACTATACTACCCAGAGCTCTTAGGTTCAGTGTTCTGGACTATCTCTCTTTAGGGTCTGGTCTAGATCAAAGATATTAATTTGACTTTGCTCACACATGCTGCTCCCTATTTCTCCCTCAGTGTATCTTGCTGCTTTGACTACATTGTCTTACTTGATCCATAATATTGAATTGAAAAGAATTTCTTGAAATTATCTATTTCTCTAAAACTTAGAGATTTCTAGTCTGGGGTTCACACACTTCTTTCTCCAATAGACAATTGCATATATTTTAGGAGATCTATGAATGTGAATGGGGAAAAATACACCTTTATCTTCACACTAACCTTTAAGTAAAATGTAGCATTTTTTCATTATGAATTATAAAAAATTTCCGGAGTCAAGAAACTTCACCAGACTGCGAAAGGAGTCCATGACACAATAACAACTAAGAATTATGTCTCTAGACTTATTTTGTGCCAGATATTTCAAATTCATATCTTTAAGGGGGCTTGCTCTATTCATTCAGATAAAAACAAGATGAAGAGTTAGAAAGATATTTTAAATCTAGTCCAACCTTTTCAGATTTCAGATGATCAGAGAGATTAGAGAAGAGATTTTGGAAGGAACAGGATATAAAACAGTCTGTTTCTAAATCCAGAAATTTTTGCCTGTGCCACTGAGCTTCCAAAATATTTGACCCTATGATGTCTTATTACAAAAATTTCTCACAATTAGTTTTCTCTTATGATTCACATCTTTATATTTTCATTGAGCAAGAACTGAGCTAGGACCATAATGCTGGAGGTAGGATATGATTAGGCCCCCTTTCCCGGTTTTTTTTTCACCCATACATGACTCAGTTAATGATATCAGTCACTTCCTGCCTCTCTAACATCAGAATGTGGAATAATAAACTTTGTTTGGTATAAAAAATTGCTATGGAAAAGGGATGGAGAAGGGAGTGAAGTAACTCTTACTAGTGAGGAAACTGATTATTTTAGTTCTAACTAGTCTTTTACTGACTTATTCTACCATTTATTTTATAAAAGTATTAATTGAGTACCTATTTTGATATCTCCAAATGTTTCCTGACATCAGTGGCAGCTACTGGTTGCTGGATTTGGAATTAGAATACCTGAATTTGAATCCTGGTTCTATTTATTACTTGCATGACCTTAGGAAGTCTCTTAACTTTCATGGGTCTCATGTACTTTATCTGTCAAACTGAAGGGATTATATGAGATAGTCTCAAAAATCCTTTCCAGCACTAAATCTATTATCCTATCATTGTTCTTTTAGTATCTTTCTGAGCTTCTCCCTTAAGAAATTAGATGTAAAGCTTTCTAGGGTTTATATTTGTTTCAGTTTATAACATCATCATCATCATCATCATCATCATCATCATCATCATCATCATCATCATCATCATCATCATCATCATCATCATTTGCCAAAATGGGAAATAAAATCTAAAAACTTTCTTTCCTGTGGAGTTAGGAATAGAGGTTAAAGTGAGATGGTATGTGGAACAGGCCCCCCTGACAACTAACCAGGAAGTTTTATCTGGAAATTCCCAACAGGAAGTTATAGAGACAGGAAAAAAGAAAATATTAGAGCAGGTTTAGACAATGCAAATCCACATTCAATCATATCATTTTATATCTCCCTAT
This sequence comes from Gracilinanus agilis, assembly GCF_016433145.1. Classification (NCBI taxonomy): domain Eukaryota; kingdom Metazoa; phylum Chordata; class Mammalia; order Didelphimorphia; family Didelphidae; genus Gracilinanus; species Gracilinanus agilis. Next base: position 648,770,206 of record NC_058130.1, read on the forward strand.
GGTGTCTTATATCTTGTAAATACAGCCTTGATTCAGGTTGCTGCAAGCAAGGTAATAATATCACCTTTCTGTTTTGACAATAATATCAGCAATGTGAAGTTGAAGACAGACTATGGTTTTTGTAAGTGAAGCCACTGTGAACCTAACTTCCCCCCCAAGTAAAAGATCCATTTGATTTTATGAGATTAGGGGAGAAAACTCAGATGGTATATTCCTCTGGGTTTTCAGCATAATTACATATGATAGGGAGAAGTATAAAGCAGAGGAGAATTGGTATTTATTTTGGCTATCTTTAATGCTAGCAGGATGGATTTGTTCATGTGCCAGCCCAGAAAAAGTCCATTTTTGAATGCTAGGATTGGTTCTTTTTTTTTATTTTGGCTAAGAGTCAGGTTTTTTGCAGTAGCTTAGGGCCTCTGCCAAGATTTGCCCCCATTCTTTGATGGAAACACCATATCCTGTCATTTTTGCACTCTGAAGAAGACTCTATTTTGATAGAGTAAAGTGTCAGGAATGGAGAGTTCTGACAGCAGGGTAGAAACTCTCACATATCAAGAATTCTCACCAGAGGTGTTTGTAATCTCCCTCCTATTTCTCTTTCCTTCCAAAACCCGTTTGAAGATAAAGCTGTGTGTAACCTGTCCCTTGTCAGTTTCCTGCAGGGTGTTAACTCACAAATCTCGGCAGTCCTGAAGACCATCATTTAACATGTCCCTGGTGATCTCAAATGAGTTCCAGATCACCTTAAGTGTCTGATGGTCAGCCTTTTAGCACAACCCAGGCAGCTTTTAATTAGACCATTAATAGATTGCATCTAGCTCAGTAAGATTGAATGATCTCAAAGGATATGGAATGATATGAGAAATAATGGCATGATCACTAGAGATTTGTGTACTATACTCTCTGCCTGCCCCACATTAGAGCTTTGTACAGATAAATGTTAAAATCTAGGGTTAACAAATCAGGATAGAGAAATAGATGTTGAGTTTAAGGGCCCATGGTAGAAGGCCATATATGGAGTAGAAGGGGACTCAGAATTGGTCATCATCACAATGTCTAAGAGGAGGGCCAGCAAGAGGCAAAATTTGGGATCCAGGCTATAGGAAATCTTTTTCTGGGCAAATAACAGGAAGTTGAGTGAGGCAAGTAGTTCTTCCAGTTTGCTGCATGTTCTTATGTCTGGCTTGCTCAGCCCTGTAGCTTTTTTCAAAGTTCCATCAATAGAAAAGCTTACTTCCCTGGCCCTCCTGAATGTTTTTCATGGCACTGGGTGCTTCTAAGCACTTCAAAACAATTTAAGATATGCAACTTTCTTATACAAGGTATTTTGAATGGCAGCTTTACCACCTACTTCCTTGCCCTCATGAAAGAAAATGAAAAAGGGATTTAATACATGAATTTTCTAGAAGAGAAAAAAGAGAAAATGAGAGAAGAGCCCATTTTATGTCTGATTCTCTTACAGTCTCCAACTAAAGCTATAAAAATCCAGTTCATTTTTTTTTGTTGGAAATTCCATGTTGGTCAAAATGTCCTCTGGAACAACAGAGGCTTCAAAGAAGTAACACTGGCTATTATTTCTTTCCTGGAGTTTAAAGGATGAATTTTCATACTTGCCAGAGGAATAACAGATTTTTGAGTTTGACATTAATATAAAATGTTTTCTTTTTCCTTCAGTATACATTTGCAACCAATAGATGACTTTTAGCAAATAGCACTGGACTCTCGAGTTTCTTCATTTTCTTTCCATATGGAAAAAGATTAGAATAGGAAAGAATAATTAGGAAACTAAGGAAACCAGCTTTGTGTTTATCCTTTTTAAAGTACAATCATTTGTTAGATTAAGAAGAGTGTGCTCTATGCCTTAATTCTATGTGAGGATTGAAATTATTAACTCAACTTGGGTCTCAGCTGTGCAATTCAAAACATTGTGTTTTTGAGGGAAGTGTTCACTTCTCTGGGGTAAACCTATATAGGAAGGGAGAGCAAGGAGTTCACCCAATTTGCATCAGAATCACATGATCAAATAGGTATTCATTTGGAGAATCAGTAGTTAATCTTACTCCCTTCTTGCTAGTTGGTATGTAGAAAGCTTTTGGTGGTCCTTGAGTTCTCCACTAGTTCACACTGATGTGTGCTCAGCATAAGGAATTCAAAAGATAGCAAAAAAGTATTGTTTTTTTTTGTGTGTGTGCTATAATGTCTAAAGTATAAAACTGAAGAATTTAAAGAGGGAGGTGGTGTTCTAATTACTCTATTCAAAGGAATGTAGGAGCTTCAGAAGAAAAAAGGCAGGTATGCATCCTAAAGCCCTAATTTGGATGATGGTGCTGGAAGACAGGCTTTGTATCAGAGATTTCAGTATAGGAGATTCACATACAGTAAGGGCACTATCTTGGCTAGAAAGGGAGAGAATCTAACTAATCCTCTTAAATATTTTTCTAAAGATTCAGAGGTCAAGAAAAAAGACCTGTGAGCTCTCTTGGACTTCAAGCTTGATAGGTAACAAGAGCAGGACACAGAAGACAAAATTAAAAACGAATGTAATCTTAGGTGGCAATAATCAAAAGGAAAGTGATAATCCCACTAGAGTCTGCCCTGGCTAGACCACACATGAGTTCTGTGTTCAGTTCTGGGCACCACATTTCAGGGAAGGTAGTGGCCAACACCAAGGTGTTTGCACATTGTGCCTTACAAGGATGGATGATTGAAAGAAATGGAGGTGTTTACCTTGGAAGTGAGAGGATTTAGAGAATCATTATACCTGTCTTCAAGTATTTGAAGGGCTGTCTTGTGAGATGGGAATTAGAATGCTTTGCTTGGCTCCACATGGTAGAACTAGGAGAAATGAATAAAAAAATTTAAGTGGTAGATTTAGTTTGATATGAGAAGTTTTCTAACAATTTTTGTTACCCCAAAGCAGAATAGATTCCTTGGCTAGTAATGAATTTCCATATAATTGGACATCTTCCAGTGATGTTTAGTTGATTACTAGTTTGAGATATTGTTGATGGGATTTCTGTTTAGGTATAATGCTATTTTCTGGGGTCAGTTCTGAATTTCTGGTAATAATTAAATGAAATATAAAATTATGTCCCATTTCCTTGTAAGATGAAAAATAATTAAAATAATTTAGTGATAATAATTATAACAGGTATTTATCATGTATAAATATATCCTATATAATTACAACCATAACTATGATTACATTGCATTTTATGACTTTGCAAAGAACTTTATGTACATTATCATTTGATCCTCTCAACAACTCTAGGTGACTGTGCTGGTGAATGTTTGACAATTGACTCTCCAAGGCAAAAAAATACCAAACTTTCAAATTTAATCTGAATTAACACTTTCTCCATTTCTTTCTTAAATATAGACAATCAACAATACAACAAATCAAGCCTTGATCATCATTTGTTAATTTCTAGAGTTTAAACACTCACATTGAAAACTTAACAGTGAGCTGAATCAGCCAATTCAAGTTGGCTGTAGCATACATATATCTATAAGGTAGCTAAACAAAAAAAGATGAAGCAAGTTTTACTGGCAAAACAATGTCTACCCCTTTAATTCTGCTAAGTCTTAAACTGTCCAATCTCAGCCTTCATTCTATCCTTGAACCAAAAGTAGAAACTTAAGAGTTATGATCACTTGTACCCATATACCATTTCCCAACCCTCATGTAATGATTCTCTACCTCTATTAACTTTTGTTGTGAGTATTTTAATCTGGAAAACTATTCCAAAAGACATTGGCAGATATTATATTATTAGTACTGCCAGTCCTTTCATTAGAAGGATCACTATGAGGAAAATTAAACTTTTTTTAACCCACGACACAGGCAGAAACCTTGAACAAAAATATGAACTAGGTCTTATTCATCATTTCAACATTTATTCTGATCTTCTCTTATTCCTTTATAGTCCCAGAAGAATCTTCCCCATATGATGACCAGCTTAGCTGATAGAATAAGACTTTGATTTTCAAGTAGAAATTTATTATAGACATTAGTTAGGGAGGTCTGATTTCCAATAAGTCTACTTATCTAATGAAGCGGCTCTGTACAGATTGGTGCTTAACATTAGCCAGAAAGTTGCCTAAGCTGCCTTGATGATACATGCAATATTGTTTTTAGGTGAAATTTCCAGGAGACAGGCATTTGTCTGTTTTTGATCACCTAATGCTGTTGTGTATTCACATTTAGATTGGTGACATAAATTCCAGGTCATAGTGGGAAACAATGATAAAGAAACATTTAACTGATTATTTCATCAAGCAACTAATGGAGTCAGATTGGAAATAACAGAAGTGGAGCACATACACAGCAAACACAGGAACAGCATTTCTTTCATTATATGAAATTTATAGAGAGAAAATGTCTCTTCAATATTAGAAATGCCTCTGTGTCATGTGAAACACAGGGCTTTAAATTTTATTCAGAGGCATGGTAGTGAGCCTATAACTGAATATTGTATATTAAAAAGCAAAAGCAAAAACAAAAACCCTTACCTTCTGTCTTAGAATCAAGACTGTGTATTGGTTCCAAGGCAGAAGAGTGGTAAGAGCTAGGCAGTGGGGGAGGAGTGACTTGCATGGAGTCACTCAATTAGGAAGTGTCTGAAGTCAGATTTGAACCCAGAAACTCCTATCTCTAGGTCTGACTCAGTCCACTGAGTTACCTAGCCGACCTTTCAATTAATATTTTTTAATGTTCTGGAAATTCTAAATATTGTCCATTTTTCTTTGTTTCTTCATTCCTTTGTTCCTTCATTCCTCCCTCTGTCTCTCCCTCTGTCCCTTCCTCCCTTTCATTCTTTCTCCCTCCTTTTCTTTCTTTCTTTCAATAGTGAATGCTTTACAAAGTATAAAGCTAATTCTAGTAGATCATTTCCATGAAGTCTTTAGTTTTTTTCCCCTAGACCAGGGGTCTGCAACCTTTATGGCTGTGAGAGCCATAAACGCCTCATTTTTTAAAATGTAATTTCGTGAGAGCCGTACAGTGCTCACAGTGCGCTCCTGTAACAGCGCCTGAAAAAAAAATGGACTTTATGGCTCCTGCAGAAAGAGCCACATCTGGCCTTCAAAAGAGCCAGATATGGCTCGAGAGCCATACGTCGCCCACCCCTGCCCTAGATAGTAGGATGAGTTCTTATGTCATGTGTTATGTCAAATGCAGTTAATAGTTACACAAAATAGTTTTGGGATAAAATATATTAACCGACACAGATGGTTTATATATGTGCCAAACACTTTTTGTCAATGTGTTCTGTATTTGCTATAATGGCCCTTGACTTTTTAGAATTAACTGTGTTGAGTAAATGATCTGATTTCCTAATATAAACAAAGAGCCATAATGCTGCTGAAGAAGATAAGGCACAGCTTATATTGATCATTGTCAAAGGAAATCACAAGGACAGAGGATATAGGTGACTTGTTAGAATCACATCTCCTTATTGATCCCCTCTCATTTCGCACTTCTGATTATCCATTGATGGTCACATGTTAAGGTTCTAACTATAAATTTTTGTTTCCTGTTTTGATACTATATGGCTAAGGAAGGTATGAATCAAGAGTTATTAGCAGACATGGATTACTTTCATCATTTCATTAATTATTAAATTATATTTCCTTTTCATCTCTATTGCCTGGTCCAGACTCTTATCATGCCTTTGCTGTATTATTGCAATAATTTCTAATTGATTTATTTTTTCTCTCCAAACTATCTTGCAAATATTTGATATTCTAGACTAATTTCTTAATGTGACTTAGATTTCATCATATTACTCAGAAACGTTTAATACTTTCTCCATTGTCTACAAGTTAATACCCATTAGATAAATATTAATTTAAATAGGAAGGTAACTATCTTAATATTTCCTCTGACTTAATTTATATTTTTCTAGATTGCATGTTGATGCAGTTTTCAATAATAGTTTTCTGACTCATTTTCTTTTCCTCTCTCCTACTCATGAATTAATTTTTGATGACTAGATGAGCAAAATATTTGTCACTTTTAAAATTGATCTGGAGGCTCATTTCCAGATTTATAAGCAGAGAGAGAGTATGATAAAGAGGGATTTCAGCCTTGTTACAACTGATATGTCATTTTCTGGCTCTGGCCTTGATACTGTGTCTCACCAGTGATCTCTTGATGAGATAAGGGAACAACTTCAAGAGAAAAATGCCAGGCCTGTGGCAGGTATAGAAGCCAAGAGAATGACTTGACTTTCCACTCTCAATTCTCAAACTTGTTGGTTCCATCACCCTTTCCTTGGCTGATGGCTTTCAAACATCATACCATCTGCCCTTCTGTGGGAAGTTTCATTGGTTCTGACATGTTGATGCCCACACTGACTCCAAGGGATGCCAGGAGATGCCCATGTCAAACCATCAGATATGACATTTACTCTGTGGCACCTATGTCCCACAGTTGGCATGCCACAGGATGGAGGTATTTTACTGCACACACTAACTCACTTTATCTCAAACATGTCAGTCAATCAATCAACAAGTATTGTTTAAACATTTACTATGGGGCAGGAACTGAAGATTCAAAGAAAAGTACAAAGAATATTTTTGATTTCAAGAAGATTATAGCCCACCATGTATATTTCTACTTCTGTATCTTTTCTTCTACATTTCTCCTTACCTGATATATTCACTTCTTTGTTTTTTTACCTTCTCAACTCCTATCTGTCCTTTAAGGACCAGCACAATTCTTTCTTCTTCCATGTTGTCTCTTCAAATACCCAAATGCATGATGGCTTCCCAATTCTATAAAGTCATATCATTTAGTGCTTGTATCAGTTGTTTTGTCCCTAATAAAATATTGCCTTATCATATCTCTTCTACTGGTATCTTATTTTTGTAATTAAATATTTTTTGTTATTTAACTATTCACCTATCTATGCATAATCTCCTCATTTAGATTTAATGTCATGCCCTTGGTACGTTTAATACATTTATTAAACTGAATTACTCTCATTCACATATTAGATGCTAGTCTGGTTAGTTGTTTCATGGAGGGAGTACCCTAGAAATCTGTCATTGTCAGACCACATCAGGGCCTTATGTCTAGTTCTGGGAGCTGCCTTTCAGAAGAAGTAACCTGGGCTATGTACAGGTGAGAATGACAGAATGACAAGGGAACAAGAAACCAGACCACTGAAGGATTAATTAAAGGTCCTGGAGATGTTTCTTCTGAAGAAGATTAGTTTTGGGAAGAATATGAAAGGTCTATTTCTTCTGAAGACTTCATGGAAAAGAAGTCTTGGATTACTCTATGGAAATTATAAGGAGGAAGATTTCAGCACAGGATAAGAGAACAAAACAACATAAAAAGAAAACTTTATATCAATTAGTACTATCTAAACATAGAAGAGACTACCTGGGGAGAAGACTTCAGGCTGAAGAACAAGCTAAACTTTGATGGGCAAAGAAGGGACTCAATTGAGTTGATGTAGGAATAAGTAAACTCTGTGTCCTTTCAATTCTAAATTGCTGATTGTCTATTTAAAAATTTTTGAATTCCCCATAGGAGACACATATTAAAAGCAGCTAGGTGATGCAGTGGATAGAGCACTGGGCCAGTAGTCAGGAAGATCTGTGTTTAAATTCAGCCTCAGATATTTATTGATTGTGTGGCCCTGGGCAAGCCACATAGTTGTTTGTTTGTCTTAGTTTTTCTATGTGTGAAATTGGGATAATAATAGCACCTATCCCCCAGGTTATTGTGAGAATCAAATGGTATAATAATTGTAAAGTGCTTAGCACAGTGCCTGGTACATGGTAGCAGCTATATAACTAATGCCAAATATTAATTACATTATTATTACATACTAAATCAATATTTGTTGAATATATATGCTTATGTAGTTATATGTTTGTATTTTCATCTATCTTTCTAGAACTTCTTTTTCTTTTGAATTTCATAGTTAAAAGGAACCTCAGCATCTATCTAGTCCATTCTATATCTAGAAAAGACTCTTCAAGAAGTTCTTATTTGGTTCAATATCTGCAATGTGGGAGGGGAGAGCAGGAGATGAGAACTCCATTTCCTATACCTCTGTCAGTAAGTCTTTTTCCTTATGGTCAACCAGTATACTTCCAAAGAGGACTTCAAGTGGTAAACAATTTTAAACCACGCGTAATGAAATGTTAAACAAAAACCAAGAGGAGCAAAGATACAGATGTACTAGGCACCTGGGACAAGTTAGTTTTTGAAATGGAGCACCAAATTTAGCTCTTGTCTTCCTGGAAACTAAGGCAAAACATATAAGTCTTGGGTTATGTAGTTGTCATTGCCTGAGGAAAGAAAACACACAGATTTGTCCAAAAAGAAACTTTTTCCTGGCACTGGATTCCAGTAGGAATTTATGGTGTTGATCCTTACATGAGTGTTAGTGGGTTAAATTATAAATAATATCTTCAGTAAAAGTTTTATAAAAGATCCAAAAATAGTCTTCAAATATTTTTAATTGATCCCCTGCCCCCATAAATGTTGAAGGTACAATGGTTTTTACACAGTTGTAAGTCATTTCTCCCTCTTCAAATTTATTATGATACTTTGGATCTCTGTTGTGTATATCTCATATTCTATTTCATTCCATAGATTTCTATGTATATTTTGGACAAGAGGGGCTCCTTACTAGTTTTTTTTAATATAAGGTTCATCTTCTTACATCTTCTCATTAGATTGTAAGCTTCTAGAAGGCAGAGTCTGCTCCTTAATTCTGTTACCACCTATCCTGAACTTAGCATGGTGTTTGCTAGTTAATACCTAATGGATAATGAATATTTGTAAAATCTGAAACAAATGAACTGCTAGTTAAGTAAAACTGAATGGATTAATGGTAATCTTTAACCATTTTTGCACTTAAAATAAGAAATCAAATTCTGGATATATCTAAATGCATAGAATTGAAGCTAATAGATTGCAAAGGCTAGTATTTCCATGTTATTGATGAAATAATCAGACATCTGAGCCATTTCATCAGTAACATCTACACACTGTACATAAGATCACATTATAGAAGGGAATTACTGAAAGGGAAATCATGTATCATGGCCAGTCTACCAGAATTTTATACATACTGACAGGAACCCAAATTTGATGAGCTTGCCATATAATTAAGAGCTGTCCCTGTATTTCATGATAAAGCTTATTGCACTAATATCAGAGAAACTTTGGAGGAACTAACCAAAGAAGGGTTTCGAGAAGATCAACCATGCAAGGGCAGCTCTAAGAAGCAAAAGCAATGGAGTGACCAGCCTGATTCGTAGCCTGTTGAGTTTGCATAGTCTGTGAATTAAGGAGGAAAAATTCCAAGCAGGAATAGGCTGTTTAAAAGAATTAGTAACTAGTAGATGATTGACACTGATAGCAAACCTAGAAAGGTCTATAAATCAGTCATACATTGGACTTCATTATCACAGTCATGCATCATGCATAGGAATATTTGCATTCATTACCATCAATTTCCTGTTAAAATAGGAGGAATGGTGTGTGTGTGTGTGTGTGTGTGTGTGTGTGTGTGTGTGTATTTGTGGGTGTTAGAGAGAAAGATGAAGAGAGAGAGAGAGAGAGAAGAAGAGAAGAGAAGAGAAGAGAAGAGAAGAGAAGAGAAGAGAAGAGAAGAGAAGAGAAGAGAAGAGAAGAGAAGGAGAGGAGAAGGGAGGAGAGGTAAAGGGAGAAGAGGAGAGAAGAGGAGAGAAGAGAGGAGAGGAGAAGAAAGGAGAGGAGAGGAGAGGAAAAGAGAGAAGAGGAGGAAGGGAGAGGAGAGGAGAGAAGAGGAGAGGAGAGGGGAAAGGAGGAGAGGAAAGAATAAGTGGTCACCTGTAACCAATGGAGAGTGCTTTTTGGGAGAGCATATTGCAGATGTACAAGTTACCTACCTTTCTGAGCAATGAGACAAAATTCTTCTTGAAGCTTTGTGTAATCTGTGGACGACTCCAGGGGGTCAGCCAGGTGACTTGGGGGAGTCTGAAATTCAATGTCTGCACAGAGGTTGGGGTTGGAGGAATGTAGTCGAACAGGTGACATTGTTGCACTGAAAGGAACCTGCACAGAGAATCCAAGAATTAGGAAAGCCTAGAATCTCACCATCTTCTGACATCTTCTGACACATATCAGATTTTGCATTTCTGCACTCTATAAAATACAAGACTCTTCTGTGGATGACACACTCTGAAGACAACTGTACTCTTCAATTATAAGGGTCATGATACCTGCGTGGATCTTGTTTCCACTACAACTTAGCCTTTTAAAGGCTATTACATTGAAAATGAAGGTGACTGAAGACTGACAGCTAAGAAGAGGAAGAGGAGCACTGATTCTCATTCACAGCAAGGTGCATAGAATCAAGCCAAGGACATTTGGCCAAAAGTGGAGAAATGAAAACACGATACATCGGCCCTTTACTTATAAAATCTGAATTAGCAGACACAAAGTCAGGTTGTCATGTGTGCTTGTTTCTCTTTAGGCCTTCAGAAGGGCTCCTAAACCAGACTGGGCATATAGACTCAGGAACATATTTACAATCATCAAAGCACTTGGCTTATAATGATAAGACCCAAAGTAAAAAACAAATATTATGGGTGTCCACTGAGTGTGAACAATATCTCAACTATACAACTACAAGGAAAATAGATTTCAAACACGAGATGACTTCATCAAATAGATTACACACGAGTAGAACGAAAGACCTTACATTTAAGTCATAGATATTACAGCCACACATATACGACTGTACACACATACAGTTTCCTATTGCAGTAGATTTTCCCAAGAGGATTACAGTAGTGTTTCTGTAAACAGACCATCTCCTTGAGTTTACTGTCACTGGGCTGAGCAAAAACACACTTCCCCTTCCCTTCAGGAGAACTCTTCCTATTTCTACAAATGCCAAAATTGCTGATTTCATAGAAGCCTCCTCATACTTCCTAGAAATAAATCAAACTCTTTTGGAAGATTGAACCATACATTCTTTTTTCACCATATCTCCATTGAGCTCTGCCCAATTCTAACGGGGGAAAAATCTCCTTTTGCTGGATTCTTATTTATGCAAAATTTTTTCTTTTTCCTTCCTTCCTTCCTTCCTTCCTTCCTTCCTTCCTTCCTTCCTTCCTTCCTTCCTTCCTTCCTTCCTTCCTTCCTTCCTTCCTTCCTTC
>NC_058130.1:648781720-648802804 GCF_016433145.1 Gracilinanus agilis
TATATATATATATATATATATATATATATAATTTAGAAGCAATGTTAGAGCAAATAAGTTACTTTTGTGAGATAGCAACTAAAAATGTAGAACACAAATGATTTTTTCCTTCATATGGCAATGTAAAAATGTTCACCTATTTTATAATCAAGTTTTGTAATTTCTGGAATTCTCCTTTTTCCTCAGTACTTAATAAGAACACTAAATAACAAGAATGAGAGTGATAGAGGTAGTCCAGATGAATTTCTTAATTCTCTGGAAACAAACACAAAACAAGGCACTTTTGCTGTCTTAAATTTTGTAGAAAGACTACTAGGGTTTTTGTTATAGTCCTTTCGGTCATTTTAAACATAAGTATATCCCTAATCATTATCCCCTAGGTCATCTAGACCTGGTTTCTTTGCTATTCCCTTCAAATAATTCCAATTCCAACCTTCATGCATATTCACAGGCTGTCCTCCATTCCCAGAAGGTGTCCCCACGTCTCAGAGCCCTTAGTTTCCCTTAAGGCTTAAGAACCAAGTCAGGTTCACAGATATAAGGAACTTTTCCTGATTCCCCCAGTTGTTTGTATCCTTTTCCAAATGACTATATTTATTTTACCTATATTGTGGAGCCAATTTTCTATGTCTATATGCTTTCTACATATACATGGACAGAAAACTGTCTTGGAATTGTATTTCTTGGATACTAAATCCATGTCACTGATGGGTAGAGATTTCTAATTTTGTTAAATTTTTTGAGTAGTCTTTGGGAATTATAATAGGCGACTAGGCAGAACCAATGAGTGGCTTTGTGCCAATTATTTAAAATTTTTTCAAAGTAAATAGCCAGTAGAAAGGAAAGAAAGAGAGGTCACAGTTAATTAGACTTTTGACTAGAGGAAGTCTGTTGACTGGGGAGTTTTGTTTAAGTTGACAGGTGGTTAACTGGGCATAACTCTTAAACTGAGGACTCTTGTCACAAGCATGCTGCTTTAGTTACTTGTGGTTGCTCTTTTTCTTTAAAAAAAAAATCCAGAACTATGTAATATGCCCCAAGGCATCTGATTACGCATACAGATGTACACATTCCAAAATAAAGAAATCTTTTTAAACTAAGGCATTTTGTAAGCTGGAATGCTAATAAAAGGGAAGATGGCAGGTCTTTCTAGACATCAAAGCCAGTCATGGGAAAAGAATGACTTTTTTTCTGAACATTTTTCATATCACTAAAAACTGAAAAAAAATCTTTGGAGATTATTTTTTTCATCTTTGTATGGTCCCATTATGCCTAGTTCCTTAAACAGCATCTGTTATAAAACTTTCAGTCCAAAAACTTTGTAAAATTGAGAATCCTGTTGAACAGTAAAGTCTAAGTTTTGTATAAATCAGATACATGGCATCCCAAGTACTCCAGATAGCCATGAACTTGGATAGACATAAATGAGCTAGAAAGTGATAGAATAACAGGACTTACAGCTAAAAGCATTGAGATAACAAAAGAAGCACTTTAGATTGTTAGTTTACTGACAAAAGTAAAAGAATATTAGTGTCTTATATGACCTTATGGCCCCTCAATGAATAATACCTTGAAGGACTGAGCAAATTTTTGCTTCATTCATGCACTTTGTCCTTCTAGTGTTAAAACAAGTCCTTGCTGATGACAAAATGAAACAATATAGAAGAAGCATCAGTGAAATGAGAGAGACAAATTAAAAAAAAATCAGACAAGTAAATATAGGGACAGAAGCAGAAAGAGACCATGAGAAAAGTAAACACAGACAGAGATAGATAGAGAGGCAGAGACAGAAGCAAAGGTAGAGATACAGAGACAGATAGAAGGGGAAAAGAGAAAGGAAGAAAGACAGAGACAGAGAATTTATTTCTTCCCTACTTAATGTTCTGAATTTCAGTACCATCTGGTCCTCATTTTTACACTAATTGGGATTAGACTAACTGATCTCTTATCACTTCTCATAGACCTTTACTCAAAGAACTTCTGTCCGTCTCTATCTCTCTATCTATCTGCCCATGTCTGTTCATCAGTGTCTCCCTGCTCACTAATAGAGAAAAAGAGATATAGGTCAGAGATATGAAAGTTCTGCTATGAAAATCCTTCTCTGAGTCCTCATCATATTATGGAATTGACATTGTCTACATGAAAGCTATGCCCAATATGCCAACAGAGCTTAGGCTCTTTCAAGTTCAATCAAATAGTATGGGCAAGGTATCATACTCTTGAGATGAGCTAGATTTGAAGAGATTCATTAGCAGAAGATTGTCCACCAGGTATTTATTTTCTTTAAGTCACAGAAACTTATAAAGATATCTACTAAAGCTTGGAGAAACTTTATTATAGGAAGGAAGAGTCACACATTTTTGAATTATTGAAATCTATATAAAGTTTACACATATATGTACAAAATCTCACTGTGATGCCTCATTGTTGGGTGGAGGTGATCTTGAGTTATGGAAGGCTATGTACCAATGGAACATGAACTCTGATTCTGCCATACTGGAAAGGCTTTTAAATATGGTACTAGTAGATGTTAGATAAGTAGACAGACAGACAGACAGACAGACAAACTGACGGATGGACGGACAGATAGATAGATAGATAGATAGATAGATAGATAGATAGATAGATAGACAGACTGAAAGTGAGTGAGTGAGCATTTACTAAATTCTTATTATTTGCCAGGTACCATGCCAAACTCTGGGAGAATGAACACAAACAAGTAAGATAGTCTTTGCCTTTAAGGAACTTACACATATAGGGGGACTAGAAAGAAAATGAGGGAAGATATCATGCCTTGGAAAAGTACATGAATGACCTGCAATTGTATTAAGGCATATATTCAGGCAAGATAAAGCCAAAGCTGACCTATCAGGGTGAATGCAGGGGCAACATTCTTGTGGACAGGAGTTGGAGAAGATGTGGGGTAATAGACCATGCCTACTTTCTGAGGACCAAAACTATTTGAGTACAAGGAGGCTTATCATTAAGTCTGGAGATTTAAAGATAAAATTTTTGGTCATAGCAATCCATTAAACAAAGGGAAATACAAAATACTCTTTCAGGCTGTGCATAGTAAGTTCCAAAAAGGGGACAGAAGATGTTAAGAATTAGACGGATTTTAGACCTCTAAAAACATTTCGTTAGATCTTGGTAGTCTCAGCATCCTTGTCTCATGGTCAGTTAACGGGCATACCAGAAGGCCAGGGTTCCTTTATCTTTTTTTTTTTGCATTATGAATTCCCCTTTGTTAGTCTGGTGCCATCTCAGAACCCATTTTCAAAATATTATTTTAAAATAAATGCAATAAAATTTATAAGATAAGAAAGGAAACCAGAGGCTTGTGAAAATAGAGATACATTTTTCCTATCCAAGTACATGGATTATATCCATAGCTGGTCATCTATGGATCCTTTCCCCACATAGGATTTGTGAACACCAGGTTCAGAACTCCTGTATTGGAAGAACTAAATCATACGAATGTTGACATTCTCATTCTGAAAGAAAATAGAAAGCAAAAGGAGTTTACAGATAATTAGAAGAATGTCCACTCATGTACACTATAATTTTGAATTGGAAGGGGAACCTCAAGATTTCTAGCCAAACTATTCATTTTACCAATGAAGAATTAGAGAGCTGTGGTGTTTATGTGACTTACCTAATGTTGATTAGGAGGAAGGTCTTCCTCCTCCCACCAAAGGTTACTTCTTGAGGAGTCTGATAAAGGAGTTGATTTTACCACATATGCAGAGATAACCAAAATAACATTTCATAGGATTGTTGGTCATTTTATAATGGCAGTAATTGTACTAAGCAGTTGTAGCAACTACTAAATATCTTTTTAGACTATGCTCTAAGAGCTGTTACAGAGACTGATTACATAATAAAAAGAACCTTTTCAGACCTTTCAAATTAAATCAACATATTCAATAGAGATTTTAAAATGGAAAGGTAGGCATAACAGAAAAAGGTGAAAAAATATGGCTGAAAACATAACTCAGGAGTGAAAGAGAAAAGATACAAAGACAATTAAGTTATAGAGCAGTTTTGTGCCTATATCTCAAGAAGGCTTTCTTTAAGGACACTGTCATGAGATGCTAGATGTGGCAAATATAAACCAATGCCAGAAAAATAAATTAAATGTTTGAAATTTTCTTAAATTTAAGCAAAAACAAACCCCCCACTGCTGACTACTCTGCTTTGGGGACTTAAAAGACTTATTATGCACAGATAATCACTAGATTGAACTCATGCTAAAAAAAAAAAAAAAAAAAAAAAACTTTGACTGCTTGGTTTGGGATGCCTACTTTTGAAAATTGATCCTTTGAAAAGATGTAACTCTTTATGAAGGTTCATTTTCTTAGTGTAGTTATTTTATGGGCTTTTCCCATAAACCAAATTCTGTGGGGATGACTAGGCAGATGGATTTCTATCAGGGTTATGTCCAGCTGGGTTAAGTTACTGAATCTCTAGTGTATTTCCAAATCTGTGAGATAAGAATTCAGGGGTTCTAAGATAACAGTGAATGGTATTAACTCCTCTGAGCCAGGTTTGTCTTTAGGATAATTTTTCCCAGTATCAAAAATACAGAGAAAGAATTGATATTGAAGAGTGGCACTGTAAAAACAAAAATAAAAAAAAAAGCAAATAAAATGATGAGAGTCAGAGAGAACCACAAACTGAATTAGAGAGATCAATGTAATCTCAAGGTTAATAAATCATAATTATCATTTATGTGAAATGTTTTGAATTCTTTGGAGAAATTGCTTTAAAACCTTTAAAGGCCTGTGCCATCTCTCCATATTTGCAAGTGATACAATGGGAAGGTCTCCGAAAAGCTGAAGTAGTAAAGATTCTAACCATGGACACTGGGCACCCAATGTACTTCTTATATGTGGCTGCATCTATAACAATGACCACATTTGAAATTGTGCTTCTTGGAAGCTCAGGGACTTTCCACTTAGAATTGTTTTCTGGTAGAGAAATCTATTCTCCCCACCCCAGATAGTTACCCCAAGCTTTATAATTCTTTTTCTCTAAATGAGTAGAGAGAGAATTCTTTATGATCAAGAGACATTCAATCAATCAGCAATCATGCATTATTTAATTAATTGATTTGATTTTTAATTAAATATTGAATTGACCAATCCTATGAAATGTTATTTCTGGTTATCTCTGAATACACAATAAATCAGATATTTTATTGGAGTTTTCAATTTATTAATGTATCTATTAATGTGATAGGTACTAGTATTAAAGATACAGACTTTTTGAAAAAATGAAACAACCTCTGCTCTTAGGGAACTTAGATTCTGTTGGAAGAGATAATTGGCTGCTGCATTCATACTTCGCTCACATTCTATATGTTGTGCTCTAGAGAAGAAACAAGGTAACAGCCATTCATTAAGTGCCTACTATGTGCTTTGTACAATTATTATCTCATTAGATCTTTAAAACAACCCTAGGAGTTAGGTACTATTATGATCCACATATTACATTTAAGGAATCTGAGGCAGACAGATGTTAAGAAGCTTGCCCAGGGTCACACAGCTAGGAAGTATCTCAAACTTTATTTGAACCCCAACACTTTATCGCCACTCCAGGATGAAATGGAAGGCAAGGTAATTTGATGCATTTTAATAAATGTAAATGGGCTTCTACCATGAATAAAGAGGTAGGGGACAAGTCTCTTTAAAGACTGAGATTTTGGGGACTAACTGGCAGCAGATTTTTTTTGTGCTAATTCCCCATGACTAAATTCATATCAGATATATTTACCCAAATGCCCCAGAGGCATCTCAAAATCATTTACAAAAGAAGACCCCTTATGTTCCCTCCTCCATATCTATACTTCCTCTAAACTTCCCCATTTCTACTGATGGAAGCACAATTCTTCCAGGCACTCAGATTTATAACTTTAGAGGCATTGTTGACTTTTTCTTGTCCTTTGATGATTAGATCCATTCAGCATATATCCACGCTTTGTGGATTTTTTTCTTTACAATATATTTTGTATCTTTCAATCAATCAACAAGCATTTTTAAAAGTGCCTACAATGTGCTCAATCCTAGCGATAGAGAGAGACACATATTAAAAAATATCCTCAAGAATCTTATGTTCTGTCGGGAGATAAAGCATGTACCTTTCTAAGCACATACAAATTATATTAAAATACTAAGGAAATGTTTGGAGGAGGGAGAAAACTCTTTTTTGGGGGGATCTGGTAATTTCTCATGTATAAGGTGGCCCTAAAGTTTGAAAGAAACTGTGGGTATAAGAAATAGGTGAGAGGAAGAATTATATTCCCAGTCAAGGACACAGCTCTTACAAAATTATGCAAAATTATACAAAATATATGTAAGATTCAATGTGAGTTTCAGGAACAGCAAGAGGGTCAGTGTGGCTGAAATTCAGGGTATGGGAATGGAAGCAATATATAAAAAGACTATGAAGTTAGTTGGAGTCAGATTTTGAAGGGCTTTGAATAGTAAATAGAAAAGTTTGTACTTGACTCTAGAAGTCACAGTAAGTCTGTAGTTTATGGAATAGAGGAGTAACATGTTCAGTCCTGGGTTTTAGGAAAATCATTTTGTTGTTCAGAGCTAAAAAATAATACTTCAGACATCAGACTATGAATAAACTTTTCAGTTCAGTCATTTTTCATTTGTGTCCAACTCTTTGTGACCTCATCTGGGGTTTTCTTGGCAAAGATATTGGAGTGGTTTGCCTTTTCCTTCTCATTCCAGCTCATTTTACAGATGAGAAAAATGAAGGCAAACCTTGTTAAGTAATTTGCCCAGGGTCACAAAGCTAGTAAGTATCTGACCAAATTTGAACCCAGGAAGATGAATCTTCCTGACCTCAGACCAGGCACTCTATCCACTGAACCCCCTAGCTGTCCATGGAGGGATTATCACTTCTGTATTCCTGAAAGACATGTCTCTCATCTTTTATTAATTAATCGATTGATTTTATTTGCCATAACACATTGATGCCCTCTGTTGAACTTAGAATTCACTAAAATCTTCAGCTTTTTTCAAACTCTTTTCTAGTCCTGCCTTTCCTATCTAGTGAAGTCCTGTACTTGTGAAATCTATAATCTAAGCATAAAACTTTACCTTTATCCCTATTCAATATTATCTTATTAGATTTAGTCCAATTTCTTAATATTGTTGATTAATGTCACTGGCAGTAGCATTTATTAGGATGATTATATCTTATTAGTCTCTCCCTTGCTGCTAAAATAATAATGTTAAGGATATAGTACGGAGATGGTGAACCTATGGCATGGGTGACAAAGATGGCACCCAGAGCACTCTCTGTGGGCATACATCTGCCCCCCGCCCCGAGGTTATTACTAGAAAAGCAGAGGGATTCAGGCAGAGCTGCTCCCCTCCTCCTCTCCACTGTGCTTAGAGATGTATCTTCACATCACTCATCCCTCTGCCCTGCATTCCAATGGGAGCACACAGGGGTAAGGGGCTCTATGGGTGGCTCATAGGCGGTAGACCTGGAAGGGAGAAGAGAGCTTGGACCACTCCTCCCCATCTCTTTACACTTGCTGAGGACATTCCTCACTTCACCTACCCCTCTGCCCAGCAGCCCAATGGGAACTCTTCCTCCCTCCCCTGTGTGGAGTAAGGGGGGGGTGCACCCAGCACTCAGTGGGAGAGGGACAAGGCTGTTGGGGGATGGGCATGGCCCTCACTCTGGGGGTGGTTTGGACCTGGCACTCCATCTCTAAAAGGTTTGCCATCACTGATACAGTACATAGAACAGTGGAGGTCTAAGTTAAATCTTGCCTCAATATTCTTAATATCTGTGTGACTCTGGACAAGTCACTTAATTTTTCAATCTGTCTCACTTTACTTACAAGGATGAGTTAAGGATATAAAATAATATTTGTAAATGCTTAGCACAGTGCCTCACACATAGTGAGCATTTAATAGGAACACCAATCTTTATGGAATAATTAGGGACCTCAGATGCATAGTCATCCTCTTTACTTCTGGAACTTTGTTGGTGGTGGTACAAATTTTGGTTTCAGATAGATTTGGAAATGCCTTTGCTTTAAGGATGAGTATCCACAATCTTGTTTTGAAAACTGCTGAAAACATGGATTATATTGTATATAATTCAATTAGGAGATCTCAAATGCAGAAAAATAATCAAGGGAAACTCTTTCTCTGGATTCTTCTCTCTGTAGAGCAGGTATAACTCCACAGGAAGCTCCTTGTTCATGATCTCTTCCCTTTTTTCTCACCCCTCTCCCCAACCCACTGAGGCACAAGATTCTACTCCCTGCTGCCATTAATCCTGGGAGTGGATGAGGCAAGAGGAAGATAGAGACAAGTTGTATGTCTGGAAGCAAAATTCTGTCAAAACAAATTCATCATGTTGACTGTACATGGTTGCAAAAAAAAGAAATAAGGCATACAAAGTCTGAGTCCTGTATTTGTGTCAATAAAATAGTTTTTAAAATAAATTTCACCAAAATTTTCTCCAATACTCTATCACTTTTTCATCCCATACAACAAATATTTTAAATATAACAAATACATGATAAAACAATGTTTCACATAAGAAAAAAAATGAAAAAATACAACATATTGTTAAAATTTCAAAATGTGTGATTATCACATGGGGTGCTGTGTTTTCTTATAACTCTTCTTTGGAGCCAGATATCTGTGAAATATTAAAGTATTTGGAAGAATTACTTCTAGAGTCTTCGGTGGCTCAGCTAAGGGGGGTCTTATGGAGGAGATTGGAATAAGGTGAGCAGTGTCTGAATTGCCATTAATTATCATAGATAGGATGGGAATGGGAATCCATTTTTAATCTCAAAATGTATTTCTTTTGCTATGCTCTTTCCTAGGAAATCTCACCTTCTGTTTTCTAATTTTTTCATCTATTAAAAATATTTTATAACCTTATTCATAGAAATTGCTTTTCATGCTTTCCAAAGAATATAACTATTGCATATTTCAGTTCTTGTGCTCTGTCTAAACTCTTCATAATTTTACGTCTCTCTCTATGACCTTGAGTTTCCCTTGGGTAAATACCATTTCCAAACCTCCAATAACAGCTAGCTAACAGCTACTCTATGGCTACCAGGAGATCAGATCTCAGGGAAATGGGGATATTCATGTTCTTTGGATTCAACATGGTTCTGTCCTGGGATGAGCAGGCTTGAGGATAATTTGACGTAACTCGATCAAGAAGCATTTTCCAATTCTCCACCAGATGTTGTCACAACATTTTGTGCAAAGATCATCTGAACTTTGGGAGAGGGCACACATTTTATCCATAAATTATGTTTTTTTGGAAGGACACCAACAAGTGAGCCTGAAAAGAGTTCATTAGAAGGAAAAATGTCTTAATACAACAATATTTGGTTTGCTCTTAATTCCAGAGAGATTTAGGATTTTCCAAAATAGCTCAGTCAGCTGTTATAAAAAGGAACACACTATGAGGTAGCTGGAAATATTATCACTATTTTATCAATAATGAAATGGAAACACAAAAGGCTCTTTTCTCCCTAGGTTATCACACTACAGTAGCAAATATGAGCCATAGAAATGCATTGACTCTTTAAGACCAATATTCATTTGATATACCAAATAAGGCCAGAGCTACCCAAGTCATCATTAGGCAGTCATTTTATGGGTAGGAGAGGCAATCAGATCAATAATAGATGCTAATCAAGTTTAACTGCAGAAGGGGGCAGCCAGGTGGCTCAGTGGATTGAAAGTCAGAGCTAGAGATATGAGATCCAGGTTCAAATCTGGCCTCAAACACTTCCTAGGTGTGTGACCATGGGCAAGTCACTTAATCCCTATAGCCTAGCCCTAAACTCTTTTGCCTTAGAATCAATGCAAAGCATTAATTCTACAATGGAAGATAGGGGTTATAAAAACAAAAGGATTGCAAGAGAAGTTTAGTTCCCTGGATTCACATAGTCCACAGTCATTTTCTTCTGGATTAGAATTCATATTGTAAAGATTTAGCTAATCCTTTTCAGGCCCAATTAATGTAACAGAACCAGTATCAGTAGAAATACTGAAGGTCTTTTCAAAGAAAACTTCTCATAGATCAGAAAATCCTGAATATACAGATTTAGCTCAGGAACTGTGTTACTGCCTCTGCTCCATTTCCTGCTATTAGTAGATCTTCACTGGCTTTGATAGTCACCTTTATGTCTGAATCTCTTTAGTTGGAAACTTTTATTCATCTCTACCTTCTTTCTAGACAGATATCTCCAATACAACATAGGCATGCCTTTAAAACTATATACAAGATTGAGTGGCCCATGGCTTTCAAAGTGATTTAAGGATATTTGGGTATGACATCTTCATTCTTTAGTAAAGATATTTTCCCTCTAGTTTCCATGAATGTGATTTTAGGATCAATGCCACTCCCCAAATATACTGCCTTAAGTGTTTTCTAGTTCTATTATTTATATCTCCAGTAAATAATGTCTTCCTCATCTCCAAAAATTGCTTTTAATCATTTTGATACCTTGCTTTTCCTTGGATACTTTTAATTTTGTACTGAGAATCTATATTTCATAATATTTCATATTAATGAAAGTTGTTTCAGAGTTTTAAAGAGGATTTCAACACATGGCTTTTATGGCAGCTATAGAATTGTTTTGACCTTAAATTCCTGTATTTCTCGGTTCTCTCCTAGGTCATCACTTCTGCAAGGGCCACCCTCTCTTCTCTTTCCTATCATGATCCCTTGGTGAACCAAATGACCTCTGCACTGTCCTTTAAACTAGGCACTCAGCCCCTTATCTTATCATTGATCAGACCTTCCCAAACTCCAACCTTGTATTGCTCCAACCATGCACTGCCTTCATTCTCACTTACATGCTGCTGAACCAAACAGGAGAAAATAATGAAGCTATGCTAACTTCATCAATTATGACTTTTCACATCACATTATCTCAACTTAGCCCTCTCAGAAGCAAGAGAATGCTTTTATATGTCCCTAATCAATTTATTTTACTATTTACTGCAATAACTATTCAAAATCTTTTCATTCCTCTGTAAGCCTTCTCTCCCTTTTACTTGAAGACCTTTCACTTAAAAAAAAAGTTGAAAAAATTCATAGAGAGAGCCTTCTCCTAATTTTATCATCTCAAAATACTCAGATATCTTTCTTCACTATTTCCTCTTTCACTCTTGTTTTACACAAAGAAGTAGCTCTTCTTCTTTCTAAGGCAATTTCCTCTACCTGTAATTTTTTTCCCTTAGAACATTTTCTTTCTTTCTTTTTTTTTAAACATTTATTAATATTCATTTTTAACTCTACCTGTAATTTTGATCCTATTCAGATTTACCTTTCTCTGGTAGACTGCTCCCTCTGTAACCTTCATTTTCTCACTAATTTTCAATCTCCTCATTTCTGTTAGCTACTTCTTTGCTATTCACAGGCACATTCTATCATCCTTAAAAATAATCCCTCATTTGATATGTTATATAATTATATATAAAAAAAACCACCAGAGTTCCCTAGGCTAAAAGTCACTAACCTTGCTAAACCATGAATCTTCTCAGATTCCAAGTCCCCTCCTATTGGTCCTTATATAGACCAATCCTATGCCCAGGAGTAGGGGGGCATGGCCTCTTCCCAGTATGGGATTGGTCCAATTCAAGAACAATTCTACTCTAGGAAGTAGGGGGGGAGGGATCTCTAGGGCATGCTGAGGGATGCATTTCCCCCAGCCACAACACTTCAAAACCCACATTCCCTCTTGGGATCCTTTGGGAGACTAGTCTCCCCAGTGGATCATTTCAAACAAAAGAGACATACATTATTTTACAAGGGGAAAATACAACAACTTGGGGATAATGAAACAAAAAGGAAACAAGAACAAAACCAATTAGAGGGCAGTCCCCTTTCGCATGACATACAAAACTAAAAACATTTAACAAAACAAATGTATTTTAACAAAACGAATTTAACCTCCCCAAGTTTAATTCAGCATACACAATTTGCTCAGGATCTCTTGGAACAGTGTGCAGTCTTCAAGGGCATCTCCATAGCATCTTCCACAATGAGTTTAGTCTCTGGATTCAAGGAGGTGGCAAATTTCTTACCCTTAAAATTGCTTTAAAATAACTCAAACTTTTTATTATAAAATAATAACAAAAGGTCCTGGATTCAAATGTGACTTCAAACACTTCATAGCTCTGTGACCCTGGGCAAGTCACTTATGCCCCACTGCCTAGTCCTTATTGTATTCTAAGGAAGAAGGTAAGATTTTAATAAATAAATGGACAGTCATCCTGGTAATGGTATTAAAAGGGAGAAAAGGAAATTCAAAAAAGTAAACATTGCAAAAGCCCAGGAAGATGACAATAATGGCTTTTAGTAATGAAGAGTCTTCAGTGTTCTTTTGAACTCCATTACTCCCACAATGTTCTATGTTCCATAATTCCATCTTCTGAGTCTTGGGAAGATTGCTTGATGTCTAGCAGGAAACTGAACTTCAGGGTGATTAGAAAGCCACATAATTTACATCAGAAAATTGGATCTACCATATCTGTTAGACATATGTTAGCCTAAGTTCATTAAACCTGATGCTGAAATAAGGCACTTTACTTATATATGTGTAGCCTTAAAAAGTCAATTAATCTTCTTTTTAAGCATTGGACTTGTACTGCCAGAATGAAATGATGGAGAGAATAACTGTAGTCTTGTTATCCAAAAGCCATAACCTGCTCTAAAGCCAACCAACCAGATATGTTTTTCTCTAATGGAGATCATACTATATCTCCTTTTTCATGGCTCTACTTCTTAAGAAAGTCATCTAAAATTGTTTTTACCAAGTAGTGAATTCCCAAAGTTTAGATGTTTACTTTGGTCAAAAACAAGATTTCTATAATCTTTTACAACTGTTTGTTGTGTATTTGTTATGTTCCACTTATCTATTTTTCTATTTCTTAGCCAATGCCAGGTAGTTCTGATAATTACTGTTGTATAATATGGTTCAAAATCTGGTGCTTCAAGACCTCCTTAGTAAGAAGTGAGGCAGAGCCAAGATGGTGGTGTAGTAGCAGGAAAATCTTGGAGCCACTCTGAATTTCCTTCCCAAAACGATCTTACAAAGTGTCTCAAAAGGACAAAAGTCAAAAGCAAACAAGAAAAGGGACTCTTCCACTGGACACAGTCTGAAAAGAAGGCAGTGAGAGAAGACTCCCATGGTATAAGGGAGCAAAACTGCAGAAGGGAAAGAGCAGGCTTTCCCCTTCCCCCTACCTGCCAGTCAGAGGCAAAGCCAGGGCCAGGGAAATCTCTAAATCCTCAGAGACTGGCTGACAGCACCACAGACTCACCATGAGGGCTGCTGCAGGCCTGGGTAGTGAGACTTGAGGCTTAATAGCACAGACCTAGGTCTGGAAAGCAGGGCAGATTATTTAAATCTGACTTTATTTGTATAAAAGTCTTTTGTAATTATGTTTATGTCATTCCTGGGATTGTCTTTTCAGGGAGAAAAAGGACAGACAGACCATCAGAACACCATACTATGTAATCCTATAGTTCTGGAGTAATATGGTCCAGCCAAACTAACCTTCTTCATATCTACCATTAAACCTCTCTTTTCCATGCTTCTGCACTGGCTAAGCCTTCTGTGCCTGCAATGCTCCCACTTCTTATTTCTGGCTCTTAGAATCCATCATGTCATTCAACAATTGGCTTTCATTCCACCTTTTACTTTAAATATTTTTTATTCTTTTAGCTGCTGTTACTTTCAACTCAAAATTATTTAATGTCCATTTCCGTGAATTAAATATTCAGCCTCAGATACTAACCATGAGATACTGGAGGAACACTTAACTTCTGTGTGCCTCAGTTTCCTCATATGTAAAATGGAAGTGCTAATAACCAACCCCTATCTCCCAGGGGTATTATGAAGATCAAATAAGACCATATTATAAAGAGCTTCACATAATGCCTGCCTGTCACATAGGTGGCATTTAACAAATGCTTATTAGCTTCCACCCCTTCTCCAACCTGTCCATCTTGTATAGAACAAGAAAAGAATTTATAACCATCCATATGTACATACCCATTGGATATTAGGGGTATCCAAACATACCCTAATGTTTCGAAAATGATCATATTGGGTTTTAATTTGTAAGTTTGTATTTTTAAGTAAATAATTTTAAGAAGTTAAATTCTAATTCTTGTGTTTGATCAAATTAAAAATAAGGTTCTTTATTACTATTTGTTAAATCTTTCCAATAAAAATAAATCATCTGTGTGAAATGACCTGCCTAAGCCCACAACATTATTGAACATAATAGACCGAGGATTCAAACCCAGGTACCATGATTCCCAAATGAGTATTTTTCTCTCTCTGTAATGTGCCCTAACCCAATACTGCAATTCAGTAGGAATAGTAGGCCAAGTAAAACAGTGACTGAAAACCTATTACTTAATCACCAGATAAAATATCTTTGGTTTAGATTCATAAAGCTTCCTACAATATCACTCACCATTTCTGCTTTTTTGAATATATATTGATCATTTATAAAATTAAAAGGTTGGACTAGATGATAGCTAAAGTCCCTTCTAGCTTTCTGTAAAAAATCCTGTGATTTTATGAGCCTAGGTGTGATTCTAGGCCAGTGATGGAGAACCTATGGCATGGGTGCCAAAGAGCCTGAAGCGCTGCCCCCACCCCTCGAGTTTGTGACTAGAAAGGCAGAGGGACCAGGTCGGAGCTGTTCCCTTCCTCCTCTCCACTGTGCCTGATGACATTTTTTCGCTTCACCTCCTCTGCCCAGCAGCCCAATGGGAATGCACAGGGGGTAAGGTGGGCGGCTCACAGGTGGCAGAGCTGAAGGGGAGCTCATGCCACTCCCCACCCCTTCTCTACACTCTCTGAGGATATTCCTCACTTCACGCACTCCTCCGCCCAGCAACCCAATGGGAACTCTTCCTTCCTCCCCTGTGTGGGGTAAGGAGGGGGGCAGGACGCCCAGCATTTGGTTGGGGGAGGGGCAGGGCACTTGGTTTGGGGATAGGGTAGGGGCAGGGCGCAGAACTCTGTCTCTAAAAGATTTGCCATCATTGCTTTAGGCTCTCAAGACTTTAATCTCAGAAGCTCTATAGATTCAGCCAATAGAGAAAGTTGATCTATATCAGAACACCAGTTTAGCCTCGGTCAGTGTTGTCTCCCATTACCAAGCTGATTGCAGGGTGATGAATACTTGGGCTTCCTCTGAAAGACTAAGTTGTAGAAAGGCTGTTAACTGCATTAGTAGATGGAGTTCTCAACCTGACAAAATCATGGACCCTTGGAGTATCAAAGTTAGCTGAGTGTATTAGACATTTTTCTCTTGCTGTATGTAACATAACAACGATAACACTAATAAAAATAATGAGAGCAAAAATTAATAGTACTTAAAGTCTGCAGAGCACTTTACAACTCTGACTTGATTTTATCTTCAGAGAAAACCTTGGAATTAAGTGGTATTATTATCTCAGTTTTACAGATGATGAAAGTGAGGCAGACAGCTTTTAGGTGATTTCCCCAGGGTCACAAAGCAATTGTCTGAGACAAATCTGGGGTTAGATATTCCTCACTCCATATCTGGAACTCTTGCTACTTTGCCATCTAAATTTCTCCAAGAATATAGTATTTTTTGATACGACGTTGCTGTAATAATTTTGCTTCTCTCTGTTGATTCCTAAATTTGTACTATAAAACTTACTGAAGCATAGGATATCTATTTTAACTGGATTCAACATCTTCTTGTTAAACATATCATTAAGGATGTAAGCTTCTTTTTCCTTCATCAGTGGTTTCTTCTCACATTCAAAGAAATATTTCTCTTATTTTCTTAATTTCCGGCTTTATGTGTCTTGTAGCTCATTGTGGTTTCTAGTTGTAAGAATTTCATTTCTTAATGTTTATGTCTTACTAGCAGTTCTTAACTACTTCATGCATTTTCAGGGTCTCCGAGTTTACTTCTAGTTTTCCTTTCTTCCTGAAATTAGTAAAATACTCCTTTGTGTTTGTTCAACACTATGGTTTTCAAGACTTCAGATACCCTTATCCACATTAAAGAAACTTAATTTTAAAGGGATTGTGCTTCAGAAACAGGTTCTATCTTGCACTGGACAGAGTTGAATTCAAAGGTTATTTAGCCTTCCTCTGAAATTCTAAAAATATTAATAAAAACACATTGCTTGCCTCAAATATAATAACGGACCCTGCACAAGGAAAGTGATATGTACCTTATGGTCAAAGAAAATTTTGGCTAATGTCAGAAGGAGGAAAAGGATAATCTTGAACATGAAGTGGTTAGGTGAATTTCCTAAATATATTTAAAAAAAGAAAGAAAACTTGGATAGATGTGAAGATGTGCAAATATTTTCTCTCTTTCTTTTTCCCTCTTGATGCCATGGTGCCTTGCTGAAGTTTACCTTGTTTTAAGTTACCACAGTTATCCTAGGAACTCAAGGCACCAAAAAAACAAACATGCTTTCTTAGTGGAGTTCTATTTTTTGTGATTCCAAAACAATGGGAGATTTTGTGTGTGTGTGTGTGTGTGTGTGTAAAGAAGCACATAATGGGTAACTTAAGACAGCTTGGGCTTCAGACAATTAGACTTGGGTTTGAATTAAAAGTATCTCAAGTCAATCTTCTTCGAAAAAGACTTTCTTGTCTTCCACGCACCATTTAAAAACTGTTTGTGGCTTATTTTTCAGCAATGAAAAATTGAAAGATTTTCATACTTTGATTATGTCTTAGAGAAGCCATTCAATTCAAAATTATTAAATTTATTGGAAAAAAAACATTCCCCCAGACATACTTGGATACTTTACTAACTCAATGTTAAACATCTGAATGGTTTAAATATTTGGATAATTGACATATTTTCATCTAGATGTCTGGTCCCTTATAGACACAATAAATGCAGGCACAATGACTTCAATCAGTCAGTCAAACTGGTACTTAATCACTATGTGTTAAGTGCTGTATAAGCTCTGTGGAATATGAGCAAAAAGAGAAAATAATCCCTTGCCTCACAGATCTTACATTTTAATGGATAACAGCAAGGACACTGGTCTACTTGAATACACAGGATCTTTTTTTTCCAGTTGGAGAAATTTTTTGGTACTAAAGAGGATAAGCAAAAGTCAATATGGAAGAGTATAAGGAAGCAGTACAATTAGCTCACCAACCAAACATTTCCAAACAGATCTCGAAAATGTACCAGCCTGAATCCTAATGGAAAAATCCAAGATAAAGTCACAGTAATTTTTCCAGCCCATTTAGGCAAAGGGAGACAGGCAGATAAGTCTGTGGAAATTGGGGACAGGGTCAGGACACTCACTGGTCAGGAGCTCTGGGAAATGCGAAAGGAGAAGTTACACCAGTATAAGCAGAGTTCCCACATCCTCACCAGTTTCCCCATATCATTAACATGTACTTTTATGAGAATAGGTGACAATTGGTAAGCCTTATTTCCCACTATCCAGTTCTGAGTGACAAATTCAGGGTCAATTTTCAAGAAGACCTTTATGGAGGCTTTTTGAGTAGAGAGGTAAAAAGAAT
Source organism: Gracilinanus agilis (assembly GCF_016433145.1). NCBI lineage: Eukaryota > Metazoa > Chordata > Mammalia > Didelphimorphia > Didelphidae > Gracilinanus > Gracilinanus agilis. The sequence continues at coordinate 648,799,296 of NC_058130.1, forward strand.
TAAGAATATTAATCTTAGAGAAGAGAATACAAAGGAGAAATGTGTTAAATATTTCAAGCATTTGAAATACAAGATGAAGCAGGTATTAAACTTGTACTGTATGATGCTAAGAGGGAAAACCAGGGGCAATGGATAGAAGTTATAAAGAAACATGTCAGAGAAATGAATGAAAACTCCTTAACAACTTAAAAGAAGGAAATGGTTCCCTTTCATTTGTAGTCTTCAAACAAGATCAATGATCACATATGTCATGTTATAAATGATATTCTTTTTTTGTAGCTAGACTATTTAGTGGTTCTAAAATTTTTTTCTAGGCACCCATGGGGGTCCCTGAGACTCTTTCATGGGATGCACAAGGTCAAAACGATTTTTTATAACATTAAGATGTTTTCAATTTTAATATTATGGTAATTACCAATAGATACAATTCACACAAACACAAGCTCTTTGGGAAGTGGTCCCCAGTAACTTTAAGAGTTTAAAAAAGTTCTAATGATTAAAAAAGCTTACGAAGCACCAGTCTAAATGACTTGAAATTTCTTCCAATTCTAAAATTCCATGATTCTGTAACTTGTATGCAGAAGGAAGTGGGAGGATTGGGAATGAGAGAACAAGACAGGGAATAGGGAAGGTTTGGGTTTGATTGATGTTCTCTTTGGAAACTATCCTGGATGGGACTTGGACTTAATAAAGCATAAAAATATTAGGCAGGAGCTTGTGTCCTGGGAACAGAATCTGTACTTTGTACATCTCTGATATCCAACCCAGAAAGCACCTTTCTCTTGCCTTTCCTGATTAATCTTTTTTTTTTTTTGCCATACCTAGAATTTTACGGGACCCTGGAATAAAGGAGTTTTGGTGAAGGCTTCATGGGGAGTACAATTGACCTCCCTTGAATTGTCAGGGACTCTTTTCCTACTCAATTGGTCTAGATCAGCCAGAATTTCTCAAAACCAAGGACTCCCCAGGGAAAACAGTACAAGTGCCAGTTTGAATTGTTCTTTTGTGATCTTGACAAATTCATCATGTTTTCCAGTCACTCATTTTGAAAGAATTTTTTGTATTGTTAAAGCATAGTTTGGAATGTAACAGGGGACTTTATTAAGATCATCCCAATTTATTTAGAAATTGCCTATGTTTTCATATGAAGTTCAGCATATGCCCTGGGGTAGTATCTATTCCTCATAATAATACATTTGGTTATAACTATCCAATTTAAGCCACATCTTAAGAAATAAGAGCCACAAGAAAACCATTTTATAGTACATGATTATTATATTGTGTCTTTATCCATCTGAGAGTATTTGCATAGTTCCTCAAAGCATGTTTCCTTGAATTTAATACAAGCATTTGTTAAGTGTGTGCAATATTTCTGGGAATTTGTATAGAAAACAAAAACAAAACCCAACCCAATCCACTAGCAGTCCCTGCCTCCAAGGAACTTACATTCTACTAATGAGGAATAATATAGATATCATCAAGGAAATGCAAAATATATACAATTTAGATCTAACTTAAGAGAATCAAGAAAATCTTCTAGTAGAATATGGTTTTTGAACTGAGCCTGGAAAGAAGTGGAGATTAAAAGAGTTAGAAATGAGGAGGGAAAATGGTTCCTGCATGATGGGGGAGGAAAGCAGGCTGTGTAAAAAGCATGAACACTGGCAATGGAATGCTAGGTAAATAAAACAACTAAGAACCCAGCTTGGTTGGGTGGAATGAAGAATGGATAAAGGGTTTTTATGTTCAAAATTCAATTCATTAATTTTCTCCCCAAACCCTCTCCTCTTTCTAACTTGGCTATCATTGTCAAGGGTACAATTGTCCTCTGTCACCTAGATTTGAAATGTAGGTGTCATCCTCACCTCTCAAATATCTTCCTTTTTCTTTTTAAAACCCTACCTTTGATTTTAGAATCAATATTGTGTATTCCAAAGCAAAAGGATGGTAAGGGCTAAGCTATAAGAGTTGTGACTTGTCTTGGGTCACACAGCTAGGAAGTGTCTGAGGACAGATTTCAACTCAGGATCTCCCATCTCTAGGTCTGAATCTCTATCCACTGAGTCACTTAGCTGCCTCCTCTTCAATCTCTTTCACTTCCAAGGCTTCTCCCACTTCTTCCCATTCTCCATTCAGTTGTCAAAATGATCTTCCTGAAGTACAAGTCCGGCCACGTCCACCCCCTGCCCAGTGCCTCTCCCACTATCCACGCTATTTGATAAATTCCAGTGTCTCCTTATTATCTCCAGGATCAAATATAAGAACTTCTATCTTTTAAAACCCTTCATAACCTTGCTTTTTTTCTTGTATCTTACTCCTTTCCCAACCCCATATAAACCGGTGATACTGGATTTGATGTTCCTAGCACTCATAGCTCCATCTTCCAATTTTATGCATTTTTTTGTAGTCTCCACCTCCTTGCATGCTTTGCTTCCTTAAAATTCCAACTAAAGGTGGTTCCGGGTTAAGATGGCGGCAGAGTAAGAAGCAGCTCTTAACCTCTCCTGACTGAAACACACAAAACTCCTCAAGGGGACATAAAAACAAGTCCAGACGAACGGAGGAACCCCACAACAGGGCACAGCGTGGAAGGTACGTGGAATCGAGACATTTCCAGGCTATAAAGGGCTCTCACTAAATCGCGGGCTGAGCAACCGCCCCACCCCCACACCCTCCACACTCATCTATAGCTCTGAACCCAGTTAAAAAGAAATAGAGCAAGTTTGGGGCACCCATCGAGTCATCGGCAGCTCCGGGACCTGTTCCTGAGAGCAGCAAGACTTAGGACCCCATTAAGTCAAAAACGCACTCGAAATCTGAGCGCGCGCGGGAGCAGGACCCTGGGCGCAGAGTGCCCGTTGAGCAGAGGCGTGGGTGGAGGCAGACACAGCCAGGAACTAAAGCCTAAGTGGGGAACCAGTGCAGACAGGTATAGGACTGTGGAAGCAGCGCCCTGAGACTTGTAAAGAAACCTCCAGCAGAGGATCAAGCAAGAGGGCCCACCAGGGGGCTTGACCTTGGAAAAAACCAGAACTCAGACCTCAGGAGCCAATAGATCGTGAACAGACACTGAGCGTGAGGATAAATCTAAGAAGCTGCTGGGCTAATGATGGCTAATCAGCCTCAGGAAGTTCAGAAGAGAGAGAGAAAGAATAATAACAAGAAAAAGAAGTCTTTAACACTCGACAGCTTTTACACAGAGAAAATCCAGACAACCGAGCAAACAGAGGAGGAGAACAAACAAGCATCCGGACCCTCCTCAAATAAGGAAAACTCCTCACAAGCTATGGAAGAGTTCAAAACTGAGATTCTGAGGAAAATGGAAGAGATCTGGCAAGAAAATAACAGTTTAAAAGGTAGAATCTTGCAATTGGAAAGTGAGGCTCAGAAATCAAATGAACTGATAAGCAAATTGAACACTAGAAATGACCAGATTGAAAAGGAAAACCAGTCCCTAAAGGCTAAAATCGAGCAATTAGAAGCTAATGATCTCTCAAGACAACAAGAAC
>NC_058130.1:648806681-648865184 GCF_016433145.1 Gracilinanus agilis
CTGTTTTTTTTTTTAACTGTTAGTTTTCACTGTCAAACACAGCAATTGTCATTATATAGCATTGATTCAGTGATTATCTATAAACAGACAACTCCAAAAATCTTGTTTTATCTAGTTTAAAACTCCCTCCTGAATTCTGGTGCAGCATTTTCAACTGCTCACTGGTCATTTCCATCTGGATGTCCTAGAGATGTCTCAGATTCAAAAACCTAAAGACAGAACTTAAATGTCCTTAAAGAGAAATAGAATCTGTCCTCCAATTTCTCTCTTTTAATGGAAATACCTACCTTTTAATTCATTAGATTCATAGTCTTGAAATCTGTCTTGATTCTTTCTTCTACCTGAACCCAGTGATGGGCAACCTTTTGAGCCTGATGTGACAAAATTCGTCAAAAAACCGAGCATAATTTGGGTGGTATGTCACTTCAAGAAAAAAATGTATAATTGTAATATATAACTGTATTTAATAAACCAAAACAAGTAAATTAATATAGGTAGAATACACTATACTACAGCAAATGTTTCATCCTCAGAATACGGTCCTGTACTCTGAATGTGCTGACACACATGACATAGGTTTGCCATCACCACCCTATATCCTATAAATTGCTAAGTCTTTTTGATTCTACCTCCACAAAATAATTTTGTTACCTTGTGTTCACTCCTATAGCTGCCATCCTTACTTAGGGTTATTTGACTTTTCAGGCAGGCTCCTGAAATACTCTCCTGTTTACACTCTCTGTAATCCATTCCCTTATACTGCTGGAACATTGCAAAATTCAGATCTGACTATGTCATTATTCTATTAAAAAACAAAATGAATGGCTTCCTATTGTTCCTGAAAAAAGAAGAAATTCTCAACATAGTATTTACAGCATTCCACAGTCTGGCTCTTCTCTACCTTTTCCAGTATTATTTCCAAATTCCTCATCACTCCCATTCACTCATCATTCTAGCTAAGGTAGCCCATTTATAATTCCCTTTAATTTCTTTCCTTGTATCTTTGTATAAGTGACCTTCTCTGTCTGGAATGCTTGCTCTTTTCTCCTTAACCTCTTCGAATCTTTAGCTTTCTTTAAGGTTCAGCTTATGAGTTACCTCTTAAGGAGGCCTTTGATCTCTCTCTCTCTCTCTCTCTCTCTCTCTTTCTCTCTTTCTCTCTCTCTCTCTCTCTCTCTCTCTCTCTCTCTCTCTCTCTCTCTCTTCATCTACCTGTCACCTTCATCTCAATTATTTTCAAAATACCTTATTGATTTGTGTATATGTTCTATTCCCCCAGTAGAATGTTAAATTCATTGAGGACAAAATCTGTTTGGACCTTAGAAATAATAAAGTAATTAACAAAATGCTGGATTTGGAATTGGGAAAACCTACATTCAAATTCTATTTCAGATATCTATTAGCTGTGTGACCTTGGAAAAGCAATTCACTTAGTGTCTCTGAAACTCAGTTTTCACATCTTTAAAATGGGAATTATTATAACAAAGCTTACCTAACTGGGTTTTGTGAGATTCAGTGAAATTATATATGGGAAAAGGCTTTACAAATCTTAAAGTGCTATATCAGGTCAGCTCTTATTTTTATCCTCAGTGTAGTAAGTACTTAATAAATGCCTATTAAATTAAATAGAGCCAGTGATCACTTTTATGGTCAAAGTAATAAAACTCTCACCTGAACTGTAGCTCTTCTAAACTATTTTACAGAGGCACATAAGACTTCTAATTTAAAGCATTAGCTGAAACAGGCAAAAGTCATCTGAGTTGCAAACATTTTTTAAAAGTGTGATTTTTCTGGAATGGATGGAAAATAGAAAGAAAATCCTAAACATGAGAGAAGATAGAGTCTTGCATTCTTGCCAGGAAAACATATTTCAACTAAAGGAACATGTTCTTTAAATTTAGCAGTTAAATAAAAAGATTTTTTTAAAAATAAGTTCTTTCCAGGACATATTCTGGATTTAAAATCTTCTGCATTATTGTTTTTAAGAGATGGAATTGTCAGTTGGCAAATTTAGATTTTCCCACAAGCCCCTCTTTCAGCTAAATAAGACTTCCAATCTCTCAATGACTGACACTCCCAATCATCATTAAAGCTTGCCTCCTCACCAACTATGGAAGTCTGTTTTGAAATTGTGGCAGACAAAAGCAAACAGAGATATTAGGAAGAATAATATTTTATTTTATTTTGATTTAAAAAATGAAATGAAACAGATTTAACACAGTGGGATGTAATAAGACTAAATAAAGACTTTCTACAAAGTCCTTTTTGTTGCTTGTGGATCACTGATCACTACTATTGCAGAAATATGGGGCTCTGAGTTGTAAAAATGGTATTATTATTGCTGCTTACAATTGCCATTCTGAAGTTACTTCTTGAAAAGTATTCTATCGCAGCTTAGTGGATCACTAAAGAGCTATTGGTCATACCTCATGCTTCATTTGAGTTTGCAGCTATAACTGTTTCATAGTATGTGTGTGTCTCCTGTTTTCATGTATCTTTCACTCAGTCAGACAGACCTATAAATTTGCACAGACTGCTGTTGAATCATTGCTGGGGAAGCTAGAACAGACATTTCTTTTTGGTCATCGTAAATTAAAAGTCTAAAGGGTTATAAAAGCCCTCATGTGACTTTGATGGCCAAAATCTTCAACCAAATGTCTTCCAGTATCTTCAAAGATGGTAGTAAATGTCTGATTTTTATAAAAAGTGTTAAGCCAACCTCTTGAGGATGTAAAATTGATTTTAGGAGTATAAAATAGAATATTGCTACTATTTGGGAGGAGAATGAGGTCTGAAAGTGATCAGAAAAGACTATAATAAACAGAGGAATCTGAAGAAAAACTGTAGGTCAAAGGAAAGGCAGTGACCCTAATGCCATAAAGTGTCAGTACATTTTGAACCTTACAGATGGTGCTCAATATTTTCTGTTGTTTATATTCCCAATATGCAGTTTATGGCACTTGCCTAAAAATAGACAATTGGTAATTGATGGGGGAAATTTGATGCTGCAGATCATAGTTTGTGAAATTTTTGGAGGAAAAGAATGAAGTCTAATCCAGGTTAAGGAGGGTAAATAGCTACTGCATTTATTCCTCCTTTTTTCCTTAAGGAAGACATTCATCTTTCAAGGGGGTAGCTAAAGAACCAACTTCAGAATCAGGAAGGAAACTGGATACAAGTCCTGCCTCTGACACATATGGGTTGTGCCACTATTGTCAATTTACTTAATATTTTAGTGTCCTATGAAATGTTCTAAGATATTTAACTTGTAGAGTAAATGGCAATCTGCTTCTGAAAATGGAGTTTCTTCACTGGAGCTCTCTATACCAATCTTAAATCCAATCACCATTACTTCTCCTGAGCATTGTATACTCCATGTTCTGAAGGACTTTGCCGTTGGTCTTATCTGGAATCTTCTGACTAATCATGATAGTAAAACCAATATGGATCAGGGATTCTGAACCTTTTTTTTAATCTTTTTGGACGCTTCTGGAAGTCTAGTAAAGTTTATATACACCTTCTCAGAATAAAGATTTTAAATAGATAATATATAAAACTACAAAAAACATTAAAAGCATTTAAATGTTAAAAAAAACATTAAAAAACATAAAACATTTAAAAATAACTGAGTCTACCTTACAGAGTAAGGATAAAGGCAACGTTTTTCTCCAGTTGACTCAGGAATAGAAGATGAAAGGTGTGTACATTACGTATATGCATATGTACTTCTACTATGTATATGAATATAAACATATCAATATACACATGAATACATGTGTGAAATTTTTATATTTTATGTCATTACATATAGTGTATTATATGTCTATGAACTTATAGGTATCATATATGTTTGTGTAATTATATGTATATATTTATGTATCATGAATACATTAATTGCCCCAGGCTAAAAACCTCTGTTCTAGAGCTACTAAAACCGTTATGGATCATAGTGGCTCAACTTTAGGTGTTATGTGATCCTAGGATTGGAAAATGTCAAAGTTTATCTTCAAAGGCGAAGATTAAGGCAATATGCTCATGGTCTTTCTCAACTTGAATAGGAATGGGAGATGATGGGCACAATGATTTATATGTAAATATTTTACTTATTGATTTTTATTTTGGTTTACTATCTTATTTTATACCCAATTAAAATGTTTCCTTACTAATTTTTGGCTGGTGGTGCTCATAGAAGTTTAAATGAATTTACTCTAAAACATCTATTTTCATGCCATGAATGGAAGACTACTGTAAAAATCCTATCAAGGGCATTGAGTATGATTGGAATTTCTATGAATTCCATTAAATCAGCCAAACTTCCATCTAAAATATTTACCTAACTTTCTGGTGATCTAGAAAATGGTTTGCAAATATTAAGACAGATTTTTGGGTCATATTTCTAAATTTAATAGTGACATACGTTTCAAATAATTCTTTGACTTGTAATTATATCGGTCCTTAAGTCAAATGTTTATATTCTTACAACTTGACAGTAAGTAGGAATACATTTTGTGTGTGACATGCTAAATAATGATGTAGAGATTCATTAATTTCTCAATTTTTATTTTACTGACACTAGTATGATTAAAACATTGAGTACTGTCAGCTTAAAATAAATCGCATTTATCAAAAGTTATAAAATTAACATTAATGCTTAAAATATTTTGGAAAATATTCCCAATAGCTTAGTAGCTATCAATCCATTACATTTATAAAAAACATAATGTTGTATTATAAGATGAGAACTGTCATGATTTTTAAAGCTTGGCTTACAATTTCAGTATACAAATCTCTGGCAGTTTCAATCTGCCACATTATTATTGAAAACACACTAAGAGAAGGAGCTATAATGAATTTTGGCTGATTTAGAGGTTAAATTCACACAGGGTTCAATTCCGATCCAGAATCCCTTTCTCTCCATTTTTTCTAAAATGTGGGTGGGCTCTTAACATAATCCCACTGGTGGAATAATGTATTCTCCTGAGCCTCCTAAAAGATTCATAGACTGTTAGAGCTGGAAGGGATCTTGTAGATCATTTACTGAGCAACTCTCATTTTAAAGATGAAGTAACTGACTCTCAGAGAGGTGAAGAGACTTGGGCCAAGGTCATGGGGCTAATAAGTGGTAGAAATAGGTCTTGAATTCCTTCCTCTATAAATATTAACACTAAATTTACTCTGAGCTATCCATTTAGGTCTTGATTTCCAGAATGTAGCCCACATAAGTTATCTCTTCTCCTTTAAGATAAAATTCAAGTGCTGTCTTTCCTGACCCTCTCACAGGCTAGTGTCTTCTTTCTAAAACTACCTTGTACTTTACTATTCTGTTTGTATGTGTTTTATTCACTTTATATTTATATTCTACTCTTTGTAGTATAGTATACTCAAAGTATACTTTGTATATCAGCACTTAGCATGGTTCCTCGCATAGCAGACCTATATGCTGATTGAATGACTGATTAATTTTCTTCTAGGTATTTGTCTTGTTTCATATTATTTCCTACACCCTCCACCCCCAAAGGGAAGGTGCATCTTCTCCTAAGTGTTTAAACATTCTAGGAATACCTTGTCTACCCATAATGCTGCCCACTTCCATGGATTAATCAATGTTTTTGAATAATTCATCCATCTTCCCCGAAAGATATGGAGAATAGTAATTTGCAGTTTATCTGTTAGCAGTTGTTGGTATCCTGTGAATGATAGCTTTAGAGGCAAAAAATTGTGTAAGTCATCCTTCCTTTAGAGATGGTTGAGGCATTATTTAGTTATTACTAATCTAACAGGGCCTGAGTTGAAGAGGTGCTAATCGAAGTAAGAACTACTAGATTCTTAATGAAATCTTCCCATGGTGGCTGGTCTCGCTATTCATAATTCTTTTTAATTAGCTCTATTACTCTGAAACATTTATTTTTTTTTAAACATCCAACTTGGTCACAAACACATTCCTTTGTAATTCCTTCATCAGTGTCCCTTCTGAGTGAACTGAACTGTTAACTCAGTCTTAAACAAATCTGAATACTTGGGATGTCTTGACTGCTTCCTATCAGTATCAAAAACATTATGAATGAATACAACAGCTGCATCTTGTTGCAGGGTAAGATTAGTGTTTTACCCAAAGAAGGACAAGGAAAAATTGTCTGCAACAAGGGAAGTACAATGTTGTAAATGAAAAAAAAATAGTCTGCCCACAGCTTTTCAATCCCAGTTAAGACCAAAATTGCTTTGAAGATTAAATAAAGAACATCTTTTCTCCTTGGACTCTTTTCATTTCCAGATGGTTAATAGTGCCAAACAGTAAAGATTGTAAAATTATTAAAGAAGATTGGGAATATGACTTGAAGCACTCTGAAAAAATGCAACCAGGGCAGCTGTAAAAATGGTTACATAAATATTAGGAGCTGCTATGGTTACTCTGTGAAAAGTTTTGTGAAGAAGAGGCAAAATATGGGTCTTTGAGGGTCTTGCTTATTAGGAATACTACTTCCCTTCCCCTTCCACATTGTTTCTCATTTATACTTTATTTGTATTCAATTGAAAATGAATCATGAAGAAAATCAAGCGTTCCATTTCCATTTACAGGAAAATACATTATATCTTCCTACATTGAAGGGAGTGCCAATAGTCCTCAGTTCTAGTCTTATTTCTACCACATATCTTTACCAATATGGGTGACACTGGAGAAGTCACCTATAGCTCAGATGGACCTCAGTTTCCCTTTCTATAAAAGGAGAACTGGATTACATGATCTCTATGGTCCTTTTCAGATCTTCTTTGATTCTGTAGAGGGATCTGTAAATAAAAAATAAAAAGTAATGGTTCAGGATTTCATATAAATAGCATGGTCAATATAAGTAGTTTTGCTTTTATTAAACATTAATAATATGGCTTAAACATAATTTATTTTCATAATGAGAGTTTTCCAGCATCATAGAAAGTATCCAATGTAAGATCCAAATGAAAAGATTTCCTTTTCAGGGTGAGGCTTTCAAAATATGCTCCGTTTTTCAGATGATATACTCCATAATGCTACAGAGTCTACTTAGTGAAATCTCTAGTAATGTTCAAGAGATAGGTCTAATGATCCACAGTGGGAGAAAAATGAAGCGGATGAAAAATGTATATTTTCCAGATTACAACACGCAAGTAGATGGCTAGCTCATTAAATTAATCCATCAACATGTATATTTTGGACAATATATGTACCAAATATAATGAATGAATTGGACCTAGAATATAGTAGGAGGAGACCAAATTTAATTGCATTTTGGAGTCTGCTCAAGCTTTTAATGATTACATAAAGGTTGTGTCCACAGAAGCCTAACTCTTTAATATCAGTATTTTTCCCAGAATTGCAAAATGACTATAAAAAATGGAACATGATGATTTTGCATGAGCTAAAACTTTAAACAGATTGTGGTACATAAATGTAATGGAGTGTCACTGCTCAGTAAAAATAATAATGATTATAAAAAATTCAGAAGAGTATGCAAATATTTGAACTGATGCAAAATGAAGTAAGTAGAAATAGAAAAAACATATAAGTAAACAATGAATAGAACAATGCAAATGGAATTGGGAATTATGTAATTCTAATTATTGAGCTTGGTCCCAGAAAGGCCAAGGGTTGAGAATGCACATCTTTCAATCTTTAGAGGACCATGAAAAGGTGAGAAATTTGAATATGTCATTGAACATGACTGATAGGTGGACTTGTTTTGATTTTTAAAATTTATTTTATTCTTTACACAAGGGATACATCTCTGATAAGGGGAAAGAGAAAGGAAAAGGATTTATTTAAAAACAAAGGTGATAAAAAACAAAATACATCAATGTTTAAAAAATAACGGAAAGAGCATAATAAAGGCTAAAAGCAGTTTGTAAACAGTGATTCCTTCCTTAGATCTTTTCCTTATCCCTGTGGCAATGACCTTGAGAAGAAATAAAATAACCAGGACAATTTATAATATAAATATGTGTTGCAGCTTTTTATTTTTAGTTTTGCCACTCAGGAGGACAGTGAACAGAAATACACTCTGAAGCCAACTACTTTTTTTTTTTTAGTAGGTACTGTGGATGTCATATACTATTATCTATCTTATAGCAGCCTGCCTTGGTACTCCTTCCCTACTTTCTTCCACCAAAAATCTGCCTCTTTGAATTGTATACCTTTTCTTTCCTGGGGAACTATACTTAACCAATAACATACCTCTCCCCTGGGTATAAAAACACTTCAGGTTGGGAATTCCAGAAATGATTTCCCACATAAATTTGATTACATTCATCATCTTCTCTGTTCTCTCTTCACTTAGGCTTATACTTGGTCTGGAGATTCCACTTTTCAAATCAGTGGATTCTGCTAATTTTCATGTGATTTTTTAAAATACATTTTCACATTTCAGCTTCCAAGAATACATTCTAATCTAATTGTTATAATTAATCTATGCCAATGGAGACAATATTAACCTAGAGGGAATTTCGGATCACTAAAATATTTATTATTTATTTTAAACATTATATTCTTTTTAAATTTTGAGTATCTACTTCCCTCCTTTCACTCCCCATCAAACAGTGAGAAGGCAAGCAACATATCAGTTATACATGTGAAATCATATAAAACGTATTTCCATACTAGCCATATTTTTTAGAAGTCAGAAAATTTTTAAAAAGGTAGAAAATTCTACTTCACTTTTCCCTCAAAGAGTTAATCAGCCTCTGGAGGTGGATAGCATTTTTTCATCATGAGTCCTTTGGAATTGTTTGTTTGTTTGTTTGTTTAATTTTAAACCCTTAACTTCTGTGTATTGACTTATAGGTGGAAGATTGGTAAGGGTAGGCAATGGGAGTCAAGTGACTTGCCCAGGGTCACACAGCTGGGAAGTGTCTGAGGTCGGATTTGAACCCAGGACCTCCTGTCTCTAGGCCTGACTCTCAGTCCACTGAGCTACCCAGCTGCCCCTCCTTTGGAATTGTCTTAGAACCTGGTATTGATCAGAGCTGTCAAGACTTCCATAGTTGATTGTTATTACAACATTGCCATTATTGTACACAATGATCTCTCAGTTCTTCTTGCTTAAATTTGTTTCAATTAATATAGTACTTGTCATGTCTTTCTGAAACTTTGTCATTTGTCACAACACAATGATACTCCACCAGAGTCATATTCCACAACTTGTTCAGCCATTCCCCAAAGGAATGGTATAGTTTAGTAAAATGTAATTTCCCTAATAATCCCTTTTAATAAGGTATGTTTTTGCTTTTATCTCAGTTGAGATCAAGATTCTTACCTCTACCTTTTAAAAAAAATTTAGCAAAATCATATTAAGCTCTGCTTCAGCCCTTTATTTTTACTTACTGCATATCTTTCTGTTTTGAGCTTAGTTCTTCTAAACAACATATTGTTGGATTCTGATCTTTAATCTATTCTGCTATTTGCTTCTTTATGGAGTAAGCCTATATCATTAATATTCACATATTTTCCTCCATCTTATTTTCTTCTATTTCTTCTCTCTCTTTTTATCCTGTCTCTCCTCAAAAGTCTATTTTACTTCTAACTACTGTATCCCTTAATCTGCCTTACCACCCAATTCCATTGAGAGGAATGTTCAAGCTTTGGCCATCCCTTCCCTTTCCTTTCCTCTGTAAAAGCTTTTTCTTGAATTCTTCCTGTATGTGAATAATTTGTTGCATTCTACCTCACCAAATCCTTCTTCTCTCACTGTCTCTCTTTCTCACTCCATTTTATTTTGAAGATCATTCCAGCAATATCAACTCACATCTATGACCTCTGTCTGTGTAAACTCCTTTTAAATATCAGAATAATGAGAAAGTTCTTGGGAGTTACATGTGTCTTCTACTGATATAGGAATGTAAACAATTTAACTTTATCGAAACTATTCTCATTACTCTTTCATTTTTATATGCTTCTCTTGAGTAGAGTTTGAATGTTAAATTTTCTATTCATCTCTGGTGTTTTCTTCAGGAATGCTTGAAACTCCTCTGATTCATTAAATATCTATTCTTTCACCTGAAGAATTACACTCAATTTTGTTGGACAGGTTATTGGTTGTAATTTAGCTCCTTTGCCTTATATAATATCATATTCTAAACCTTTTTCCTTTACAGTAGAATCTGGTAAATTTTATGTGAAACTGGTTTTGGCTCCACAATATTTGAATTGTTTCTAACTTCTTGATTCATTTTCTCTTTGGTCTGAGAGCTAGGGCATTGGCTATAATATTATTGAGAGTTTTCATTTTGGATCTCAGGAGGTGATTAGTGGATTCTTTTGATTTCTATTTTTAATTCTTTTGACTTTATTGTTTCTCGATGCCTTATTAAATGATTAATTTCCACTCTCCAAAAATGTAACTTTTAAAGATTTCTTTTTAGTGAAATTTTGTAACTCCTTTTCCATTTTGCTTATTTTCTTTTTTAAGAAGTCTTTTCTTTAGTGAATTTTTGTATCATCTTTACCATTTGTCTGATTATGTTTTTTTTCAACCCTTAACTTCGGTGTATTGTCTCATAGGTGGAAGAGTGGTAAGGGTGGGCAAAGGGGTCAAGTGACTTGCCCAGGGTCACACAGCTGGGAAGTGGCTGAGGCCGGGTTTGAACCTAGGACCTCCTGTCTCTAGGCCTGACTCTCACTCCACTGTGCTACCCAGCTGCCCTGTCTGATTATGTTTTTAAGATTTTATTTTGCCACTCTCATCATTGTTAAATCAATTTTATTTTCTATTCATTTCCAAATTCTCTTCTTCTTACCCCTCCCCCACTTTTGGAGAAGGCCAGAAAACTAAAATCCATTAAAAATACATATAATCATATAAAACAAATAGCATATCAGCCTTGTCTAATAAAAAAAGATAAGAAAATATGCTTCAGTCTGTACTCAGAGTTCAACCTTTCCCTATCTAGAAGTAGATAACTTGCTTCATTATGATGGGTTCTGTAGAATTGCTGTTCATTATTGTATTGTATTATTGTATCTTTAAAATAGACCTATTTCTATATAAATTGATTTCCTAACTATGCTTATTTCACTTTGTAGCAACTCATACAAGTCTTCCCAGTTTTGTTTTTCTAAAACTATTTCCTTCGTCATTTCTTACAGTATGATGGTATTCCATTTCATGCAAATACTAAAATATTTTCATGCACTTCCCAATTGATGGGCATCCCCACAGTTTTCATTTCTTTGCCATGACAAAAATATTTTTGTGCATATCAGTCTTTTTTATCTCTTTGGGATATAGACTTAGAGGTGGTATGTCTGGGTGAAAGTTTATGTGACGTTACTGCCCTTTGACTATACTTCTTTGTTACTCATCTATTTATAGAGAGTTAATGGGTAGAAGATATGAGGACATAAAGTTTTGAAAATGTCCATTGATTATATCCGTTCTGCTTTACTATATTTAGTTGTTACAAATGTCTTAGATTTCTTTTTCTTTTTCTTGGTGGGGGGATTTTGAAGGAGCCTAGGGCTAACAATAATGTTGAAAAAAAGAGGGCCATGTAACATTTTGTAATGAATGGAAGAGACCAAAAAATTCAGAAGAGAGCATAGATGTAGTGCAATTAATACTGTAAAATATAGGTTATTTATTTTTTAAGAATCTAGCAGTATGAAGTGAAGATTCGTGGTTTTATATGGAATCTTCATTTTCTCTTTTTCTCTATGTTTGGAAATTTTTTTGGGGGGTTTTAAATTCAGAATTTTAAAATAAAATTTAGTTTTATTTCTTACTCAAGATTTTTACCTTATGATGAAAGAATAAAAGAATATTGTTGATTTGAAAAGAGCCATTCCTTTTTCAAAGTGATACCATTAGTCTTCAATAAATTTATTAGAATCAGTTAGCAAGCTTTTCCCAGACAATGCTGTTAACTTACAGTTTACCCTTGTAGTCATGACATTTTGATAAACAATCAAAACATATTCAAAATACATTATTTCTTGTAAAATACAAAATATCAGAGAAATACCAACTTGGGTACTAATGGATACTCTGATTTTCTGCTCAATTTGAGATTGACTACAATTTAGAGGTCAGAAATATTGAATGCTTGGTTCCCTTGATTCCTTCTCAGAATTACTGTAGGATACAGAGCAAGATATTCATCCCCCCTAGCCACCTACCTTTATACAGATATATATCCTTGAACAGTTTCTAGAAATTTTTTATATGTTAGAAATAGTGATCACATGTTTGAGATGGCATTTTTTATTTTGTGATTTAGGGTTTGGAATTTTTATGAGGATAGTGGTTGGGAGCATATGTGGGATGGTTAACAAAATTTTGCTTGGATACTTGGAATTTAACTTGCATCACAATTTATACCAAAACTTTAAACTTACCGAGAGATGACTTTTTGGAAGAATTCTTCATATATATATTATATATAATATATATAATATATATATATACACACACACACATATGCACTATTAAAATAAGTAGTGGACTATAAATCAGGAATATAATGGGAATCAAGAAATGGGTTTAATAATCACCTTAATTGAGCTCTTTCTCTCCCTCTCTTTTCATAATTTGCACAAAATGTGTAATTATGGGTAATTTTAAAGACTTTTTCTGCAGCATGTTCTCTCAGCCTGATGATTCAGAGGTTAGTAAGAGGAGATATGGTGGCTAGAAGTAGGTGGCATTGGAAAATGTTATATGCCAAAGATAATTATTGTTAGCCAAACTCTTTTTGCAGAGTATTAAAGAATGATGTATACTATTATGGAAGCCATGATAAAAACATATTTTCACTCAGAAGAACTGGATATGTTAAGACAACAATTAAATTTTCCACTTCCCTAAGGTTTTCCATGTTTAAAGCAATAAATTCATCATCCTGGGTGAGTAAAAGTCATAGTATTTTAGAGCTGGAAGGAGCCCGAGTTACATCTGGTCCCATCAATACCTGAACATTGTACCAATATCATATTATCTGATATTTTGGGATAGATGAAATGGTGGGAGAGAGGGAAAGAACATGGATTATGAAATGATTATTAAAATTGTATCTAGGTATAATCTAAAACATTAAGATATATTAAGTATTTGTAACTTTCACAAATAAATGCTTATAATCTCTTAATTTCATGGAGCAAAAAAATATTCAAGGTTGGCTGAGGAGATCAAAATCATATGGGAACAAGTAAAAGAACTTATCATCGTTATTGCCCTGACTGCTACTGGAGTTGCACGGAGAATTACTTTCCATGAGCTTATGGAAGATGAACTTACATCCTAGTACTTTTATTCAACCACAAAAAACCCCCACAAAAAACAGCTATCTTATCTAGTGTGGCAATCTTCCATAGAACACTGAATATAAAGCAATAAAAGGAGAATAGTGATTTGTTCCAGGATTCTCTTTATCTGAAGCCCATCGAGAAAGATGAGAGGATGAGATGATGACAATAACATCAATAATAATAATGATATTAATAATATAATTTTACATCCTATTTTTTCCTTTCATAGATAAGCAGAATACATTAATTCATTCCTTCACATGAAAATCCTTCAGATATTTTGAACACAGTTATCACATGCCTGCTAAGTCTCCTCTCCTTACATTTCAATATTGCCTGTCCCCAGAGAGTAGATTACTCATCCAGTGTTATGGACCTATGTCTCTAAATACACAAAACCTCAGAGATGTGGAAAATTGTAATGTCTTATTATAACATAATAAATCCTTCTGAGGAAAAGTATACTTTGATGACATTTCACAGAATAACATATGGCATTTCTTAGTAGTTTCCAAAAAGAATTCAGCATGTGAAAATTGTCTTTGGCCTCATGGCCATTTTTCCAATGCCACCCCCTTCTAGCCACCATCACTTTTATTTCAGTTCTAGTTCATTTGATGACAGATATTGCATTAATTTGTTCAAAGACAGCTATTATGCTAATTCAAGAGCTCCCATTATATTCAAGGCATTAGATGAGGTACTTGGGATTCAAAAATGAAAAGGAAAAATAGTTACTTGCTCTCGAGTTTACTACATTTTACTGGCCTGGGGTGTACAGCACTTACATAGTAAGTAATTATAAGATAATTAATGAAAGGGAAAAAGTCTTCCTGACTAGAAAGATCTGGAAAATTTCCCCATGAGAGGAGGGACCTAAGATCAATGAGTTTTTAAGAAACCTAAGGATTCTAAGAGTTAGAGATAAGAGGGGAGTCCAAATTGTGAGTTACTGTTAATAATAATTCACATTTTTATAGTGCTTTTAACAGCTCACTTTCCTCCAAACAAGATTTTAAGCTAAGTAGTAGAAGCATTATTATTCCCATTTAACATGTTGAAACCAAGGCCAGTAACTGCACTGAACATTTACCAACCCTCTTCACCTCTTCTTTTCTTCTCTCTTTTTGGTTTCCTCTTTAGAAAAGATAAAAATATTTTACTGCTGTTTCTTCTGTTTGACAGGTAGGGAGAATGCATTCCTTTCCTAGTAGTTAGGTAGAAGCTCACCAGATCAGCATTTCTCAAGGCCTACAAATTAATCTCAGAGGGTTTGCTGGGAATTTTACAAAAGTTAATTCCCCAATGAAGGGATTTGGGCTCACCCAAGTTATTTGCACTTCATGAGGCTATGACAACTTGACTTCTCAATGTGTTTTATTTCAGAAAATGTTAACTCAGAAGACAACTATCACTATAAATGTGAGAATAAATGTATATAAATCACAGTTGCTCAAATATCAGTTCATATGGCAGACAGATGAGAATACACAGCTTACTTTCCCACAACCTATAGTACAGTCTTTTAGAATAGTTCGCTCACATTGTAACAAGTCTTTCCCAAGAAAATTATTACTTTTCTTTTTTCAATCACGGGCATTATTCAATATAAAAATGCATCTGATCCTCTTTCTCATATACATGTGATTTAAAGTAAAATTATATTTGCTCCATTAGTATATTAAAAATGAGAGAGAGAAAAAATAAGAGGGGATGTGAGAAGAGAGGAAAGGAGAGGAGAGGACAAGATTGCAGAAGACAGGAGAGCAAAAAAAGGACAGAAGATGGGAGAAGTGAGTGTTGTTATGCTGTTAAAGAGAAGAATTAACTGACAAAGAAATTTGATGGTAAGAGTAGAGCATTTGGTTCAATAAAGTTAAAGGTAGAATTGTGGTGAGACTATGTTCATCTCTCACATGGGAAGCTTCATCAAGAGTAAGAGTTTTTTTAGGAAGTAAGCTTTAACATTTGCTTATGATAATCATATTTTTGTAGGTTTCTAATTAGTAGAAGTTGGCATGGTTCATGACTAAAGTTAATCATTTTAGTTTGAACATTTTGTGTTTTTTTTGGTCTGAAGATACTTTTAGGTTACAAGTTATCTTATATGGCTATGTGGAGTTGCTCCTTTATCCTAGTAAGTTGTAAGAATTGTGGTTATTTCTGTTCTTATATCAATATCTTCTTCCTGCTAAGTAGCAGTGAGGGAAGATAGGTAAGATTTTTGGGGATTTTTTTTAAATTGCTGCCTTGGCCCACTGTGATAATTCATTTAAATGAAATTAAAAAATTAATTTGCTAAAAGATTAGGAGGGAAACAGTGTTGAGGAATCTATTCCAAAATCTACCAGTAAACCTAACGAAGTATTTTGTCATGAATGCTTTTATTTTTGTTTTTAATTTCAATGTGTGTCTAAAGTTTATAAATTCATTTTTGTATTTTTTACCTAGTTGATGTTCCTAAACCTATGTTATTATTGTTGTTTTGATTTATAAATAGCCTTATGTGTAATTTACAGTATTATTTCTGAAAATCTTTATCTTAAGCATTTCAACCAAGAACCTTCAAAAGGCATAGTAGCTTCCAAATTGTTTTCAACAAGTAAGGTCATTTTCCCTATAAATAATAAGAAAGCATTGCTAAGGAAAAGATGAAAAAATTTAGGTGTATATGTGGCACAAAATAAATCTCCCCTTCATAGATTTAGGACTTAGGACACATTGAGTTGGACATAAATTACTGCTAACATGGAAGAATTTAAAGAAGAATTTGATGCACAAGTGAAAGTTTAGTGTCTTTCTGTTTCCTATAATTAGTGGTCTTTTTTAGTAAAATAGCCATCATTTCTTTGTGATAGGTTAATATTAGGGAAACTATTAAAATAGAATAGACTGAAGTCATTTTTTGATCAATAATAGTTTTTTAATGCCTCTGCAAGTCAGTGTTAGCATCCTCAAATGTTACAAAAATGAAAAATTTCCCATATCCTTTGATATTTTGGGAGTATCCAAATGATATGAATCAACCTACTGAAGTACAAAAAGCTGTGGGGCAAGAGTCATGGACCTAGGTTCAAATCCTGCCTCTCATACTTATTAGTTATGTAGCCTTGCATGAGTCTTTTATCCTCTGTATACTTTGATTTCCTCATCTGTAAAATGATGACACTGTAAGAGTTGTCCTCTGACGTCCCTTCCAGCTTTAAATTCATAATTCTACAACTGGTAGCGCCATACTCTAGAACTATGATGTAATCCCTTTCTTTATTTTATGCTCTAACCTTATGAATTTATGGCTCTTTAAGCATTTTAGTAGTCTAAATGTATATTTTTCCCCATCTAAATTTAACTTAAACCAGTCATTTCAGTTAGATACAATTTCTTTTGTTTTCTTCTCAGTTGTCCGATGGAACAAGTGTTCTTTCCCCTGGCCAAGTTCCTCTTGCAAATTGGGGGATAGCTAGCATGACTCCCTTTAGACGTCTATTCTTAAGAGTGAACAGCCTCAGTCTTTCATTCTTTCCCATAGGTCAATGCTTTTCAGTCCTCTCAACATTCTTGCTATTCTTCTCTGTACTCTTTCCAAGAAATGCACATATGATAGTAATATTAAGTGACTGCATCGAATTATTCAATTGTTGATCTAATAATTGTCATGTGAGTTTCTCTGAAAACAATAATTGCAGGATTGTACAGACAAATCCAGTAACTCCTCTGGCACATATGTGAATATAAAATAAGTACAAGGAGGCAGATGAGAGTGAGAGAAAGAAAAGTTCAGCTGGATGCTTCAGAAAAGAATTGTATTCTTTCGTCTCTGGAACCATGGAGCATCATTGGACCTTATCTGTTGTTGGCAATGTATTAGCAATAATAGGGCTATCTTGGTTTCTCTTCCTTCACTCCTCTCCTCTTTGGAGGTATATGGAATTGATCTAGTGTGTAACTAGAAGCAGCACAGTCATTTTGGTTTGCTAATGATTTGGGTTAAAGTGTGATTCAGAACTCCTTGAACCCTTTTATTTCTAACAAATTTATATTAATATGGTAACAGTGGAAGCCCACTTCCTATAGATCCTGATACTTTTGTATTTGATCTGGGAAAATACCACCAACAGTATTCTCATATATAGAATGTACACTTTCTAATAAATATATCAACATAGCACAATAGTGATTATCCTTTTTTGATTAGCCTCTATCATAACACCATGGAATAAACTTTTATTTTATTGCTTGTTAGGATTTTATCTTTAGTGATTGTAAAATAAGTCTTGTTTCCCAAAGGTTTGGCTTCAAAAATCATGATTTTGACCTCTGAGGAATCTTTGAAATCTCATGTTTTCCACTCATGGAAAAAAAGATAAATGTGAAAGCAGGAAGGAAAAGTCAGTCATCAATCCTGATGCTCCATTTTCAAGCTTCAGTTAATTAGTCAAAGAAGAGTTAATAGCTCCTTCAGCTTATCTAGTGCACATAAGGAAATCCCCTAGCTACTGTTACAGAATCACACAATCTTAGGATTGGAAAGGATCTCAGAAACCATCTTATCCAGCATATATACCATTTACAGCATATTCAACAAGAGATCATTTAGCTTTTGATAGAAAACTAACAAAGAGGAGGAATCCACTGTTTAAACAAAGGAATAGTCCTCTACTCTTACCTCGCTCTTATAGATGGGAAGCTTTTCTTTGTATCATACCTAAATTTGAATTATTGCTCCTTGTTTTGTCCATGGAGATCAAATACAACAAATAAAATTATTCTTATAAATAATAGCTATTTGATGATATTTGATCAAACAAATGTCTGATGATGGCTATCATGTCCTAAGTCTCCTCCAACCTAAATATTTTAATTTTGGTACATCTTTATATGACAAACTCAAGATCCTCCACCAACCTACTCTGGATGGTCTCTGGCTTACCTTCCTTCCTGAACACAATACCCTAGATGCAGTCTGACCACAGAATTTCTGATCACCTCACCCATTATTTATTCATGCTTCAGCGTCATCTAAAAATAAAATTTAGTCTAGAACTTAGTACATGAATATGTCACTGTACTTTCATTGCTTGTTTTGATGTTTCTGTTCTGCTGTTTTTATGTATTGTGTATGTGCCTTGAGATTCTCCATTTTAGCCTATCAGCTTTTGGAAGGCTAACCAACTTTCAAAACATTAAAACATACAAATACATGTCAATCAAGGGTCCATGAGCATCTGAAACCCAGATTGCGCCTAAGTTAAATAGAAACAAGGAGCTATGACAGATTAAGCAGTGTCAGAGGGAAGGGGACTCACCTATTAATCTATTATAAAATAGACCTGCTAAACAAAACACAGAATCACAGAATCTCAGAGTTTGAACCTGCCTGAAAATTCCCTACACAACATCCTCCAAGTGGAGACCCAGTTTCAGATTCAAGGCCTTAAATGAGGGGAAATCTATTCCTTGAGTATCACATCCTATCCAGGGATATTTTCTTTATATCTCTAATACCTATCACTTTCTTGTATATATTAGGAGCTTAATAAAGGTTTGTTGATTGATTGCTGGCTCCAATTATCAGGGGGAATTTTTGCTTCCTTCAAAGAAAAAAAATGACTTTTTTATAAAAAACTTTCATTACTCATAACAACTCAAATGGATAAGACTAGAAAACTGTTATTTTCTCTCCTACAGTTTGGGTAGTCTGCTGTTGGTATTGTTTTGTTCTTTTGATGTCATCTTCTTTTTGTTATGGGCTGAGGCACTGCTAATTTGTTTACAACAGGAAAATGTTGCTCTGTCCTTGGTCTTTATCCCTGTTCTTGGTTCCTGACAGGAAGACTGGGCAGCTACATTCCCCCCCAAAGTGCTAGCTTTTTTCTCTATTATATCCTCTCCCTCAAAATTTCCCAGGTACCAGGGAAATGAAGATGGATAGCCTAGTTTCCAAGAATCAGAACAAAACAAAATACATTTAAGACAGAAGAGAATGTGATCTTTGATGATTCAGAAGGCACTTAAGGACCATGCAGTGCCTCTAGATCATTTGGATGAACACATGACTGTAATGAAGGAGAACTGTATAATGAAGAGTTGATAGAATATTGGCTAAAGCTGCTTTTACTGTGGTTATTTTTCTACGATGTCTCTAATGCTGTCACATGCAATCTAGTACTTGATGAATTACTTTTTGAGTTACCATTTATGTAACATCACAATAACATAATAGATATTATATATATGTAAAAATTACAAAAAGTATGATTATCCAAGAAAAACAAATTTTCACACTAGCTATGTCCAAAAATAGACTTTACATTCTTTTTCCCCTCCCTCTTACCTCTTCCCCTTCCAAAGAAGGTAAGTAATAGGATATAGGTTGTACAAATATTATATAATACATATTTCCCTGTTTATCATGTTTTGAAACAAAATAGATATTGCTTACACCAGAGAAAAATTCATGGAGGAAAGCAAGTGAAGAATGGTAAGTTTGAATTTGCTTTTAGACTCCATCTTTTTCTTCTATGGTGGGAGATATTCTTTTTTATCATGAGTCTTTCAAAGTTGTCCTGGATCCTTACCTTCTTGATAATAGCTAAGATTACAGTTGATCATAATACATCATTGTTATTAGTGTACAACATTCTCCTGATTCTTCTAATTTCGCTTTGCATTATTTTTTTTGAGAGAATGTGTGCTCTGGATATAGATCATTTTCATGGCAGGTTTGAGATTTTCCCTGAATGGATCAGTGAAAATGTGGGCTTTATACCACAAATAATCAGAATTTCCTCAACAACTAATGAAAGCACCAATTTTTGAGAGACTGTTAAAAAACCATTGGGCATGAGAAGAAAGGGGCTGGATAAACAATTGAAAATGTTCCTTTAAGCCTCCATAGTCTTGGTGCTTTTAGGAGTAATCACAGTATCAGAGGTTTTTGCAAGTACCCATTTGGTCAATTAATAAGTACCTGCTTAATGCAGGACATTATGAAAGATCAGAGATACATAAACAATAATGAAACTCCTTCTCCTCAAGATGCTTATATTCTGTTGGAATACATGTAATTGAAGGAAAATTTATCAAGTCCATAGTAATCACCCTTGGTTCTTCTATTTAGAGTAAGAGAGAAAATCTCTAAATTAAACATTAATATACTTCTTTGAAAGAAAAGAACAAATCAAGTGTATATTAAAGTGAGTCAACTGATGGCTCGGCTTACACATCTCATTAAAGCCCCTATCACTGCTTGAGCTGGCAAGATTCAAGGCACAGTTGATTTATTCTTTTCTAGTATTCTAAAAAAGAAATTAAGCTTTATTTTGGCCTCTGAGTATTATTGGGGACTATTTGTACTCCTTAGATCCATCATTGGGCTTCTAGCCAGCAGCAGCTGTCAGCTGAGTTGCGTTTCATCTCAAGGAACAGCTCAGACCAAATTGGAGACCTTCACTGGAGTGGGGGATTGGAAGCTTATTTGTATGGGAAACTGTCTAAATACTCCCACTACATATTTATCGTAGTTGTTGTTGTCCAGTCCAAGCCCCATTTAGAAACATACGTTGCCTCATCAATAGTTATAATGGAAACGTTTATTATAACTGGTACATTCCACAAAGTCTGTTAAACTAAAAGTCACTAGACTATTGGATATGCCTGGAAGTCGGTGGTAGGTGTTTCATAATTGGAGGAAATCTGAATTGCCATTCACATAATATTATATTCAGCCATAACTCAGATGGGCATCTTTTCAATAAAGTGTCTTCAAATTATATTAACCATCTTCCCTAACATCATTCTGGGTTATCTCTAAACTCCATTCCCCAGAGTTTTATAATATAGAGACTTACTCATTTTCTTCCTGCATTTTTTCTTCTAACAAATCTTGTTCCAATTTCTTACTTTCTCACTTTTATTAATCATTCAGTTAATCAATTTAAGATGTTCATGTCCTACTCTTCTATTTGCTTTGACTTTCCCAAGAGTTTCTCTATATCATTATCAGTCTAAAAAGTTTTAAAACAAATAGGTATTTGGGAAATTTAGAGATTTGATTAGTTCATATAAAATGTCTGGGGCTAGAGTTCTATAGGGTTTAATGTATTCAATTCAATAAATATTTATCATATGCCTTCAGTGTACTAGGCCCTGAGGTTGGTACTAAGGATACAAAGACAAAAAGTAAACTACTTCCTAACTTTAAGGAGCTTATTAGGCCTCCCCCATAAATTTTCATTTTTTATTGCTAAAAATAATCTATATTTTTTCAGCTCCCAAACAAATATGTCTAAAGTTTCCTCCAGCACTCCAAACTATGTCATCGCATTCAGAAATGTCAGTGTCATCTCAGGATGTAGTAAGGAAGGGTAATATACAGTAAGAGAAGTGGTCATCTGGTCAGACTACTCAGGATGAGAGATTAATTTGTTCTGTTTAGCTTCAGGACTAGGAATAACAAGTGAAAATTGTAGTGAATCGAGTTTCAGATTAAGGTGAGCAAAAATTTTTGGCAACTAAAATTGTCCCAAATTGGAATTATCTATCTCAGGAGGCAGTAGATTTCCTCTTGATGGAGATCTGATTCCAGAAGCTAAATATCCACTTATTGAGATGTGACATAGCCTTCCTGGTCAGACAAATTGGCCTCAAATGAAGAGGAGGGTCTATCTAATCAGATATTCAATGATTCAAGGTCTGTGATTTTATCACATCAAATTTGAGAAAGTTATCCCACTCAATGCTGTTCCCAGAATGCATTTCGTTCCCACTTTCACCTGAAGTAGCTTCTTTTTTCCTTTAAAATGCAATTCAGACACCCTCTTTTGTATGAAGCTTTTCTAGACCCTCAAAACTATTAGTTGTCTTGTCTCTTAAACTACCAAGAAGTTAACTATTTTGCACATATTTGTACTTATTAATTTATTAATGTTGTACACATTTTCTACTTACCTGTATCTCCTATTATAACATGTCCTTCTTGTCAGTAGAGATTCGGTCATTCTTTCTTTTGTCTCCCCAGAAAGGACAGTGCATGGCACTTGGATGTTTAGTAAATATGTGTTGATTGAATCTAGTAGGATGCATTGATGATTAAGAGCAACAAAAGGTAACCAAATACAACCACCTTTCTTAATACCTTTCCTCTCTATCACAGTCCAAGATATACCTATACACATTTCTCTTCCTCTCTCTTCCTTTCTCATTCTATAGAAGCATTCAGACACTGGATTTGGCCAGATGACCTGGATAGAACTAGTGGAAATGGAGTTGAAAACAGGCTCTTCCACCTATTACCTGCATGGCCTGACTGAGGTCATATACCCTCCCAGGATCTCAGTTTCCTTCTTTATCCACAAAATAAGTCAGTTGTTAGGTGATTGCTTTTGTCCCTTTTGCAGCTCTAAACCTTCTATATTTATGGTTAACCTGAACTGTCTTAGTAGAGGGAAGAAAAGAGGTGTGATATGTAAGAGAAAAATTTCTCTAGCAGAGTTAAGTGTGAAGATGTGTCTCAAGCTAGCAGATTCATCTATGACTCAGGGGAAAAGTCACAAGGAGGTCAGGGTTTCACTTCTGTACACTAGGAAAATAGTCAGAGGATCAGCATCCTCTATCTTTGGATTATCCCATGTTATTCCAGAACATCTGGAAGTCAGTATCAGGGTGCTTCTCTTCATTATCTCCTCTTTCCATTCCCCATTCCACTTGCATCTCCTTGGCAAAGCACTCATATGACTTTTTTTTAGTTATCCAAATGGAGTAGACCAGAGCTGATTTCGAAGTCAGATTTAAATGAATACAACCTACCTGGAGATAGACAGACAGACTGAATAACCTCTGGAGGCCCCTTCAAGCACAGCATTACTATTCATTTAGTCAATATTGTGTTAGTTTATTTGTATTTAATGCAATGTTCACATCTGTTTGTATTTTGACTTTTTTTCTTATACTTAATATGCTTTCATCACCCTCCCTTGTTCCATGTTAAAATGTAATCATTTGATTCCAGAATCCTTCTTTCATTTGGTTCCCATGTCTGAGGATTACTGTCAAGGCTAAAGGTTCTAATACTTAGGTAATAGATTTAGTACATTTAAAATATGTACGTTGTTCACTGGTGTCTGCAATATCTCAGCTTATTTCAGGCAAAAAGTTTTGCTTTCTTTCTTAGGTACTTTGAATAATAGAGAGTGCTAAAGGCAGCATCTTCATGTTATTTGCATTATTATGTTTTAGGGCATGTGACTGGCAGAGATGGAGGCTTAAGAAGATCTATACATAATGGATCCATATGCTGAAAAAAACATGTGGATGAATGATTAAGTATGAAGCAAAATCAAGCAAGCAAACTATTCCCAGACATATCTTACATATACCAGATCTAGGATAATTACTGTTCTTCTGGCAAGAGACAAGGGTGGAAAACAGACCTTAAAGTCAGGTTAGCATTAAGGAAAAGGTTGCATTCTTTACTGGGCATAATTGTTTGTAACTAAAGCAGTAATGATTCCACACGTCATATTTTAATTGATTTTGTCTATTGAGATAAGATTCGTGCTGACCTTTATGTGTGGGATGAAACTAATTCAGGTGTTTTGGAGGACTAGATAAAGATATAATGGGCTCACAAAGTGCTTATTGATAACAATAAGAGGACAAGACTGGAAAACATGGAATGGATGGATACTAGTATTTCTGAGATACATTTAAAAGCATTCTTTTGTATAGATTGCATGCTAACTATACCATCAAATACTTATATAGTTTTCAAACAAACATTTTTAAAAATTCTGAATAGAGACTGTGACCTTTTTAATGGCAGGGGCTGTTTTCAGTTTTGTCACTTGATCTCCGGGACATAGTTTGTGCCTCAAGTAGGTGCTTAAATACTTGTAAAACTTAAATTGAATCTACCACAAAATACAGTTATCTTTCAATGCAAGTGGGAGGGGATAATCTTGCTTAATGTTGTTTACCACAGATATTTTTGTAGATGTGCTTAAAAGTACCTTCCCTTGATATTCTCACCCATGTCCCAGAATTTGTTAGAGAGGTCCAGTTTCTCCTTGAGGATGTTATATTAAAAAATGTTACAGGCCCAGCATGTGAGATGTCTAGGTGGACTGAATATCATTTTCAGATGGTAATACTGGGCTTAGATAACTGGAGAATAACTTAGGCAATCAATCTTCCAGTTGATTATGTAGTAACAGCTGTCTATTATAAAATGAGCAAGAGCAGTGATGAGGAAAACCCAAGAGATTCATAGATTTGGTCCAGGCTGAAAAAGCATCCAAGTCTTCGATGTTTATTTGAACCTTCTCTGAACTATTAAAAATGGTAAGTCCATAGAGCTGGCTATGGATTCACACAAGAATGGGCTTTCAAGTTTCTGCTTCTGGTTGTCGAAAATATGCCAAAAGAAAACTCTTTCTGATTGTGCTTTGGCATTTCAGCATCCAGATGGAATTAAGAAGTGCTGAGTTAATCAAAACTGAAATATAAGTCATGGCTGACTAGAAGACTTCACTGTAGAATTGTGAACCTCCCAGAGGGAGAGGAGAAAATATATATAAATATATTTGTGTGTATATGTGTGTGTGTCTATTCCACAGGGTATATATATATATGTATATATATATAATATTCCAGTGGGAATACCTGAAAGGTTGAAGCATTTGTGTAAAGCCTTACTACTTTGGAAAATATATGCCTTCAAGAGAAAGCTATCAATTGGAGGATGTGATTAGATTAGCTGCTTTTTTGGGTGGGAAGAAGGGAACACTGTCAAAAATAATTTGAGTGCCTACTGATAAAGGATATTCCTTTACTAGACTTTGAGTGCCAAGAGCTTAGGAAATCCTTTCTAATTCAATAATAATTTTTCCAAATTATAGCACAATGACAGAGAACTTAGTAGACTCGAAATAAATATTTAATGAATGTACAAACAAATGAATTAAGCAGCCATCATAGGCTAACAAATATGACATTAACAAATAAATATTCCAAACTGATTTGGCTACAGGGATATGGGGAAGGAAGGGAGTGCTGTGGGATAAAGGGGGCAGCCTTAGGGATAAGGCTTCTGTCTGGTGTTGGAGGGGAATTCTCTTTTTAGGATCTCTCAGAAATGGAGAGGATCTCTCCTGGGCTGAGTCTCCTGATCAGAGACAGAGGGAGGGAAGCAAAAAATCCCTGGACAGAGTGATCAGGGATTCACTTGGAATGGGTCAGGGGAGATAGGGAGGGTGAGAGGAAGCAGATGAGGACTTCAGAAAGTGCCCAGGATGTTGGCTTCCAGATAGAACAAAGGGCAGGGCAGAGAAGCTGGGCAGAGAACTAGCTGGGTAGAGTTGGAAGGAAAAGAGTGACAAGAGGCATCATAGACCTCTTATATCAAAAAAATATAAGGTGCAGACTCTTCATTCAAAGAGCTCATTTTATCATTAGGCAGAAAGAACATGCATATTAAAAGACTACATAGTCTAGGCATCAAAGTCTTTAATAAAATAAAGGTAATGGATGTTCATTGGAGGGAATCATTCTACTGAAAAAATAGAGCTTAAACTGGTTTTTGAAGGAAGGAAGGACTTTTGTTTTTATAAAGGAGGGCAGAGCATTTTCCTTGTAGAAGAATAGATATGGAAATTCACATCTTTGGAGGTGGGGAACAATGAATATCAATTTGGTTGGAGCAGAGAGTTCATATATTGGACTCAAGTCCTTGAGGGAAGTGATTCTATTTTATCTAAACTTTTATCTTTTCTAGAAGCTTGAAGGAGTTATGCACTTGAGACATTTAACAAATGTTTGTCACATTTGGGATTGGGAATTGACTAGAAAAATCAATCCACGTAATCAAAGAAAGGGTCTTGACTGCAAGGTAAGGTCTTACTCAGAAAGCAATATAGAGCCATTGATGTTTTCTGAGTAAAGAGTGGGGAGGAAGCAATTTTAAAATAATATTTTTAAATACAGAACAAATGGAAAAATGTAAAAGATCTGAAATAAAGAGATCAGGTTAGGGGAATATTACAATATTGTTGGTATGATGTAAAGAAAGGCAGGACTAATAGTAGATGAGAATGGATGCAATGTGAAAGAACAACTGATAAAACTTATTAAAAATGCTAGGAAATGTATAGCTAAGTGGTACAGTACACAGAGTAACAGAATTGAAGCCAGGAACCATTGAGTTCAAATGCAGTCTCAGATATTCACTAGCTATATAACTGAGCAAGGCACTTAAACACTATCTACCTTGGTTTCCTCCTAAAACCTGTCTCTATTTTATTTGAAAATATTTCTTTACACTTTCATTTTATCAGTTTTTCTTAAATGAAAAATATTTTTCTACACATTTCCACAATCAAACAACTCATTTACCAAAATGGCACTAAATAGAAAAATATTTGGTGATAGCATAGATCTGAATATTTCTTCCACCATACAGTTCTTCTATCCATTCATCCCAGATCATCCTATGCCATTTTGGACAATGTTTTTACATAAATTTGAAACATGAGGACTAAATATGTCTAGATGTTTCTCACTTTTCCTTGACATGATGAAGATGTGAATCTGTTCACAGGACTTGAGCTGTCCAGTTTTCATTCTCCACCATTATCACATGAGCAGCCTTTCTTCTTTTTCCCTCATATATTTTCTTGATAGCTTCTTTTACTCTTCTTCATAGTTCTTAAATGGGCAAAATGCATAATCATAGATTAAGTCCTAATATTACAGATGAGAAAACAGCACCAGAGTGGTTGTCTCATCTAGGACCACAGAGTTTGTGTTTAAGGCAATTTTCAAATCCACACATTTGTGACTCCAAGCCCAACACCATTGGGGGTCATTTTGCATATGCCTCAAAATTGTCTTTTCATTGTTTGCTATGTAATATTTATTTTTAATTCTTTGGAACCTGCTGTTTTCCATATTTCACAGCTGCCCCAGATGTATAATAGACCCCTGTATTTTCTTGCTTTCATACTTCAAACATCTTAATGTATGTCTCTCTGCTGACTCTTCCTTTTTCAATAGATGACATAATTTTAGAATTTCAACTGTGGCTGTCATATTAATTATGTAGTAAAAGACACTTAAGAAATTTTCAAAAAACAAGGAAAGCCATTGAAGTGCATATGCCAGCATTATTGTTCATATAGAAATCTACTATATATTGCTTATGAGGTATGTGATGGCACTGTACTGGATATCCATCTGCATCTTTGGAAAATTATTCTCATCTTCGATATTTGCATTGTGAAACTATAAGGATACTTTCACTTAAAATATCAGTCAGTGCAGACACTGATAGTGCTTTACATCTGTGTTTTTATAGGATCATAGACCTAGAGTCAAAAGAGATACCCTAAAGACAAAGACTACCAATGTAGATCAATAATGAAACCAAACAAATCTAAGAGTTGTGAGGCATATTTTCATTTGAAAAACCAGTTGTAGTCACTCCTCTGAAGAGGGAACGGTTTCCCAGTAGAAAAGGCAAACAACCAATTTTTTAGAAGTCTGTTTTCCATGTAGTTTGACTTCAACTGGGATTTTCTTGTATCTCGCTTTCATGCCTTTTGAGTTGTCTTTGACTCTTTCCTCTCTACTTCTCACATCTAATCAATCACACATTTCCAAATCTCTCACAAACATCACCTTCTCAGTATTCCCACTGAAACCTCCCAGGCCTGATTTCAAATCAGCAGACAAATAATAACAATAGCTAGCATTTGCAAAAGTTTGAAAAAATGCTTTAAATATGTTATCTCATATAATTGTAACATCCTCCTACCTGCCTCCACTCTCCTAATTCCAAATTTTATTCATACTTCTATCATGTTTACATGTTTACACATCACTCATCTGCTCACAAATGTTCAGTGGCTCCCTATTACCTATAAAGTAAAGTTCAAAATCATTTTCCAAACAATCAAAGCTTAACTTTATCTTATATTACTTCTTTTCATGTGCTGTTACATCCAAACTGAATAACTCTCAGTCCCTCTCTAAATGCACTGTTTTCCTATTTCCATCACTAGAATAACATTTCTTTTGTTCTTCATTTATTAAATTCCTAGCCATCCTTCGAGGTGAAACCCAAATGCCCTGAAAAGAAACCGCTCCTTAGTCCTTTTGCTGGTATAACTCCTCTATCCTACCCCAGACTTTATAACCTTTTGTCTTAAAATTCTCTAATGCACTTCTAATTTAATATTATGTATTATAATTAACCCTATGTCTCAACCCCATATTAGATGACAGTTTCATGAGAGCTTTATGTCTACATTGTTTAAATATTAATTTTATAGAACACTATTCTCTACAAAACTCAAAACGTGTTTATATTGAATGAATGGAAACTGAAGTGCAAGCAGTTTTACTATTCTTTATTAGTTTAATTTTCTTATGCATTAATGTCTCGATTTAGCATAACAAAATGACATCTTCCTTTCTAGATCTAGCTGAATCCTGAATATATATGTCAATTATATTTACCCCAGTACCACTCTCCCAACAGCTCCAAGGCTCCAAATTTGCTTCCTTTGATTAAGCCTTTCGTTTCTCCACTATAAAGAATGATCTTTCCATTCAGAAGTCTTAAATAAATACCCAAGGCTTAACACTTCTGTCAGTCAACATAGTTTTTTATCTTGGATAAATAAAATCTAAATTTAAATCAATGCATGAGTAACTGGCAAGTTTAACCATCCAGTTAACTAGGAAAAGTATCTTTACTCTAAGGAAGATAAGGTTCTTGATCTTGTCTCTAGAGCTGTAAATTCTTACCTTGGCACTCCAGCTGGATCATAGTCCAAGGTTAATGCCAATCTTCTGATAGGCTCTTACACCTACTATTTACTCTCACCATCAATTTTCTAGGTCCCCATTTCTTGCTTGTCTAAATTTTTTCCTCTCCTCTTACTGATCTTGATCTATCATCTTCATGCAATAATACCTGTTTTGTTTGTTTTTGCTTTTATTTCTCCGTAATAAGAGGGGAAGGTGTGTTTGTGGGTTAAGGTTAGTCCTTCCTTCAAGCCTCTTGCACACAAAGTAATCTGCAATATAATATCTCCATCATATAGTTGAATCAACCAAGGCTTAGAGAGTTCAGGCAAATGATCTAGGGCTCCATAATCATTTACAGAATTAAGACTAGAACACAGGTCTCCTATGTCATCAATACATCCCGTGCCCACTTCACAATGTTACTTCTCATACATCCTTAAAGGAAAGTAAGGAAAAATAAGAGAATAAATGCAGGGAAAAAGAATCAAATAGTTATTTTGGTTGGGGAAGAGGGAATGAAGGGGACATTGGTAATTTCATTTCTGAAAATGAAATGCAAAGGGGATGAACTCCCTGTTCCCACAGAGATTTACAGAAGTCCTGAGCTGCATGATCTTATGTGGGCCATAGAAATGGAGGTCCAGTCAGTTTAACTCAAAATTTAGCTCATCATAATTAGTGGATCTGTGGTAGGAAGAGAGTATGTCCTAACAAATTCTTCCCAGGCTGTTCCACAATTCTCTATGGCTTAATGCTGAGCAAGAAGGAAAAATATGAGGAACACAAACAAAGACAGACCTTCTTTTGTGCATTGGCTGTTTGCCTGCCAAATCAGCCGAATGGACGCAGAGTCAATTTCCATAGTGTTTGTGGCCTTACACTGGCTTCTGCACAGGCAAGTTGGGAAATATTTATTGTTGAATAGGGCCCTTGGAGGTTATTCTTGGAAGGAAAAACTTCTGTGAGCCATGATGTGTTGATTGAAAATCCCTTCTATCCCGGGTTTCACAAACTGGATCTGATATCTTTTCCTACTATAAAAAAAATGACTGGGAAACAGGAAAGAAATTAATGTTTTCAAATCTTAGTCATATAGATATACTACCTCTTCATCTCAACCAATTTAAAGTATCTGTGACAATGAATTAGGAAAATATGGAATCAGAGGACAAACTCCTAGTTTCTGGATGCCACATTCTTGGATATTGTTAGTTGCCTCCATGATACTCTCATTTTTCAAGATTTTTGTGATACTATTTTCTCCTGGTTCTCCTCTTACCACTTACCATTTCTTCTCAGTCTCCTTTGCTGAAGAGATTGGATGATGCTCAGTAGTCATGGAAATCTTTAAGGTCTAGACTCTAGGATGGGAGTGCTTACATAACAAAACTCTTTCGATATTTTCACAACTAGTCAAAGGGATTTAAGTTAGTTTAACTTTATTTTAAATTCTACTCTATGACAAAAAGAATGCATATATACACACATAAATACATACATATGTACATATGCATATGTATATATGTCTTTTGAGAATCCAAGAATGGGAGATGATTGAAAAATAAATGAAAATTTCAAGATATGGCTCTAAATTGCAGAACCATACTAACCATATGACAAAAAAAAAAATGCCAGCTTAAGGAGGATGTTCATTTATGAGGCAATCACATATCCCCCCCCCCACCTCATCTTCTCCATGTCACAATTTCTACGCAGATTAACTATGCTTAGGTCATCAATTTCAGGGTCCCATCCACATTGCTTCAACACATTTTTGGCCATTCATTGGGGGAATTTGTTTTGCTTGATGATGGATGTTTATTGCAATAAATTTATTTTTTATTTTTTCAGTGAGGTTGGGAGGATGGAAGGGAGAAATATAGATGTCTCTTAATTAAGAACTTAGGTAGAGGATGCTATAAATGTGAAATATTGCATGAAGTTTCAGATGAAGTCATAGTATTATTAATTGTATTTAAATGTTTTGCTTTTTTATAATTGATCTCTAATGAAGCTGGGGTAATCTGGGAATATAGTGTAGAATCAAAATACCAATAAAAGTGAAAGTATAAAAATGAAAAAAATCAGATAAATTGTGAATTGGCTAAAAATGACTACTTGAAAAGTAGTCTCTATCCTTTTTAGCCTTCTTTTTTTTTAATCACTAATTGGATGAAAGCATCAATGACTTACTTCCTACATTTGTAGATGTCTCAAAGCTAGGAGGAATGGAAGATTTAGCTTCCAAAATGATTTTAAAAGTTAGAATATAGGTTTAATTTTATAAAATTAAACTTAATAAAAAGATGCACAATATAGAGAAAACATGATTAGACATCTTTTTTTCTGGAAAAAAAGATAGGGGTGATGGTTGTGAACTCCAAACTCAATATGAACTAACAATGTAAAATGATAGCCCAAAACACCAATTTCTTCTTAGTATCATTAAGAGATCTATACATTCCAGAAATAATGACATGACATTCATGCTGTTTTCTGCCTTGGTTAGGCCATATTTCAAGAGTTGTGTTCAGTTATGGGTTTCATATTTTGGTAAGGGTATTTTTAAGTTAAAGAGCATTCAGGAAATCAAGTAAAAGAGCATTACATTCATACCATAAGAGGACTGGATAGGAGAATTGGGGATATTTAGCCTAGGGATGGGAAAGAGAAGACTCAAAAGGGACACAATGGCTGCCATAAAATGTGTGAAGGGATATTACATTGAAAAGGAATTATGAAAAATACTCTAGAAGAAGCAGCTAGGTGGCATAGTAGTAAGAGCACCAGGCATGGAGGTAGAAAGCCTTGAGTTAAAATCCATCCTCAGATATTTACTAGCTGTGTGACCCTGGACAAACCACTTACCTTCTGCCTGCCTCAGTTTCCTCAACTATAAACTGGGGATACTAATAGCAACTATCTCAAAGGGTTGTTGTGAAAATCAAGTAAGATAATATTTGTAAACCACTTGGCCCTAAGCCTGGCTGCTGATTGCTCCACTTCTCTCCCCAACAGTTTTTCAATGTCTAAAGCTTAAAATTATAGTAATATTTTCAATATATCTCATATTTGTTTTATTTGGCCCAAGAAGATAACCACAGATGTAACAGGTTGAAGTTTCATGGATGCAAATTTAGGCTTTATATAAGAATAAGTTTTATAACAGCTAGAACTATTATATTTTTGTGTGTGAAATGAGTATCCCAGGAGGTAGTAGGTTTTCATTCACTGAAGTTTTCAGGTAGAGAAGGGAAGACTACTTGACTATATTTTAGAAGGTATTATTTTCAGGTATGGATTGAACTTCTGAGATCTCTTCCAATACTGAAATTTTCACACATCTCTAATGAGAAGGCAACATGTGGTGGAGGTGGGAGGGTGGGAGGAGGACAGAAAGCACCTCATTTTGAGTTAGAAAACCTGAGCTTAAATCTAAAGTCTGCTATTTAATTGGCTTGGGTCAGTCATTTCAACTCTCTGGACCTCAATTTTCTCATCTGTCTAAAACTAGGTGATCTTTATGATTCCCATTCGTTCTAATATCTATAGTTTTATGAAGAAGAAATGAAATGTCATATATGAAATACTTTGATAACTACCTCAAAGAAATATTAAATAAAATCCTGCAAAAGCATCTTGAATAAAAGTTGATCTTTAATATTTATAATAAAAACCCCAAATAAAGCACTGTGTTAATGTTGGTTCCATTCAAAGTAGAGCAGATTCTTCTACAAAGTGCATGAAGATGATTACAATGTCACTTTGATGGTACATAGCCAATAACACAGACCCCAATTCAAAATTCCCCTGTGCCTAGATAATTACTAATAATTGTAAATGAAGCTCTCAGTGTTTGACGCTGATGATGAAGAGGCAATTTTGCTCCAGTAAGAAACACATGAATTCATACTCTTTATACATATGTTTGAACTTGGGACTGCCATTTGGGCTCGTCATTTTTCTTCTCTGATCCTAATTATCATTATCTCTAAAAACAAGAGATCAGACAAGCTAACCTTAAAGATTCTCTTCCAAAAATAAATTCATGAACTTATGATGATAATCTTAAATGATATGATTTTTTTATTCCCTTAGAGTAATAAAGGTGCCTTTTAACTAAATTACAATGAGGTAATTCGTATTCAAATACATGGCATTTTATATGACCTATAGTATCCCTACCAACTCATAAATTCTATAATTCTTTTATATAAACATTTAAAAATACTGAGTCTTTAATCATAAAGGCTGGAAGTCTAGTGGTTACTCATTGGTTTGGTCCCACACAATTTGGCATGAGAGTTTTGATCTACTCCCTTTCTGGCCTAACCTAGTTTGCCCCTCCTTAAGCAATATGGAATTGGAAGCCTATTTTTCAAAAACCGTCTTTCAGTCTCTGTTTGTGAATCCGTTTTAAGACAAAAGACAAGAAATTTATAGCATGTCGGTTTATTTGGGGTTCATTATGCCAATGTGCTGAAACTATTTGCTCAATTGTTAAACTTAGTAATTGAAGATCTTATGAAAATTAGGACAGGCATATTTACAAAGATGATTTTGCAATGTTAGATGATTTCTGAGTAACATCACCATGAATGTCTGAATAACAACATAGATTTAGTGCTACAAGAACACTAGTACTGTAAGATTTAAATTCACGTTCAGTACTTCAAGTATTATTTTTTAAAGTTTATTATCTGGCAAAATACAACCACATGACTAAGTTTTTCTACCTGCTCAAAAATCCCTGCTCCACCATAGCTGCAACAGGAAGAAAAGAGAGTGAGAGACAGAACATTTTTATATTTATATACACCCAATTTATATCCTGTCTACATCATAACATAAGAATAGGGTGCTGGGAATCTTAGTTTTGCTGGGGATTGTAGTTTTTAGGTTACAGATTCTAATTACACAGTACGTCATTTATCATTTTCAGCAGCAGAATTAATAGATATTACTCTAAAACAGGTGCCAATTCGATTATATATTACCCCAACTTTTGTATAGTTGAGCCAGCTCATTGGAAATAAGAATTATTTCACAGGGCAGCTGGGTAGCTCAGGGGATTGAGAGCCAGACCTAGAGATGGGAGGTCCTGGGTTCAGATCTGGCCTCAGACACTTCCCAGCTGTGTGACCCTGGGCAGGTCACTTAACCCCATTGCCCAGCCCTTAAAAATACAAAATAAAAATAAATTTAAAAAAAGAATTATTTCTTTCAAACTTTTCTGGTACATTTTGTTCATAGAAGAGAAGACTTGAGGAGTTAAGGAGAACATTGAAAGGTGGCATTAGATATGTTTGAACTGATGCCAGAAGGTAGAACTAGTAGCAAATATCTTGAAGTTGCAAAGAGGTAGAATAACATGGTATAGTTTTGGGGGAGGGGAATTGTAAGGATTAAAACTATCTCAGTAAATGATTTAACTGGGGTGGTAATGGATTCTTCCTTCAAACACTTGGGTATGGTGTAGGGGAAATTACTACCCAGATACGGATTCTATTGAAGCTTCTTGTATTCCTTCTTAAGACTGTAGATCACAAAGGAATAATTTCCTGGTTATCCTTGTTTTTAGTGGTTTTTCTCTCCTTAGATTATCTTGAATTTACCTAGTTATATGTATTTTGAATTCTCTGATAGAAATGTCAGCTCTTTGGGGGAAGAAACAATGTTATTTTTTTTAAACCCTTACCTTCCATCTTGGAGTCAATACTGTATATTGGCTCCAAGGCAGAAGAGTGGTAAGGGTAGGCAATGGGGGTCAAGTGACTTGCCCAGGGTCACATAGCTGGGAAGTGTCTGAGGCCAGATTTGAACCTAGGATCTCCCGTCTCTAGGCTTGGCTCTCAATCCACTGAGCTACCCAGCTGCCCCCTAAACGATGTTATTTTTGTCTTTCTCTTTCTATTGCCTTGCGCAGTGCCTGGCACTTAGTAGGTAGTTAAGAAACTTGTTGAATTTCTACAAATAGTGATAATAATAATAATAATAAATGACAGTAATAACGGCCTTTTTGTATAATACATTGTAGTCATCAATCAATAATCTTTTATTCCATTTCCCATGTGCCAGGCACTGGAGAAAAAAAGAAAGAAAAAAAAAACATGAATCCTGCTCTCAATATCCTCATATTTCAATAGTAAAGATAATGTGCAAATAATTATACATATAAGATATGTACAGTGCAAATGGAAGCTAATCTCAGAGAGAAGACAGTAGCCGATGGAACTAGGAGAGGTATAAAACAAGGACCAGTGAAGATCTATAGGAGGTGGCATTTGAGCTGAGTCTTGAAGGAGCTCTGGAGGCAAAGGATTATGGGGAAGAGTATTCCAAGAATGGATGACAGCCAGAGTTGAGTCTTAGAGACAAAAGGTAGACTACTGTATGTGAAGAACAACGAGGAAAGTCTGGATCTGGGCTAATGCAGGACTTCTTCAATAGTGAGTTTTCTCCTATGATATATTATAGACAGAGGGTAGTGACTTCCAAATTACTTTTAAAAATCTTTTTTGAATTGCCAAAAGTACAGAAATTTAGAATAAGATTTGTAGATAAGGAGTTTATATTTACTTTTTTAATTAAAAAATTAAATTCTTACATTCCATCTTATCCTACAGTCAATGTTGTATATTGGTTCCAAGACAGAAGAACAGAAAGGGCTTGACAATGAAGGTTAAGTGACTTGCCCAGTGTCACCCCGCTAGGAAGTGTCTGAGGCAAGATTTGAATCCAGGACCTCCAGGATCTAAATCCACTGAGTATCCCTAGCTGACCCCTACCTCATTTACTTTCCTACACAATTAAAGTGCAAATATTTCTAGGCAATTCCAAAGGAAAAAAACACATTTGTAGGGTTTTGTATTATAGATATGCAAATACAGAGGCTGATGGCTCTGAATCATCTAAATATGATAAAATATTAATGAAATTATTATAAATTACTATCGTGATGAACATAAACAGTATAAATTCTGGAGTTTCCTCTAAACAATAGAGGTGAAGGTTTATTTCAGGAACAACAAAACAAT
Organism: Gracilinanus agilis; assembly: GCF_016433145.1. NCBI lineage: Eukaryota > Metazoa > Chordata > Mammalia > Didelphimorphia > Didelphidae > Gracilinanus > Gracilinanus agilis. Next base: position 648,842,793 of record NC_058130.1, read on the forward strand.
CTTTAAAGACTGAGCCATGATTCCACTTTTGAAATACTGTTTTTTGATGTAGATATAAAATGTTAATTAACTATGTTACTCTAACTATTATTTGCTGTTTTGGTTCAGTTGTATCCAACTCTTCATGATCCCTTTTGACATTTTCTTGGCAAAGATACTGGTTTGCCATTTTCTTCTCTAGTTCATTTTACAGATGAGGAAACTGAGGCAAACATGATTGAGTGATTTGCTTAGGGTCACACAACTAGTAAATGTTTGAGATAAGATTTGGGCTTGGGAAGATGAATCTTCTCTTTCTTATTTTTTTACTTGAAGAATCCAAGTTCTTTTTTTCTTTCTTTATAATTTTCTTTTATTTTTTTTGGCAATTACACGTAATAACAAATTTCTACATAGGTTTTTCTAATATGATTTAACTTGTCTCCGTCCCTCCCTTACCTTCCCATTTTCAGTTCTGGCAGGCAATTTGATCTGGGTTATACATGTATTATCATGTAAAATATATTTCCACATTGTTCGTTTTTGTAAATGAGTCATCTTATAAAACTCAACAAACCCAAATAAACAAGTGAAAAATTGTCTGCTTTCAGAAGATGGATCCTCTTGACTCAAAGCCCTGCACTCTATCCATTGCACTATCATGGCTATTGTTTAGGACATCACCATTTTTTAAGCTGTGAGTTTGATTCTGCTTCTAAGATTCAAAACTTTGAGGAATCACGATTTCCAAGAATACATCTGACTGAACTATTATCAACAATGCAAACATCCAGGACAACTCTGAGGACTCAAGACAATGAAAAAGACTCTCCACTGCCATTGAAGGAACTGATGGAGTCTGAAATCTGACTGAAGCGCGTCATTCCTTACTTTATTTCTCCTGTGAATTTTTCTCTGGCATAAGCAATACATGTTTTCTATCACAACATGACAAACATGGAAAAACATACTGTATGATAAGAGATATGCAACTTGTATCATAATACCTACCATCTTGAGGGGAAGGGGTGGAAGGGAAGAAGAGAACATGGATTACAAAATATCAGAAAACAATAATTAAAACTGTATCAACATATCTGGAACAAATAAAAAAATAAAGGATACAAGTCGGAATTTAGGTTACATGGTTACTTTGAAGACCTATATTTTAATCAATGTTCCCAAACTAAATTAGTTCTAATTTTATATCACAAGGATGCTTAGTAGTTACAGGTTTGATTTAGAAATCAGGAAGCACTATATTCAAGTCCTACCTATATTGCAGATAGCTATGTGATCATGGGCAAATCATTTAACCTTTCAGAGTCTCCAAATCCCACTCCCAACAGCGTAATTTTTAGAGGCATTGGTGTTCTGCATCTGAGGAGGGAATTTGCAAATCTTAAGGACTTTAATAAGAGAAGGGAATAATCTATACATTAAAGGACACCTGAATATCAATATGAAAAGGGCATCTTCTAGTAAAATAAAAAAGGCACTAATGGGACAAATGATTTAGTATTTTGAACCTAACATGTCAGTCACAGAAAATGCTTACTCCACTTAACAATCTGTTTTAGCTCCTGGCCCCTAAAGTGCCTTAACCTTCACAGCTGGGGCCACTTAACCCTCACCTGCACATTCAGCCCTGCTCTTGACTCTGGGGCCAACTTTGCCTCCAGACAGGGGAATATAAAGAGCTTACTTGCCTCAATGCGTCTATGCTTTCAGTCATTCTTGCTTCTGACCTCATACCTTTGTTCTTGTCCTGGATTCCAGCCTTGTTCCTCTGTGACAGTGAAGGAAATAACCATTTTCTCTTCACCAAGGGAGCACATAGGAGGAGAGGTGCCTCATTGTCTACAGTGCACATCAGTATGTTAATATGTCCCCAGAGAAGTGCCAACATCTTCCCCCCAAAATGAGAACTACTAAATAGTGGTTGCCCCTGAAGTCCAGATGCTTTGACAAAGCTCAGCTATAACTCATTTCATAAAGTAAAAAAGCTCTAAATTTGGAGGGAGGGATATATCCAAATTTAGGAAAGGGAGGATGGGGGCAAATTTCTTCATACAAGATTAAGGTAGAGAATTGACACATTGTAAATTCTTCCTAAATCCAAAGTATTTTCTATACCCTTGGCTTCTCTGACACTGCCCTCTTCTGGTTTTGTTCATACTTCTTTCTTTATTGGCTTCACCTTTTCTCCCCATACTCCTAAAATAGGTATAATTGGAGGTCAATCCTTTTCTATTCTGTTTATAGCCTTTGTCCCTGAGAAACTTCAGTACTTACTGACCCTCTTCCTTCTAAATTTGCATTTCCAATTTTACCTCATTCTTAAACTTCAGCCTTGCATTTGGAACTGAAGTTCTCCAGTCATATATTTCAAGAAAAAATCAATATAACAAACACAAATTCATCCTTCTCCTACTTCTCCTTTGGCATTCTTAATTTCTGTCAATGCTTTATTGGCATATATGGGATATTCAGGAAGGACTAGAACCTCTGGTGCAAGGGCTTGTTGAGCTCTTTTCAGAATTGTTTTTCCACCTTTGGTGTTCACCTATCACCCAACTTTCACCTGTGCTTCCAAGAAACTATAGAATGCACAATAGCCATTCTCCCATAAAACTGTCTCAGCAAACAGACTAAACCAGATAAAGAGTAACCAACAGGCCTCACACCACTCAGTGAATTAGTAAGATGTCTATTCCACACTCATGAAGCCTTTTCCTAGAAGAATAAATAGATGAGACAAATTTGTTCCCATAACCATGAAAGTGGCTGAAGCAGGTACTGTGGAGTGCTTAGAGCTTAATCAAACATGGAAGATGCCAAGGTGTGCGTGAGCCATTTCCAGTCATCTTGATTTTATTTTTCCTGCTACTGGACTTTGGTGATTCTGGGAGAAATATATTCATAACTTGATACAGCTCTTAAATCTCTTTCATGTTCAAATCAAGACATCATTTAAGACTTTACCCCAACATCATAATATCATTGATCCTCTTTTAAAATGAAGGAGGAACAACAATGGCTCCACCATTCTTAGTTGTCTATGTTCAAAACTGATGTCACTAAAAATAAAAAAAAAACAACTTTTCATTATTTTCCCACATTTAGTTGTAGTTTTATCCACCTTATTCTCAATGCACAATCCCATTTCTTGTCATTTTCTTCTATGTGTACTATCGAAATAGGATAATAATAATAAAATACCATGTGCTAAATACTGAGATAAGTGCCTTACAGATATTATTTCATTTAATACTGTTATAAGTAAAAGGGTCCAAGGGAGATGTGTAGATGTACAATGATACATCTGCAGTTGATAGGAGGAACAGCTACTCCTAATACCCTTGACTGCTGTAAGTTATCCCTTCTTTCTAACAGCTGCCCATGTAAGGACCCTCAAGAGGTTAGATAGATGGGTAACCTTTCCAGGTCCAAGCTGGGGTTGGGTATATTAATATTGGACTATTGATTTGCCTTGGATAACATTCAGGATCTGACTGCATTTGACTCCCTTCCCAAGGGCAGTGATAGACCACTCAGGAAGGTACTTGTTGTTGAACACTATCTATAAACAGGGAAAGGATAACAAGGACAAGGATTGGGGATTGGGGACCCTATTGATCTATTATATATAAACTAGTTAACAATCAGGACTGGAGGCTATTAATCTGGTGGAAGCTGGAGATTTACTCACTCCCTTTATCTCTGGCTGGACCTGGCCACAACCAAGCCAGAGAATAGGGAATGCTATTGATGCAGCTGTATTGATGGTCTTATTCTGTCAGCTTTCTCACTACCAATGTTGGTGATGCACCAGCTCTCACAGTCTATCAGGAAATAGCTTCAGATTTATTCCTACCCTCTTCTTCATAGACCTCCCTGCTACTCTTCAACCACCCACTCAGTCCAGAGACTCCTGTCCAGAGACTTCCAGAGAGACTCCCTCAAAGTGGCTGTAAGGGTGTATTTATACCGTGGGGCCAACAGATGTTTGCCCCAGGCTCACAGGACCTGGGAACATTCCGAGTCTCTCCAACTGCCATCCCTGTCAGTCAAGGTGGCATCCATCATTTCCCAGGTTATGAATATAACACGCACAACTACCCTACAAAGTAAGAGCCTGGGTGAGGTTATATCAAGTTATACTTACCACCAACGTACATTACCTAGACAAAACCTTCATCTAAGCAAACACTGGAACAGCTGTTGACCAGTGAGCAATTCTGCTGTTTGAGAAGACAACTTGAGTCTTTTGTCTATTTCAGGGTTTAGGAAATAATCTTTAAACAGTGGAAGTTGCTAATCTCAGTGGGATCAATTCCTATCTATCAACCAATTTAGCCCTGAATTAGTCAAGCTTGTTCAGTCTCCATTGTTTGACCTAAAGGGGATTCAGTTAACTGTTATTCCCTCTGTGTAACTATTTCAAGAGGAGGAAGGGGAAGAATTCTATCCACGCCTACCCCTCCCCTCTGGTAGGATAGCAGCATCCTGCTTGCTCTGACTCCATCATCAACCATTGCAAATCTGAGTCAATTCAACAAGTATATACTACTATTATCCCCAGTGTACAGTTGAAGAAACTAAGGCAAACAGAAATTAAATGACTTGGCCAGGGTCATATAGCTAACACATGTTGAAGGCTGGATTTGAACTAAAATTTCCCTGACTTTATTTCCAGTACTCTATATCCTGAGTCATGCATTTACCTAACACCACACTACCAATAATTTTTCTCCATGAGATAATTATCAATTGTTAATTGTAATTATAAAATCCTTAGCACAGTGCCTGGTACATAGTAGACATTAATTAAATGCTTATTTTCCCCCCTATACTACCCATATCTTAAATCCATTTTTCACAAGTTGCCAGATTAATCTGTATATCTGTATACATGGATTTGAATTATGTCATGTCACAGAAATGTTTGGGAACTTTCTATATGTCCTCTAAGTTCTTACAATAGAAAGGCAGCAGAGTCTCATCTATTTGTAGATAGTCATAAGCTATAATACCCATGAAACTGTGAGTAGGACCCACTGTGTCAACTTTACATAGCTAAATATGTCTTATAAATGATGACATTTTGTGTATTCCCAATGGGGACACAATCTATGTATGGAGAGGGAGCCAACCAGTGGAGATGAAGCTGAGAAGAGGCCAAGAAAGCAGTTGGTGGGACCAGAGAAGGTATCTTCATAAAGATGTGCCAGTGTTTGCTAGATTGCTCATGCCGGGCAGACAAGGCAAGATGTAATAGGAATTGCCATGAATCTCAATGTGGCATGATTGCCACTAAACTAGCATTTAGGAATACAATATGATGTGTGTATGGGCCATGGACTAACTCTTCAAAAAAGAGTTTAAGTCCACCGGGGAAAATGGACTCTTTATGGAATAAAAAGCATTCTCACAGTAGATGTTTTTGGAGGGATAGAGGGCAGATTAACCAGTAAATATAGGTGCCAAAAATGATACTGCTTCATTTAATGGTTACTTTTTGTTGGTCCAAAGCCACAATTTTATTGCTGGGGAAAACTCTTCTGTGAAAAAATCCTGACACACACAGATCATCAGCTATTCTGAAATTTGTAATTTTAAAGAAGGGATTGGGAAGGGGAGAAGTAAATTGGCTTCTATCCAGGCAGCATATGTTAAAGGCAAGATTTTAATCAAGGCCATTCTGACTATAAAGCTGACTCTCAATACAACATTTCATTTTGTCTTTCAAGAGTTCAATAATGCACAATTTTTCATATATCTTAATTTTTCTCACCATTAACCAATGTAAAGACACCCTCTTAATTCCGGTTCTTCCCTCACTTTTAATATATCTTTCAAGATTAGACATTTTGTTGTGATTATAGGCACTCCTACTTTCCTGCAATATTTTTCTACTTCACCTACAATCTATTAATTCTTATTGGCTTCTCTTCTGAATCTCATTAATTTCCACACCAAAATCTGTATTTAATTTAGATTTAAGTAAGAATGAGTTTCATCCTGTGCTTGCTCCCCCATCCACCTGCACACTTTAGTTTGTTCTCCCCAAGAATTCCTCATCACTTTTGCACCTCCCGTCCACAATTGTGCATTTCTTCCAGTCTTCCTTCTTAAAAACCCTATTAGAGAACTAATTCACTCTTAAAACCCCAATTTTTCTTGTAACTCCCTCAAAATTAATTAAAGACATTAAGGATCTTAATGGTCACTTGTTTCTTCTTTCCCTAACAAAATGTTGCCCTGAATTATCATATATTCCTTTCAAACTGAACAAATGAATTTCACTTTCTAGGTTTCTCTTAATTCTTGTATTTATAAGTTACTACACAGTTCTTATCTTTTCATTAGAAATTCTTAAAAGTACTCTTTTCTATGAAAGATCTAGCTGCCTTCTCTATATTAGGATTACATTGAGGTTTGGCCTAAGTTACTATTCTTGTTTCTAAACCCATATATTTCAACTTTCATAATACTATATTAGAAATTCTTCTCTCCATTACAATAAAAGTTGCCAGGTAATGTAATTCTGATTTTTGTTCCTAGTACTTGAACTCTTTATTTCTGTCTCTTTGAAATATTTTTTTCCTTTAATGTTGAGTCTCTGGATTTTGACTGTGACATTCCTAAAATTTTTCTCCTGTTTTTCCAATTGTTTAGGTCTGACTTTATTTGTTTGAGTATTTTGTAACTGTGATCATATAGTTCTGAGTTTCTTTTAATAGGAATACACCGGAAGTATTTTATGTGGTCTAGAGTTGTTTCGAATGGACTTTCCTTTTCTATATATTGCTGTTTTGTTTTTTGTTGGTTGTGAATAGAAATACTGATGATTTATGTGGGTGTGTTTTGTATCCTACAACTTGGCTAAAATTGTTAATTATTTCTATTAGTTTTTTTGGCTGATTCTCTAGTATTCTCTCAATATACCATCAAATCATCTGCAAAGAATGATAATTTCATTTCATCATTTTCTATTCTAATCCTTCCAAATTTTTTTATCTGCTCTTATTGCAACAGTGAACATTTCTTGTGCATTATTAAATAAGAGTGATGATAATGGACATCTTTGCTTCACACCTGATTATTGGGGAGGGTTTTAATTATTCCCATTATACATAATGCTTGCTGATGGATTTAGACAAATGCCATTTATCATTTTGAGGAAACTTCCATTTATTTCAATGTTTTCTGATGTTTTTATAAGGAATGAGAAATTTATTTTGCCAAACACTTTTCCTGAATCTATTGAAATAATCACTTGGTTTCTGTTGGTTTGTTATTGATATGACCCGTTATAATATGATAATACTAATATTATATGGCCAGTGGTTTTCCTAAATTGAACCATCACTGCATTCCTGGTATAAAAACCACCTGATGATGGTGTATGATTCTTGTGATAAAAAATATTGTATCTCTTTGTTAGTATATTATTTTAAAATTTTGATCAATGTTTTTTTGGAAGATTGATCTGTAGTTTTCTTCCTGGTTTGGGTGCCAATTCCATATTTGTATAAAAAACATTTGGAATGATTCTCTCCCTATTTTTCCAAATGGTTTATAAAGCATTGGGTGTTAGTTGTTCTTTGAATGTTTGGTGGAATTCACTTGTGAATCCATCTGGCCCTGAGGCCTTTTAAGTATTCTATTTCTTTTTTTGTTACTCTAAGTCAGTGATGGGCAAACTTTTTGAAGAGGGGGCCAAAGGAAAGGAAATGCTCATCTGTCAGTCTGTTTCTAAGGCAGCTCTTTGGAAGTTTCGTTGTATCCTGCTCATTGTATTCGTCACATCAGGAATAATGTCATGAGGCCAGATAGAACATTTCAGCCCCTCCATCCCCCCATCTGGCCCACAGGCCATAGTTTGCCCATCACAGCTCTAGGTAGTTTATATTTTTGTAAGTATTCATCTATTTCACTTATATTGTCAAATTGATTGGCATACAGCTGGCCAAAATAACCAGCAATAATAAAAACCCCACATAAAGCACTGTGTTAATGTTGGTTCCATTCAAAGTAGAGCAGATTCTTCTACAAAGTGCATGAAGATGATTACAATGTCACTTTGATGGTACATAGCCAATAACACAGACCCCAATTCAAAATCCCCCTGTGCCTAGATAATTACTAATAATTGTAAATGAAGCTCTCAGTNTGCTCTGGGGAGGTTTACAGCTGTTTTGTGCAGCTATGTTTGCACACTGTGCTACTAGTTCCCACTCTGGCAGAATCACCTAAGTTGAGATGCTCCAAGTTCTGCTGGTTCTCATAGAAGCTGGTTGCCTGGACTTCCCTCCCCTCTTGCCCCAGTGAAATGTATTCCTCATGCTTTCCTTTTTTTGAGGTGATTTTCTTTTAGTGAATGTATCTGGGGAATGATGAATGATGATCCTTTTCTCTGTCATGTTAGCTCCCAGCATGCAACTAGTTCATTGATTCTTAATTACATCTCTTTGATTTTTTCCCCAGGCCAGTTGTTTCTGAGATATATATATATATATATATATATCTTGCACATTCTATTGTTTTCAATCTTTTGTTTTTTGTTCTAATATTTTTTTTTCTATTTCATGGAGTCATTGTTTTGAGTTTGATTTACTTTAATTTTAGGAACTCTATTACTTGATTGAAATTTACTACCTTATCTTCTAAACTACATATTACCTTTCCAGTTCTTTCCTCCAGATTTTTTCTTTTATAATTTATCTATTGATCCCTTTTTCCCCTAGGTATTCATTGAGACAACATGAAGGCACAATGAATGGAGTGTTGGACTTGCAGTTGTAAAGGTCTGCATTTATTTACTGAAATGGACTCTTATTGATTCTGAACTCTGTAACCAGGGCCAAATCAGTTAACCTCTCAGTCTTAGGTTCTTGATCTGCCAAATTAGGACATTAGTAGTACAAAACTCAAGAAGTTTTCAGGAGAATCAAATTAAATAGCATATGTAAAGCACTTTATAAACTTACAATGCTATATTAATGCTATTTTTATGATGTAATACTTGTGGAAAATATATTTTTTTCTTTTGAGTCCCTTGTAGTTGTCATGGTATTAGTTTTTCCTTCTAAGCTAGATTTTGGAGTGTTTCTAGATCTATACAAATTCATTACAATTGTTGGTATTTTCTTTACCTATCTCTCCAGCCTTAGTTCTTGAACTGAAGCTTTGGTTCCAGGACTGGACTCCATTTCCTTTTCTGCTTTTAGCCAGGATGATTATCCTTGCTGATTCTCCACCAGAGGCTCTTAAATTCTTCAGCTGATCTTGAACTCTCATATTTAAGTTCCCATTGATCTCTGAGGTTTAGTGTTGAATCTACAGAGTCCTTTATAACATGTATAACAGAGTGGTAGGGGGTAAGAGTGTATTATTAAATGTTTAACAACCAACTCTCCAGATAAAAGTATACAATACACATTAAGTTTAATCTGCTTTATTGACATTTTCTCCATTACTTTAAGTCTAGACAATCAATAAGACAATAAAACAAGTCCTGATTTTATCTAGTGACAATTTCCAAGATGTGAATGAAACATTTTCTAGAAATTTAATAGTTGACTTTTGTAAGCTAGTTACAACTGGCTGTAGCATATAGTTGGCTAGGAGCCTCAAATCCCAGGGCAGTAGTGGTCTAGGTGCCATACCTTCTAGTTTCTGACTACACTAGCATTTTCTCAAAGGAGCCCTTTGAACAAAGAGCATTAAAGGCTATGCTTTTCTGGCCCATCTCTGTTCATGCTGGGAGGCTGCCAACCTGTGACAGTGCTGGTGGACCCCTTCCCTACTGCCTGAGGAATGCTGACTTATTGAGGTTTTTCCCCCCACAGTTTGGAGTTGGAGGAAGTCACTTTAGTTTCACACTGGATAGTTTTAAATTTAATTTATTTTTTCTCCAAATTAATTTCCAATATTTTCCTAAGAATATTGAATCTCAAATTCTTTCCAAATAGATGGTAAGCAACTTCATATAGATTTTACATGTGTAATCTTGTAGAAAATTTCCCCATATTAAACCTTTTGTAGCAAAAGTAGAAAAAATTAAGAAGGTGAAAAAAAGTTTTCTTTGGTTTGGACTCAGTCAATTTTTTTTCTTTAGAAGTTGATGGAATTTTTTATCATGAGTCTTTGGGGATAGTTTTGGATCATTGTATTGCTGAGAATAGCTATTATTCACAGTTGTTCATTGTAAAATATTCCTGTCACTGTACAATATTCTCCTGGTTCTCCTTATTTCATTCTGTTTCAGTTTATGTAAGTCTCTCTAGGCCTTTCTGAGCTTTTCTTGCATGTCATTTCTTATGGCACAATAGTATTCCATCACAATCATAGACTATAACTTAACCATTCCTCAATTGATGGGCATCTCCTCACTTTCCAAATCTTTGCCCTCCTAAAAAAGTGCTGTTTTAAATATTTTTGTACTTATAGTTCCTTACTTTAAAAAAAAATCTCTCTGGAATGCAAATCAGTAACGGTATTACTGGGTCAAACAGAAAGTACTACTTTATTAACCTTTGGCCATAGGTCCAAAATGCTCTCCTGAATGGTTGAATCAGTTCATAAATCCCCCAACAATGCATTTGTGTCCCAGCTTTCCCATATCCCCTCCAAGTTCTGTCCCTTTGTTTTTCTCTTATAATAGGCAATCTGATAGGTATAGGGTGGTATCTAAAGGTTGTTTTAATTTGTATTTTTCTAGGTAATAGTGGTTCAGAGCATTTTTTTATAACCATAGAAAACTTCAATTACTTTCTTAGAACTGCCTGTTCATAGCCTTTGATCATTTATCAACTAGGAAATGACTCGTATTCATATATATTCAACTCATTTCTCTAAATATATTTTAGAAATGAGGCCTTTATTAGAGAGACTTGTAAAAAAAATTGCACCATTATGATTACTGTGTATTACTTTCTATCTTATTTACTCCTTTTTTGTCTCCCTGGTTATGCGATTCTTGTATGAAGTACTAACTCCTTTACCTTGTAGAATATCATATTCCAGGCCCTCTCTAATCCTTTAACATAAAAGTCAGAATTCTCAAGGTGGAGCCAATATGGCAGAGTAATCCTTAGCAGCTTGGTGCCATCATGATAATCCTCTCTGACCAAGATTAAAATATTGCCACAAAATGAATACAGGAGTGAAAGAACCAACAAGGACACAGAGTGAAACAACTTTCAAGAATAGAAAACCCCAAAAGGTAGGCAATGAGCATCTGGGGCACTGAGGTGAGAGGAGAGCAGACCCAGCAAGAAGTTGTAGCAAGGAGGGAAGAGCAGGCCAAGAGAGATCCACACCCTCCCACCCCACATCTTCTGTTTGAGGTTGGGGAACCTAAGCCTGAGCCAACGTCCTGATCCTGAGTCCATGCCTGAGCAAATAGAGGTACAAGCCAACCCATAACTCTTGAAATTTCAAACCTGTGGAGAAGTCTAGAACCCCAGCTCAGGGAATTCTAGTCTGAGCTTGGGACAAGGACTTAATTCACACTTTGGAATAGATGATTGTACTAAGTACTAAGTACTGATCTTTTTGCCTAAAGCTCAGGGTGGAGTTCTGTAAGAAGGGGGGGAGGGGTTGAGAGAGTTGGGGTATGGTTTGGTTACCCCTTGGTCATAGTATAAGGGTCAATTTTCCCCCACAGCCACCCCTCCTTACTAGGGAGACAACTTGGGGATTCTTGACAATTGGGGTTCTCCAATATGGTTGTGTTAGGGTAAAAAAGTTAGAGGGAGATGTTCTCTATTGAAGGAAACCAGTGGCAGCCTGGTAAATTGTTTGTTCTGAGATTCTCCTCCACAAGCCTCCCCAATCCCTAAAGCTAGATCTGATTTAAAATGGAGAACTGCTTTCCTTCTTCCTTCAACCCACAAGTCTCTGCCTCCCTTCCTACTCAGTTATGCAGATCTGACTGGAACAAACCTAAAAAGGATTTATTTCTGGAACAACTAATGAGGAACAAATGATGATGGTGTTAAGAAAAAGGGGTGAAGGGAGTCCCTAAATTCCCTTCCCCAAATAAATAACTCTAAAGACTACAATTGTGGCTAACTATAGAGGAAATTTGGTAAGGTAAATGTTCAAGTGAAGTTTCTGACCCCCCAAGGGCCAGCTCCCCCCACCTGAGTCCAGGGCCCCTGGCCAAAATGAAGAAACTTTGTAAATATATCTTTCAAGATGATCAGGAACTGATTGTGAATCAATTTGAAGGGTTGTAATTGCTGAAGGTCTTTGGAAACTCTTCAGATTTGCTTTTGAAGAGACTGTAGCTCCAAATCTCCACCTCCCTCTTTTCTGCCCCTCCAAAGTTCTGAGAGAAATCCGTTGGTTACTTCACACAAGTCTTTGGCCTGAGGCCTGTTATCAAGTCTCTCCCTCCTCCAAGTTCCATCAGAGAATTCCAACACCTAGGCTTGCTCCAAACTCTTATAGTTCCAAGATCGGACAATCAAGGGTGTACCTGATTAGATCAAGTACATGGTAAGACCAAAAACTCCAGACTAAGCCTATGACTAGAATTTGAGCAGTCCCAGACCTGTTCGAGATAAGGATGACATCAAAAGTTTATACCTAAGCCTGAGGCAAGTCTTTAAGCTATTAGCATCTCAAGGGACAACTGAATCAGTAGGGGAGGGGGTTCTCAGAGTTCTCACCCTTCAGACCATCACATCATCTCCCCAAGCCTACCTATAATTAGATGGGAAAAAAGAGCAAACAAAAAAAAGCACCTAACTCTAAAGAATATTTGAGGAAACAAAGAGCAAGGTACAGAAGGGGACAGTGAAAGCAAAGGAATTCATATTTTTCTTGGAGGCTTTGGATGCAGAATGTTGACTTTGTAATTTTCTTCTGAGTTTGATCCTACTTTATCACCAAAATAACTTTCTTTGTTGAGTTTCTTTTTCTGTTGTTTGCTTATTTTCCTGACTTTTGCTTTTGGTTTAGTTTTAAAAACTGTGAACAAGGGGACAAACTTTGGACACTAATGTATTGCTGGTATAGTTATGAATTCAACCATTCTGGAAGGCAATTTGGAATTACGCCCAAAGGACTTTAAAAAATTGCCTGCCCTTTTATCCAGAAATATCACTATTCGGTTTATACCCCAAAGAGACAATGAAAAAATATTTGTACAAAAATATTCATAGCCACACTCTTTGTGGGGACAAAAATTTGAAAATGAGGGGATGTCACTCCATTGAGGAATGGCTGAACAATTGTGGAATATGATGGTGATGGAATACTATTGTGCTATAAGGAATGATGATCTGGAGGATTTCTAAATGAACTGAAAGAACCTCAATGAACTGATGCAGGGTAAATGAGCAGAGCCAAGAGAACATTGTACAGAGAAAGTGAAACATTACTGAACTATACGATTTAATGGACAACTACTAGTAGCAATGCAAAAATCCAGGACACTCCTGAAGGATCTATGAGAAAAAATGTTATCCACATTGAGAGATAGAAACTATGGGAGCAGAAACATAAAAGAAAAACATATGACATCACTTATCACTTCTATTTTATAAAGGTAGGCAGTAATGTAAAGGATTAAATTTATAGGGTTGGACTAATTTATTTAAGAGTATGGTTGCCAGGAATTAATTACTCAATTCCAGAGTGATTTTTATGGTAATTTCTTTACAAAAGGAGAGAGAAAGAGTGAAAGTAGAGAAATGGGAAAGAGGGCAGAGTAAGAGATCTAGCTTTAAGAGCTAGACTATGCGCTCAAGCCTGGCTTACTCCAGCAGGGCTCCAGGAGCCCCAGCCAGAGGGCCTAGGGGTCAATTAACAAGGGTTTTAGCTAAGAGGCCTCCTCCTAGACAGGAGGCCCCTCTGGAGGCTAGTACCTCCAGGAAAGGCCAAAGAAGAGAGTCAGACTTTTTCATTCACCCACGTAGTAGTTCTAAGGAGAAATAGAAAGCAGTCCAAGGTCCTCAGCTGGAGCTCCTCCAGCTTCCAGTTCAAGGCAAAAGAGCACCTCACAGAAACTTTTGGCCACTTTTAAAGACCATTCCTTTCATCACTTCCTGTGTCTTCTTCCCACTTTACGTGTACCAATTACAGCTAAAGCTTTGCCCAGGAGCAGTCAGTAGATTCTGATTCATCACTCACAATTGCACACATGGGTCACAGAGCTCCCCCACTTCAGTGTAAGTGGGGTGTATTCACTTCTGGTGATTAAATCTAAAAGTGGGCAGGAGAGGTTAATTCCATCATCACAATTTATGTGCATGTGAATTGGGCTTTTGGCTTTAAAAGATTGCTGTATAGCAAAAATGAATAATGTGGAAATAGGTATCAAGTGATAACATTTGAATGACCCAGTGGAATTGATTGTCCTCTCTGGGATGGGGGAGGGAAGAGGGTAGGGAAAGAACATGAATGATATAAACATGGAAAAATATTATAAAAATAAATTAAAAAAAAACAAACAACAACTGTTAAAGTTGGGCTCTGTAACTGTGGAGAAAGGAGCATTGTTCCAAGCTTCAGATTCTTTTGCAGCTTCCTTTAGCAGTGGTTCCCAAACTTTTTTGGCCTAACGCCCCCTTTCCAGAAAAAATATTACTTCTCCCCCAGGAAATAAATTTTTTTTTAATTTTAATAGCAATTAATAGGAAAGATAAATGTACCTGTGGCCATCACTGCTCTCCTAGATCACTGCAGCATCCACCAGGTGGTGGTAGCACCCACTTTGGGAATCATTGCTTTAGAGCTTGAATTGAAGTTCTACCTACTTCAGTTCTTCCAAGGTGTTATGATGCATGATATGTGTATTTAGTACTTTCTAGACCTGCTCTCTAATCTGTAATTTAAATCTGCAATTTACCCCTTGGAAATGTGACCATGGTCCCCTGCTCCCTTATGGCTGCAAGTGCTGGTATATGGTGGTCCTCCTCCTCACTCTTAGATTGTGTTCCAGGGCTGTGACCTGGTTCTGCCTATGAGCAATGTGACAAGAATCTTCCACTTAGAGTCAATAAAGGGACCTTGTGTAATCAATCTCCTTCTGAGCAGTGGTCCGACTCCCAATACCCACTGTGACTGAGAGTTCTGGAAGCTTTGACTGCTGCTTCAGTTGTGCCCAAAGCCTGTTGCCTTGCTGAGGGTCTGCCCTGTGGCATTGTACTGACCCTCTACCCTGGTGCACTAGATCCCTTGTGCCAGCCTTCTAAGTTGTTTTGGGCTAAACAATTACTTCATCTTGACTTTTTGTAGGTTATTCTGCTCTAGAATTCGTTTTGGGGAATTACATTATGGCTTTTTGGAGGCTAATTTGGTAGATATCAGATGGATCCCTGGACCTTTTCTACCATCTTGGTTCTATCCTTTAAATGCTTGTTTCACATTTGGCTTTTTCATCAGTTTTTGGTCAAGGGTAAATGCTCTTTCATCAGTATTCATTCAGTACACCATGCCTAATCTGATTTTTGGAAACTGCAAGTTTCTTGTCTTCTCTTTCTTTGTAGTCAGCGTAGCTGATTTCTGGGTCCCAGTCATGCTAGTCTTCATCAATCTGCCACTTATTAAGCCCTGGTTATGACACTCCATTCCACTAATCCCTAACACTTTGTTAGCTCAATTATTATTTTAACTTCCTTCAGTAGAGATGAATGGCCTTTGAATATGAGAAGTGTGTCTTCCTTTTATATATTTTATTGGAATCCTTGATTTATGTTCCATTCATGAGTTTACTTCATACATGATGAAAGAATATAGTCTAGATACAAAAATAGACTGTTGAGGCCAAGTAGGTTCACTAAAAGAGAGTGTGTATGGAAAGACTTGAAATCTATGTCTTTATACAACCTGAGATGACCATCATTCCCTTTGGTCAGACTTTCTCCTCAAGTTAGTATAAAAATGAATTTATAAACTAAAATTCCCGAAAATGTGTTTAAATAATACATCTGCATGTTTAGGAGACTATCCATGAAAGCATTTGAAATCTATTTAAGAAAAATAGTATTAAAAAATTTTAAAAACTGCTATCAAACATTCCCTACTAGGTTAAGACCTCGTAGTTCATATTCTTGCTGGGAAGAATTTATATTGTTTCCCAGGAATCTAGTGGAAACTACTTTGTTAAGAAAGTGTTGACTCAGCATGGTGAAGGAGAAGTGCTACTAAGTGAAATTTCAGGCAAATATGCCTTCTGGGAATTTTGCTATTCTGGAATACCAGAAAGTAATCTACTTTGTTTGTTTGTTTTCAAACAAATGTGGAGACTGATGACTCAGGGGTAAAGAAATAAGGTTTGAAATCAAATTTATAATTGTGTTTCCCTATAACAATAACAACTCAATTTTCAATAGGTATTCAAAAATTTGAAGCAGTTTCTTCCTAATACACTCTTATCAGGTAATTGGCAGGCATAGTATTATGCCCCTTTTATAGATGGAAAACTGACACTTAGAATGATTAAATCAATATTTCCTTGGCACATAGCTGTGGCCTGAACTTGAACCCAGGTCTTCTGACTCAGAGACTAATGGTCTTTCCACTAAACCAGCTGTTTCCACATGGACTAATAAACAAAATGAATGTTAGTTGAGGAGAATACTTTAACAAGGTCAGTATTAATGTTTCTTGTTAAAGTTTAATTTAGATGGAAACTCTGAGATAGGAAAGTCAATTGTCAGGTCTAGTAAATTCAAGTTTAGCAACATCCCCAACTAATACTACTGGTTTCAATAATGATTTCATTGAAAACACGACTCTTAGGAAAAGCACAGTAGACCACAAGCCTTATAATTAGTGAGTCAAATATCAGCTTTGTGCCTTACTAGCTGTGTGACCTTGAGCAAACTATTTTCTATTTCTTTCTCTCAGTTTACTTATGTGTAAAATAAGAGAGTCTGACTGGATAATCAGTTACAAATCTTATGATCTTGTAAGTGAAAAAAGGTTTCAAGGATCAGTTATTTCAAAGCATTTGTATTATCAGAAGGGGATAGCTTCCTGGCTTATAAAATGTGACAGAAAATCCAGTCCTTGCAGAAGCACCATATTAGGCTTTGTATACAATATCCATTTTAATTTCAAAACATTTCTGCGCATTAGGGACAACAGATAATAATGGTAAGACATGACATTTACTTTGCACTTTAAGATTTACAAAGTATTTTAAACACATCTCATTTGAGAGCTTCATCATTATGCCAAATTTGAAAATAGAGAAACTAAGGCTGAAATAAATTAAATGATTTATCTTTTGTCACATAATGCTAGAGGGAGGATATGAATCTTTGTCTCTGTGTATAATTATTTTGGCTTTGTTCTTGTTATTTTTAAGTCATTTTTAGTCATGTCCAACTCTTTGTGAAACCCCTTTTGGGGTTTTGTTGACATAGATACTTGCCATTTTCTTTTCCAGCTCATTTTACAGATGAGAAAACTGAGGCAAACAGAGTTAAGCAACTTGCCCAAGATCACATAGCTAGTAAGAGTCTGAAGCCAGATTTGAACTCAAATGTCAGTCTTCTAGCCCCAAGCCTGGCACTCAATTCACTATGTCATCTAGTTTCCCAAATATAATTAATATTATATATTTTCAAATTGTTGTTTTGTAGTTTTCAGTAATGTCTGACTTTCATGATCTTGTATAGGGTTTTCCTGGCAATGATACTGTGGCAGTTTGCCATTTCCTTCTCCAGCTCATTTTACAGATGAAGAATTAAGGCAACTCAAATTAAGTGACTTGCCCAAGATCACTAAGCCAGTAAGTGTTTGAGGTGAGATTGGAACTGAAACATTCCTAATCTAAGCCTGATGTTTTATTACTAAGTCAACTACCTGCCCCAATTTCAATTCAGTGTCTGGCATATAGCAGGCATTTAATAAATACTTTTTGATTTATTCATTAATTGAATAACTGTAAATGCATTCTTTTTAGCCAGAATAGGAAACAATAGGGTTTTAGGAGACAACATGGAGAATTACCTGTTTTCCTTTTCAAAAATCTTCTATAAAGCATGAGATCCATCTAGATTTGAGAAGGCTCAGATGACCTTGAACTTTAAAATAATATTTATTCTCCAAAGATTATTTGAACAAGGGCTAGAAGGCAATCTAGTCCAATTCCCTTCACTATAGATATGAAGAAAGTAATCCCAGAGAGGTTGTAACTTTACTTGCCCAAGGCCACAAAGTTTAGAAGTAAGAGGTGGCATTAGAAGACCTAGTTTCAGGTAGTTCCTTATTCTTTTTATAAAATAAATTTATTATTTATCTTTTTGATTTTTTAAAAAGCTTGAGTTTTGAATTCTCTCCCTCCTTCCACTCATCCTCCCAATCCTTGAGAAGGCAAGGAATATGTCAATTATACATGTTAAAATCATGCCAAATATGTTAAACATATCAGTGTTGTAAAAAATCCATGAAAAATTAAGTGCTTTAATCTGTACTCAGACTTCATCTGTTTATTTTTCATCATGAGACCTTCATCATTTTCTAATCTAGGATCTTTGTATTGACTAGAGTAACTAAGTCTTTTACAGTTGATCGTCATTACAATATTGCTGTTATTATGTAGTGTTCTACTGTTTCTGCTTATTTCATTTTGTATCAGTTCATTTAAGTCTTGTCAGATTTTTTTTTAAAATACTGCTCATCATTTTTAACAGCACAATTACCTAGTCCATTGATTCTTAAATTAGCTCACTTTGACTTTTTTCCAGATGAGTTGTTTGTAATATCAGATATCTTATATATATTTTCTATTTTTCATCCCTGATTATAGGTATATGAAACTTAGTCTTTTAATGACAAATTCAGCACACTTACCACTAGACCAAATTGCAATATGCACTCCAAATCAAGCAAAACAATGGAAAAACATTGGGTTTTGGAGCAATATGTGGAAGGAGGAGGAAAGTAATTGATCATAATGAAAATTTAGACATGGAATTCAGGATTGCCCTTCAAGAGAAGAAGAAGTATGATAGGACAATCATATTTTTGAATTTGAAAAAGTTGGGGAAAATTTTTAAACAAAACTACGACTTCGACCCATCCCTTACCTTTGTCACGTCATTCTAGAAAAAGTGAGGTAGAACACTTAATACTATATTTTGGTTCCATAGCAGAAAAGTGGTAAAGGCTAGGCAATAAGGAGTTAAATGATTCGCCCAAGGTCACACAGCAAGGAGGGAGGTATATAAGAATAGATTTGAACTCAGGACCTCCCATCTCTAGACCTGGCTCTCAATCCACTGAGCCACCTAGCTGCCCTTATCCCCAATACTCTTTCAATGGAAAAATGCCAAATTGATATCTTGGGAAAGCTTGCTTCTTACCCGAAAAGAGCTCAGTTTTCATAAACTCTTCTTAGATGACAAAATTTCATCTGATGCACTAGAAGCCCAGATCTCCCAACTTGAATAACTCAATTGATGCACTTAGATTTTACTGTTCTGATTCTAATCACCTCATGTCCATTTTAACTTTGAAGGCCTCATGGATGGAAATTGTCTTCTTGCTGCCTCTTGGGGATAAAAATGAGAGAGTGAGAATCTGTCTAGTAACAGACTCTTTATCCCACTGACCCAGTAAATTCTCTGATCCAAATGAGCTTTTTTTTTAAACTTCCTTAATTTCTATTAAAAATGGTAAAAACAATTAGTTCAAGAGATAGTAAAAGATGTAGTAAATTCCCACCCAAAAGAGTCAATGTTTTTAGTAGAATAGTCTCCTCACATGAAGCTATTCTGGCCAGTGTTATATGTTACACGCTGTGTTTGCTGCAATGACTCCACCAGAAGATTTTATTTACCTTATGTTGCTTTTTTTTTTTTTTTAACAATGAGGGGTTGGGTTGTTGTGAAGTGATAATCACACAGAAACAAAGTGGACCAATAAAATACAGTACAAATAAATCACGCATGGAGCTTAGAATGGAATATAACATTCCAGATGTGACCTGACCAAGTCAGAGTATGGTAAGGCCACAATCACTTCCTAGTCCAGGACACCATATTTCTTAATGCAGCTGAAGATTCTTATCCCCCAGCAGCCACTATTATTTCATATACTCTAAAAACTTTAGCTTTTCCCTCAAATGAACCATTCCCTTGGCAGAGTTTCTTCACCATGCACCTTTAAAGTTGATTGAACTCGCTCCTAATATTTCGGTTTTTTTGGCCAAGATATATACAGTATCTCATTGACCAAAATACTTACACTAGAAGATTAAGAGGTCTTTAACAGATTCCCTGAAAAAGCATGGCCACAAAATGATTTTAGGAAACTTCTTTAGTTTGTGGTTAATTTAATTCCTTTTTAGTGCTTAAGATATAAACTTTTTTTAATTAAATTTCACTCATGTAGGGAATTCCAACTGATGGATTTCCTCTATCACTGAAGATGAGCATATTCTTCTGGAACTTACAGTCTTAGAGCCTTGGGGCATTTAAAGGTTAAATAACTTCTCTAGGGTCATATGGCAAGGCAAAGACTAGTTCAAATCAAGCCTCAGAAACTTCCTGTGTGACTCTGGGCAAATTGTTTGTTCCTATTTGCTTTAGTTTCCTTATCAATAAAATAAACTAGTGAAGGAAATGGTAAACCACTCCAATATGTTTTCCTTTTAAAAAACTTTTACACGTTGGTAACATTTTTTTTTAATAATTGCTTTCTAACATTTTGAAAACCATGCCCTTTTCCCTACCTCAAACTCCTTTCCCCTCCCCGAGACAACAGACAATATGATAGAGATTGTAAATGTGTTTTCATAAAATATATTTCCATGTTCATCATGTTGTGAAAGAAGACACATATCACTTAAGCTAGAGAAAAATTCATGGAGAAAAGAAAGTGCAGAATTGTATGCTTCAATCTGCATTCAGACTCTGTTATTTCCTTCTGTGGAGGTGGATAGCTTTTTTCTTTTCTTTTGAAAACTTTTACCTTGTGGAAAGGGTTAGGCACTGAGAGTTAAGTGACTTGCCCAGAGTCACACAACTAGGAAGTGTCTGAAGCAAAATTTGAACCAAGGACCTCCCGTGTCTAGACATGGCTCTCAATCCACTGAGCCACCTACCTACCCCCCTCCCCGTTGCCTTTTTCATCATGAGTCCCATATCCTGATGCTGATAATAGTTATTCACAGTAGATCATGATACATTAATGCTTTTCCTTTGCACAGTGTTCTCTTAGTTCTGCTCTCCTAATTTTGCATCACTTCATGTAAGTCTTTCCAGGTTTTTTGTGACCATTTTATTTGGTATTTTAGTACCTTCTCCAAGAAAACCACAAATAGGGGCACACGCCAAAACAACTGAACAACAAAAGGGCCACAGAGCCTATGCTAGGCAAGACTTTAAACCCAAATCTTCCTGAATATAAAACCAGGACGATGTCTACCACACTCCTTCTTCTAAAGAAGATCTCCTAATCTTGCAAAATATGGATTATACATCACAGGTTAGGGTTTGAACAAGCTGTTAATACCTTATTTTTTCTCTTATGGACCTGAGAGTGTTGATTTGCTTTGCATTTGCTTCTAGCAGAGACAGTATGATTCCAGTGCATGAAGAGGCTGAGGTGAGAAGTGATGAACCCCAAGGGATTGTTTCTTGCCTCTAGGGTTAGATGAAAAACAGAAAAAAGTTTTAAAATTCAATAGCTTTTACAAAGCATAATAGGTGAAATGAGATAGCACGTGCAAAGTATTTTACAAAGCTTAAAGTAGTATATAAATGTTTGCTGTGATAATTATATATGAAAAATAACCAAAGATCTTGTTTATTCTTCTGATTTTGAGCTTTTATTTAAGAAAACAATAACATCTGGTTTATGAATATTTTAAATGACTTAAATTTGTGTAGTTTATTTGAAAAAAAAATCCCAGGTAATTTCTCCTATTAAAATAAAAAACCGTGACAGAAATCTCAGATTATAGCTTTCAAAATTCTTATTACTCAGGCCACATATAGTGAAATAAAGTGATAACATGGATGTAAATGCCTCCTTGCTCTCACAAAAGCATGGATGAGATCCGTGAGTTTTAGATATTACTTCATCAGCTGGGAAGAAAATATCTTATTCTTGAATCAGATTGGAGGAAAGTTTAGTTTAGAGGGTCAGAGGCATTGGATATGATTAAAGTAAATAAACCCAATAGAATAGGATTTTTTGTTTGGGAATCCATTCATTTTAGAAAGAACCTATACAATCATCATAAGCCTAATTTGGGTTCCAGTCAAATAGTGTCTTGCACATAGGAACTACTTTCTTATCCATTCATTCTCCCGGAGGATGAATTCCAAAGAATTTTTCTTTCTTTCTTTCTCCCTTCCTTCCTTCCTTCCTTCCTTCCTTCCTTCCTTCCTTCCTTCCTTCCTTCCTTCCTTCCTTCCTTCTCTCTTCCTTTCT
>NC_058130.1:648868391-648943111 GCF_016433145.1 Gracilinanus agilis
TTATCCTCTCTCTCATTTCCTTATTTCCTCTTCCTCTCCTCATTTGTAAATAAACTTCCATAAAGGTCATTCTGACTTGAGGTTATTCTTTAATTGGGGATTGATAATTATTCAACTCTCTGGAGACCAAAACTTTTAATATTCACTCAATCAAAACCCCTTTATACCCCTTACATTAGCATAAAATATGTTTGCTAATAGCCCATATTAAAATTTTTATGATAGGCTAAGCTTTGCATCAGTCTAATGTGTTGCAGTTTAATATGGATATCTGCAAAATCTTAATCCTTAGCTCAAAATATTACCTCCACTAAAACAAAACGGAAAAATTATGGCTAGTGAACAGTTTGTCTAGAAATGTTCTGGAGGGTTTTTTTAGTTGGTGCTTCATCTTAGATGATTTCAAGCTCAATATGAGTCTATAGTAATCTGTTGATTACATTTTGTCATTCATGTTTGCTTTTCATCTCTCTAGGCTCCAACCTTCATTACAGAAAATGAGAAGGTAGATAAATTATATAACAAATTCAATAAAATTATGTTTAAAAAGTCAATAGAGTACTATAGACCTGTGTCATTTAAAAATTATTCTACATCTCCCAGGACTCCCTGCTACAACTTCCCCCGACACCTCCCACTTCCTTTGTGGGAGGTGTCAGAGAAAGTATAAAAGAGAGAGTATTGGTGCCTTTTCCTATTCTCTATCTCTGAACTCTCTCAAACCTGGAGGCTCTCTCTACCCTGGACCCTGCAGAGCTCTCTATCCTAGAGAATCTCTCAAACTGGGAGGCTCTTGGGTCCTGGGCTCTCTCTGATCCAGGATTCTCTCTACCCCATAGGTGGAGGAGACCCTCTTTCCTTACATAACCTTTGCCTTTCCTAATCTAAATAAAACCTAGCTATTCTATAAACTTAAGTTGTTTTCTGATCTTTTATTTGAGCTCCAAAGGGCTCTGGTCAATTTCCCCCTACCTTCCATTCCCTTCCTCTACCTTCCTCTCTCCTTTCTCCCATCCATCATTCCACTTACCTTACCTTCCTCCCTCACAACCCTTGTTAATTTTATTGTAATGATAGACAAATGGAAGATAGAAACAGTGAGAAAACTTGGTTCAGGAAAAAACAAAACAAAACAACAGACTCAAGGATTTGTAAACTGCCTCCATATATTCACACCTATATAGCATGATACTTCTTTTTCCTAAAAAAGGTGGTATAGAGTTCCTGAATCTTAAAGAGTATAAAATAACACTAAATGGTCCTACTCTAACTGCCCCCCTCCAAATTGATTATAATTTAGCAGACAGGAATTGAATTTTTGCTGATGTAGGAATCTTTTATGGTGTGGAATTCATGCCACTGCCCTATTAGAATATCAAGCAAATCCAATATAAATTAGAAGAAAAAAAATTAAATATCTTGAGTTCAAATGAGACAACACCATCATGACCTATTTTAAGAAATTATTGATACTAGGGTCAGCTAGGTGGTACAGTGGATAGAGTACCCTCTAGTCAGGAGGACTTGGTTTCAAATCTTGCCTCAAACTTTTTCTAGCTATTTGACCCTGGGCTAGTCACTTGACCCTAAATATCTAGTCCTTATTCTTCTTCTGCCTTGGAACCAATACTCAGTATTGATTCTAAGACAGAAGGGAAGTGTTTAAAAGAGCTTAAAAGAATATATATATATATATATATATATATATATATATATATATATACACACACATATATATATATATATATATTACTACTACTAACAGACTAGAGACAAACATCAACCAAGACTATCATCATTTCCTAAGAAATATAAATAAATAGCCATGAAGAAACCAAACAACTCTGAAAGCATCTTAGCAAGAAAAAAAATTGTCAGAGAGACATGACATCCAATGGCAACACCATCTTTCATTGTAATGTCTTGTAGATGACTATTGTAGAAGTTAATGAACTGTTTAACCTCATGAAATAAAAAATAGTAGAAGATATAGTTTTTGAGAGGCTTGATGAGAAACTCAATATAGCCAATTCATTATTCATGAGGATAAGGACAATGGGAGAAAGACAACAAACATATGAAATATGGAAAAGATTAGTAAAGATTTCTGTAATAAATCATTTTCTTCATCAATGATAGTGGAGACACCAAATTTGGACTTTAACATCATAATCCAAAATGTGCTGCATGAAACAGTGGAAATGACATGTATACTTGGTCTAAATCAGTTGCCCTCCCTATCTTTGTTTACCTTAAACCTTGTATACTTTAAAATATAAAGGAAACAAAGATAGGGAAGGCAACTGTTCCAGACCAAGTATATAAAAGGGAAATCTGTCTCTGAGGCAACAACATTTTTTGAGAATGTTGGATTTATTTCTAAATATTTGAATAATAAAAATAATAAATGATACCAAAAGCTTGTGGAAAAAGTTTCACACTCATTCTTTGCATGAAGAAGTCAGTCATGAAGATATCACCAATTTCTCATATCTATAAACTTTAAGAAAATAATGCTCTCATGCATCAGGGACATGTATCACTGAGGAAAGTGTGAGAAAGGAAGGGGCAAGGCTTTCACAAGTTCTACAGTAGAATTCAACCAAAGAGGAAAGGACAGCATCCTCTCAGTGAAAGGAGAGCCAAAGTTATTCACTGGCATCTGTGAGATATGGACATTGGGTAAAATTCATGTGCAACAGAGGACATAAAGAAAATTTTTAAAAATTAATGAATATTTTAAGCACTTACTCTGCATAAAAAGATAGATCTGTGTGAATGGAACTCTTGAAGATAATAAACAGATGTTGAAGATAGTAAGACTTCTGTTAATGGGATCATAGAGTAATCAGATAAATAATGAAGGATTGAGAACTGCTTTTAATCTACATAAAATATGTTATGCAACATCTTTACTTTTAAGGATTTCCCATTTGTTAACAGGAGTCAAAATTAAAAATACCCTTGTTAAAATTCTTCAAATGTTTTCAGGATACATTATCATGTGTATATGTTCTCAGAATGCTTAAGGCAGTTTTAATAATTTCTCCTTTATCAATATAGCTAATGGAGATATGTCCACATCCATAGAGGTACTCCTTATGTTGTTATAGATCACAACTCATCCATGGCCCCTTATCATAGGTCATTTTTATCTATGACATTCCACCTCAGTTTCCTTATCTGTAGTCTGAAGAGATTGGCCTATATTACCTCAAAAGTCTTTTCTGTTTCTAAGTTTCTGATCTTATGAGTCTCTCATAATTCTCAAAAATGAATCTATCCAATGGACTGAAGGATTTCCTCTATTTTTTTTAGCATTGTATGTATTGTGATGATTAAATTAAGTCTATACAAAGGTGAGAGCACCTTCCAATTCATGTGCTAGAGTGAGTAACCAATCAGAATCAATTCACTGCCCCTATGATTTCTATGAGAAAGCATCTATTGTGATTGGACATGCAGGCTAAGGGAAGGCACTGGAAGTGACATATATGTGACCCCTTCCAAAGAGGAGGGGGAGGGAAGCTGCGGCTGGTTTGGTGAAGGGGACCTGAGGGAGCTTTGCTGGTTCGTGACCTAGACTGTTCCACTTGGGTAAGTTAGGCTGACTCTCTTTCTTTTACCTTGGTGTTTCTGGAGGCTCTACCCTCAGGGAGGCCTCTCTTGCCTCTCTAATTGTAAAAGGCCTTGTGGCAGTTGTTTTTCTTCTGTGTTTTTCCTCCTACAGTTCTTCCTTGAATGTGGCTAGTTTTCTTTCTCATAAGTCCCTCAGCCTTGCTCTGGATTCTTGCATTGCTGCTAGTAGAGAAGTCAGTTATGTTTGATTGTACCACAGTGTATCAGTCTCTGTGCACAATGTTCTCCTGGATCTGCTCATTTCACTCTGCATCACTTCCTGGAGGTTGGTCCAGTTCACATGGAATTCCTCCAGTTCATTATTCCTTTGAGCACAATAATATTCCATCGTCAGCATATACCACAGTTTGTTCAGCCATTCCCCAATGGAAGGATATCCCCTCATTTCCATTTTTTTTGCCACCACAAAGAGCACAGCTATAAATATTTGTGTACAAGTCTTTTTCTTTATTATCTCTTTGGGGTATAAACCAATCAGTGTTATGGCTGGATCAAAAGGCAGATAGTGTTTTAAAGCCCTTTGAGCACAGTTCCAAATTGCCATCCAGAATGGTTGGATCAGTTCACAACTCCACCAGCAATGCATTAATGTCCCAATTTTGCCACATCCCCTTCAGCATTCATTACTCTCCCCTTCTTTCATTTTAGCCAATCTGCTAGGTGTGAGGTAATACCTTAGAATTGTTCTAAATCTCTAATTATTAGAGATTTAGAACACTTTCTCATGTGTTTATTGATACTTTTGATTTCTTTATCTGAAAATTGCCTATTCATGTTCCTTGCCTATTTATCGATTGGGGGATGGCTTGATATTTTTGTATAATTGATTTAGCTCCTTGTATATTTGAGTGATTAGACCTTTGTCTGAGTTTTTTGTTATAAAGATTTTTTCCCAATTTGTTGCTTCCCTTCTAATTTTGGTAGCATTGGTTTTGTCTGTACAAAAACTTTTTAGTTTAATGTAATCAAAATTATTTATTTTACATTTTGTAATTTTCTCTAACTCTTGCTTGGTTTTAAAATCTTTCCTTTCCCAGAGTTATGACAAGTATACTATTCTGTGCTCAACTAATTTACTTATAGTTTCCTTCTTTATATTCAAGTCATTAACCCATTCTGAGTTTATCTTGGTAGAGGGTGTGAGATGGTGATGTAGAGTCTCGACCCAATCTCTCCCATATTGTTTTCCAATTTTCCCAGCGGTTTTTGTAAAATAGTAGGGTTTTGTCCCAAAAGCTGCGTTCTTTGAGTTTTTCATAGACTTTCTTGCTGAGCTTGCTTACCCCTAGTCTATTCCACTGATCCTCCCTTCTTTCTCTTTGCCAGTACATTGTTTTGATGGCTACTGCTTTATAGTACAGTTTAAGATCTGGAATTGCTAGGACACCTTCCTTTGTATTTTTTTCATTATTTTCCTTGATATTCTTGGTCTTTTGTTCTTCCAAACGAACTTTGTTATAATTTTTTTCTAATTCAGTAAAAAGGTTTTTTGGTAGTTTGATAGGTATGGCACTAAATAAGTAAATTAATTTGGGTAGGATTATCATTTTTATTATGTTAGCTCATCCTACCCATGAGCACTCAATGTTTTTCCAATTATTTAGATCTAGTTTTAATTGTGTGGAAAGGGTTTCTTAGTTGTGTTTATATAATTCCTGTGTTTGTCTTGGCAGGTAGATTCCTAAGTATTTTATATTGTCTAGGGTGATTTTAAATGGAATTTCTCTTTCTAACTCCTCCTGCTGCAAATGTGTTGGAAATATATAGAAATGCTGATGATTTATGTGTGTTTATTTTGAGGCTAAGACTTTTTGAGCACTCTGTATATTCATATATATGCACATGCATACACACAAACGTATGTATATATAATACAAATTTTAATATTTATATATATATTTCTCACATTTTGTGGAATTTCTTTTATGTTATTTCTTATGGAAAAATCATGCTTTGTAATATATTACAGCTTTCTTAGGTCCATCTTGTGCTTCTCAATTGCAACTACAAATCTTTAGAAGAGCCCAACTTTCTTTCCAAAAGAAATTCAATTCAATTCACTTTAATTCTAGTCCACTAGGAGACTACAGCAATGGGGGTGGAGGCACAGTGATGGCAGCAGTGGTTATGGAGCCACAAGGAAGGGAAACTGAGTTGGGGAGTACGGAAGAGATCAGGGCAAGATGGCAAAGTTAGAAACACTTGAAGCCTGCCAATCATCCTCCAAATGACAACAGAAGAACAAAAGTGCCTGAAAAAGAATATTGGAATGGCAGAACTAATAGAAGTGGTGAAGCAGTGTTCTATTCCTGAACAACATGATGAAAGAACAGAACCTTGATTTGATATAGGGCAATGCGTAGGGGAAAGAGGGCAGCAGGCTTGGTCCAGTCTTATCAGGGTAAGAATAGAAACTACCACAATACAGAACAAGCAAAAATGGGAGGAAAGCAGCCCTGCATAGTCCAGTGGGAACAGTGGCTAAGAATAATTGGATTGCCTCAAAGCCATGATGAAAGAAAGAACCTGTACATCTTATTGAAATAAATTACCAGGAAAAACTGCTCTGATGTTTTTTAACAAAAGGGGGAAATAGAAATTGAAAGAATCCACCTATCACCTCCTAAAAGAAATCCCAAATTCAATTCAATAAGTATTTATTAATCACCTACTATGTGCCAGTAGGGGCAATTAGATGGTTCAGGAGATAGAACATCAAGCATGGAAGTCAGGAAGATATGAATTCAAATATGGATTCATTCATTTACTAGTTATGTGATCCTGGGCAAATCAACCCTAATTTGCCTCAATTTCTCATCTGTAAAATGAAGATAAACAGAAAAAAAGACATAGCAAACCACACCAATATATTTCCTAAGAAAATCCAGTGGATAAAGTCTATGGAGTCACAAAGAATGGAATAGGGCCGAAAGATTAAACAGCCACAATAAATGAGCCAGGTACTGTGCTAAGTATTGGGGATACTAAAAAAGGGCAAAAGACAGTCCTTAACCCCCAAGGAACTTACATTCTAATGGGGAAGACAACATGCAAACAAATTAGCTACATACCTGATAAATAGGAAATAATTAACAAAAGGTAGGCACTGGAATTAAAAGGGGTTGGGAAACCTCTTAGAGGGTGAGATTTAATGAGGTAAAGGAGGAATAGTTATTCCAGTCATGTGAGATCACTAGTGAAAAAACCCAGGTTAAGAGATGACATTTCTTGTTCATTGAAAAGATTCATCTTCTGAGCGTTCATGTTCTTCTTGGGATGCTATATAACTGAAGATAATGAAATAGGACATTTTTTAAAGATTAACTAATTTTGGAGCTCTAGAGATGATCAGGTTCTAATTCTTTGCTGAAAGGGACATCAGAGGTCTTCAAACCCAACTCCCTCTTTTTACTGATGAGGAAATTGACATCCAGAGAGATTAATTGACATGCCCATATTCACCCAGCAGCAGAAACAGAATTTGAAACTAGGTCTTCTGACTCTCATCAATCTTTTTTCTACTCTAGCATTCTGCTCTCACCAATTCTTACAACCTATCGAAAAACAAGACAGTGTGATGCTTCATAATTTGTAACCATAATATCCTACAATCTTAATCAATTAGACATTTATTAAGTTCTTGCTCTAGTATAAGGCATTGCTACTCAGCTTATAGACTATATAGAAAACAGAAGATCTAGCCTCTGCCTATAAGAAATTCAATTTGAGGAATGAAACATTTTCAGGGGAAAAAAAGGAATCCAGAAGTAGAAAGTAGCTAATGAGTACAAATGAGATATGGACTGCTAAAAGAGTTCCAGGGAAGTCCAGATTGCTGCAGATTTTGATCAGGAGAGTGTTTTGAGAAGAGGCCAAATGAAGTTGACTTTTGAAGGATGATGGTTTTTGGCAAGACTTGGTTATCTTTGTATCCTCAGCGCCTAACTGTATACATCATGCAGTAGGTGTGCAAAAGAGAACTATTAATTGAATGAGTGAATTAAAGTATTAAAATATTTTATTTTTATAGAAGATAGCAAGAAATAGGAAGCATTTTACATAAAAATAATCTCATAATATTGTAAAAATGCATTCAAAGTAAATCTTTTATTCTAAGATGATATGTGTTTTTTATAATTATATCTATATATTTAAAATGTTATTTAACATGATTGACACCTTAGATTCAGACCTTACTCTCCTAAATTTTTAAGGAATTTCAAAGTTATATTTTGAAGCACAAACTTAAAATGGAATATTTCTCACTGAAAATATTAAGTCACAGACTTTAGTATCATAAGATTTAGAAATAAGATCTTAGAAATCTCCTGAATCAGGCTGCTGATTTGACAGATGAGAAAACTCAAGGTCAGGGATATAGAATAACTTGTCTAAGATCTTACATAGGTGGAAGTAGGAGAAAAGGGATTTTTTTATTATAAATTTATTCTTCATTCTACTGCACCAAAGGTAGTCATTTCTAATAGGATTGAAGGAATCCAAATAAATGCCAAAGTTACCATTCATTCTGCATAATGGTAATGACCCTGGTTGATATATATATACACACTACATATATGTGTAGATATATTACATATATGTATGACTCATATATAATATAAAAGCAAAAGTTTGCATGCATACTCTGATTATTTCATGTGAGTATTGTGGAAAATATATGTAAGGTAATGGGGTCACCAGGGATATTATAAATAAACTAAGTGGTTTGTGGGAACATACACACTGGGATTTATGAGAGACTAGACCTGGACATTGAAGACTTGAACAGCCAAACAGCTCCTAACTGTCAAAAGGAACCCTTGACCAACTGCCTTCCTGAGCCAGAGGCTTTGAGTCCTACAGGCAAGGTAACAGGATATAACTGGTTTAATAATGAACAATTAAAAGGAGGGATCGGAATGTCTACTCTAAAACCTAAAACTTTAATGACAAAAACCCACAGGGAAAGGGAAGGACTTATTACTACACTAACTTAGTTAACTAAACAGACAGGTCCCAAGGAGCTGTAAATGGAGTCACTGGGTGACTGCCTCAGACCTGGAACCTGCCAGGCTTGAGCACAGCTAAGGGCTGATGTGGCTTTGGATTCTCACTGCAATCCACTGATGATCTCTGGATGCCAAGAGTCAAGGTGGTCTCAGGAACCAAGTAGGAAGCGATTGCTTGAAACGCTGTCCACTAGATCTCAAACTTCTCCTCCTCCCTTGGCTCTGTAAGATCTTGTCCTCTTTGCTAGATGCCACACCACACAGCATCCCAGGGGAAAATCAGGATGCAGGGTGTCCTTTACTCTGAGGTTTCCCAGGGCTCACCACGGTTTGTGTTAACCCCCAATGGAGTCCCTCTCAGAGCACAAGTCACTTCTTCCTGCTCCCTCATTCCATCCTGGAATTCCCAGCTCCAGCTCCTTCCTGCTATGTACAACTTAATTCCTAATCACTAGCTAATCTAATCTTCCTCACAACAGTATACGCATGTATACTATTTCCTTATATGTGTAGATTACATGTTTCTGTACAATTCGTGTCTATCTATTCCATAATTGTGTATTTATGTCTATCTACAACATTAATATGCACAGTTTGTATGCTAACATGCATAGATATGTGCACTTACAAATTAGTACACTTCCATATATAAATAAACCCATGTATGCAGGATCAATATAACATAATGCATATATGTATGCATGTAAATATATATGTGTAGATATGTATATTTAGCTATATTAAACATACATGTGTATATATACACAAATATATACACACATATGTACAAACATATGTATATAAAATGTATAAATTTTAATGCATTTCTATCCACATATATAAATTTAATACACCTATTTATACCTCTGTTGTTTAGTAATTTTCTTAGTTTTGTCCAACTCTTCATGGTTGCATTTGAGGTTTTCTTGCCAAAGATCCTGGAGGGGTTTGCCATTTCCTTCTCCAGCTAATTTTATAGATAAGGAAACTGAGGCAAACAGGGTGAAGTGACTTGCCCAGGGTCAAACAGCTAGTAAGTATCTGAGGCTGGATTTGAACTCAGATTAATGAGTTGTCCTGACTTAAGTACCAATACTCCATCCAATATGTCACCAACCTGCCCATATATACAAAATATGTATATATATATATGTGTGTGTGTGTGTGTGTGTGTGTATGTGTGTGTGTGTGTATGTAATACAACACTAAATGACTCTCTCTATATGTATATGTATGTGTGTATAGATAAATAGAGAGAGATAGACAGACACAGGCGGTAGAGAGAGATAGACAGAAACAGACAGTAGATAAATAGATAGACAGACAGACAGACAGACAGACAGACAGACAGACAGATAGATAGATAGATAGATAGATAGATAGATAGATAGATAGATAGATAGATAGATAGATAGATAGTTATACAACGCCAAATAAAACAATAGTGGTTGGAGAGATCCCAGGCTCTGAAGTCAGAGTAACCTGTGTTCAAATCTTGCCTATGTCATTTATTACCTGGTCACACCATTACCTCACATATAAAATGAGGTGGTGGGACTAGGTCATCTCTTGAGGATGGGGATCATTTTTTTTCTTACATTTGTATTCCAAGCATAGATCCTGGCTCATAATAATAGCTTAACAAATTCTTGGCACCTTCATACCTTGGCTTTCCAGCTCTAAATCTATGGACTCTGACCCTGTAGGGCATCATGCTCAAATGTCATTCCCGCTAAAACTTTGCTTCCTAGAGTTGCTGTCATCTGCAAAGACACAAGGTGGATACAGTCTTCCGCATGAACCTCTCCTGATACCAAATGCTACTGTCTATCCTAGAACTACCTGCCATTTAACTTTTCTGTATATGTTTGTATTTATTCATTTTATGTTCATGTTGTATATATACTTTATCTATGCTTGTCTCTTCCATTAGAATAGAAGTTCCTTGGGAGTAGGAATTAGTTCATTTTTCTCTTTGTATGCCTAGTGCCCAATAATGACCTATTGGTTTTCCTTTTTCTTATGATCTATCTTGAATAAATGGCCATTTGTAAAATTGACCTTAAGCAAATGATGTCTTGAAATGGTGCTGTGAAAATCTCAAGGAATTCAAGCCTCCCTATGCTGTAGGACTCAGCTTATGTTCCCAAGTACAATCAATCTTTCTTAATTAGATGAATCATCAAGGAATTAATGTGATGAAAGAAGGCTTCTTTTTTTGGTTGCAACTTCCATGTTTATCAGGTTTCTCTCATACACGACAGATATAAACTGGTTATCATGAAAAAAGCCAAATTTTAAAATTAAGAAAAAAATGAAACCCAAGGAAGTAGAAGAAATCCAAAACAATAAGTATTCATTTATACCCAGATGCAAAAGTATGGGGAGGTGGTGTCTGCCAGAGGTAGATTGAGTTTCTTTGCTATCAAAGGGAGACTTAGAAACTGCTAAAAGACTTGGGCCAGCACTGGGGAAAGCATTAGAGGATGTTATAGTTGACAAGGCACCAAGCCAAACATTAGACATCCAAGACTGATAAAGGAAGTTAGAGGGGAAACTGGAGAAGTGCCGGCTGATATTTTCACAACTTTGTTTAGTTTCAGGAGAGATTCCCCAAGACCAGAACATGGTTAGCATAACCCCACTATGGAAAGGGGTCCAGAGAATAACTGAAAAATTCTACATCAGTCCGTTCTAATCTCAATGGAGAGAGACTTTTGGACGAGTATTTGGGGCCCTTCAGCAGAGCTGCACATCACAAAGACTTGTCTGTGCTTGATTGAGAACAGCCATATGCTTTCAGGAAGTGGATCTCATGCTTTAGCTTATTGGAATTCTTTGAGGATTTCATTATGGCAGAGGTGCTAAGCCATTTGCAGGACAAGCAAAAGCTTAAAAAATAGTTAAAAAGCTTAAGGGGTAATTGCTATTCTTGTACAGATGAAGGAGCTTGGCTGAGTTTTATATGAACTTATAGTACCTGATGATGAGAAACTTTAATTTCAATTAAATATTCCCTATCCTAGATATTTCCCAGGAAAGCTAAATAGCACAGTGGATAGAGTGCTGAACGTAGTCAGGGAGACTTCTCTTCCTGAGTTCAAATCTGGCTTCAGACACTTACTAGCTGTGTGACTCTGGGCAAGTCACTTAACCCTGCTTACCTCAGTTTCCTCATAAGTCACTTAACCCTGCTTACCTCAGTTTCCTCATTTGTAAAATGAGCTAGAGAAGGAAATGGCAAAGCATTCCAGTATCTTTGCCAAGAAAACTCCAGATGGTGTCATGAAGAGTTGGACATGACTAAAATACTTGGAAAAAATGACATTTCCTGCATCCCAATAAATGGAAGGTAGATATTGTAAGAATATGGCACTTTGATAGGAAGAAAAAAATGAAACAATCTGGCAAAATTTTCAGTGGCTCTAAGAATGATAACACATTATTCTCTGTCACATACTCATTGGTCTAGACAAATTGGTCTTTCTGCTCTTGACCTATAGCATTATTACTAGGAGAGACAATGAATGGAGAGTTAGACCTAGAATCAGGGAGATCTGAGTTCAAATCCAGTCTCAGATATTTACAAGCTCTTTTACACTGGACAAGTCATTTAGCATCTTTCTTCTTCTGTTTCCTCAACTATGAAATCGGGACAATAAGATTACTGGTCTCCCAGCATTGTTGTGGGGATCAACTGAGATAACATTTGGAAAGTACATAGCACTTAGATGGGCAAATAGTAGCTGTTAAATAAACGCTTATAGACAAAAACAGAACATTCTATCTCACATTTCTGTGCTTTCACACATGCTGACCTCCATGGCTAGAATACATTCCCTCCTCACCTCTGCCTCTTAAAATCTCTATTTCCTTTCAAAGTTCAGCTCAAATACCACTTTTTACATTAGGTATTTCCCAATCCCTATACCCACTAATGTTTCTCTCTAAAATTTATATATATATATATATATATATATATATATATATATGTATATATATATGTGTGTGTGTGTGTGTGTTGTGTATATATATATATATATATATATGATATAATTTGCATTTGTATATACAAAAGAGCATTGCATGATAGACAGGACATGAGCCTCAAGTCAGAAATAAGTGAGTTCAAGTTTTGACTTTGTCACATAACTGGTTTTGCTAACTTGGATAAGTGACTTAACAGACAGATTTATAAGATTATAAATTACAAAAAGTTGCAACAATATGTAATTATAAAGGAATAAAAGAAATTCTTCCCCAAGAGTTCCCTATTCAGATAAAAATCACATTTCCAGTGAAACACATGCCAGCACACACACACACACACACACACACACACACACACACACACACACAAAATGTGCATTCTTCCTCTCCTTTCCATAAATACCTCAATACATTTCAAACTCCTTGAAGTCACAGATTTGCAAATGTAAGGCTGAGTACATGCTTGGCATATAGGTAATACATACATGCTGCTTGATTGATTATTGATTAGGTTCCTGGGATTTATGGACATATAATTAAACCATTGTTTAATTTAATAAAAAAGAAATAAAACCAAATTACAATATCAAAAATGAAAAGAAGGAATTCACAAGCAATGAAAAAGAAATTAAAACAACTAATAAGAGTTATTTTGTTTAATTATATGTCCATAAATCTCATTTTATTATTCGGGATGATATCAGGTCTGTCCAAGATTCCCACCCTCAAGAAAATTTATGATAAATAATGTGATTTTTCATGTGCGGGGGCCATAGTGCCTAAAGATAGCTTGTATAACTCATTGCTCAGTATGGCAAAGGGTAAATATAAGAGGGAAACAGAGACACACTGGGACAGTGAGACAGAGAGAGAGTGGAGAGAGCAGATGGATTAAGGTGGTATGGTAGGGGTAAAATAACAATTTCAAAAATTTTTGCTGTCTATGTGATTTCTTTGGCAAGGGAATTATGTATGAGGAAAGTCCCTCTGTCAATGCAGATGGATACCTGTTCTACAATCTATGGTCATAAAAAGTTGCCTAGAACATGAAGCTATTAAGTGACTTCCCTAGCACCACAAAGGTTATATACTTTGATTTGAATCTGAATTATTCTCTGACACTGTGACTGACTTCCTACTCACTCTCTCCTACTGCCTCTCAAATCAAAAGGCAAATAAAGATATTAATCTAGGAGAATAACCAAAGACAGTTTTCATTTCCTCACCATATACCTCCTATTTTAACCAAAGACTGGTATTTTTTCCATATAAATTTCTGAGGTCAGCTTACTTGGGCCAGGGATTTTCTAAGTCTGGGAGTTCTCAGGCATTATCCAGTACTTCCTCTATTAAACCTGCTGAGAAATATCCTGAGAAAAATCTATCATTTCCTTTTTCAGGCTCAACTGGTAGGGAAAAAAGTTGTGAAAAGTAAAGAAAATGATAAATCTCCAAAAAAGTTTCATTTTACATTATAAAAATAGAGGCCATGGGGAGAGATTGGAGGAACACATGAAGTTGAAGGAAATTAGGTTGTTCAGCATGATGAAGAAAAGAATAGGGGTAGAAAGGGGACATAATAGCTTTGTTCAAGTTTTTGAAGGCATCACGTAAAAGAGGAATTCATCTTGTTCTGCTTGGCCTGAAAGGGAAGAATCAGGAGCAATGAATGCAAGTGGTAAAGGAGTAAATTGAAACTTTAAATAAAGAAAAAATGTTTCCTAATAATTACGGCTATCTAAAAGGGAAAAGGCTCCCTCAGGAAATAGTGGATTTCCGGATTCATTGGAAATCATCGGGAAAATGATAGATGAGAACTTGTCACATCTGCTCTACTAGTGATTTTTTCTCCAGATATGGGTAGGACTCATGGCTTCTGATCATTGCTACCAAATCTGAAATCCTCTGATTGTGTGAAATATATATTCAATGCAACAAATAAATATCAATACCTACTGTATGCGAGAATAACTCCAAGCCTGTTATCAGAATTTGGGAACAATATACTAGACTCTATGGATTATAATAGTCCATGTATTATTTAAAAATTACTTCCTATATCTTTAGACTATTCAATTAAGCAAAAAGCACTTATGAAGTACTTACTACATGCTATTCCTTATGCCTAGCACTGGAGTTATGAAAAGGCAAGTTTAATGTGGAAATAATTAACTTGTCATCTTTTTGATTTTTGGTAATGTTTTCTAACATTAGAATAGTTTCATAAACATTATATATATACATATATATATATATAAAACATTAGATAGTTTCATAAACTATCACAAAGTGAGGTGACAAAGAATCATAGAATTTTTAGACACAGAAGGGATCTCAGCAATCACCTAGTCCAACTTTTCTAAAATAGGCTTCATGGTGTAGTGGACAGGTCACTGGACCTTCTGTCAAAAGGATATGGATTCAACTTCTCCCCCTTATATACTTAATAATTGCATAACTCTGGACATATTACTTCTCTGTTCCTGAGTTTCCTCATCTGGAAAATGGGGGAAGGAGGAGGAAGTTAGGCCTGATGGCTTCTAAATATTCTCCCAACTCTGAATCTGTGATACTAACTCTGTACTTGACAAGTGGTCATCCTCTATCTGCTTTTAGATACCTCTCATTTTTAGGAACTTTTTCCTTATATAAATACATTTTTCTCTTTATCACTTTCACTCTGCGCACCTCATTCTGGTCTTTTAGATCCAAAAAAATTTTTTTAAGGATTTATTTTTCTTTCATGTGAAAGTTCTTTCATACTTCCTTCCCTCATCCTTTCTCCAGGCTAAATATGTGTAATTCTGCCAACTTATCCTTATATATCATGAACTCTAAGCCCATCATTATACTAAATGCTCTCTCCTCTGGTTATGAGGATGACAGGTCCCATTCTCAAAATATTAAAATTAAAAATCAAAGGCTGGTAAGGATCATTGGAGGAAAGTTCACTGATTTCAATCTGAGATATCTTTTTAGATTTCTTAGAACTGTAGGACTGGAAAATGCCTCATGTAGAAAGTAAAATTGAAATTTCAAAGAAGCTAGAAACTCTGAGAAACAAAAGTTAGGAGGAAATGAATTCTAGACATGGGAAGACAGATTACACGAAGACCACAGGCATGAACAATGTGTGAAAATCCACAAGAAAGCCAATTTGATTGAATTGCAGAATTTATGAGAAGGGGAAAATATTGTTCATTTGTCCTTCATTTTTGAAGTGTACCAATGGCATCACAACGTTAGGTAAAATAGTGGATGATGGATGAAATCTTGGCTTACTAATGAGTTGGATTTAAATGATGAAGAGCAGCAATTTCCAAAGTGAGCACTACCACCCCCTGGTGGGTGCTGCAGCGATCCAGGGAGGTGGTGATGGCCACACTATTTTTGTATTACATTCTATTCTGAGTTCAATAAATAGTTTCATAATTTCCAGGGGGCACTAAGTAATATTTTTTCTGGAAACGGTACGATAGGCCAAAAAAGTTTGGGAACCACTGATGTAGAGCTACACAGAATCATCAATTTATCTCTTCCAGACAGTCATATACAACTGAAAATGATTGAACAAAGTAAAAAAAAAATCAGTGAATTTGTGGGATATTAGTGATGTCTTCCAAGGACCCTCCTAGCTATATATTTATAAAAACTAGCATATGTAATAACTTGCATTCAGATAGAGTTTTATATATTTTTATAATTTAAAATAAAATTTAAAAAGAAGAGAATTTAGGAAGCATAGCATTATTATTACTATATTTTGGATAAGGAAATTTAAGGGATAGAGATTAAAAAATTTTCTAGAAGTCACATAAGTCAGTTAAGTGGTAGAATTAAATTCAAGGTTTGCTAATTCAGAGCTTGCTATATTACACTCTTTTCTTTAGATACTTCATACATAGAAATGTACTAGGTCCTGTCTCTTGTAGAAAGGGGAAAAGAGACCATACAACTCTCTCTGTTAGATCTTGGACAAGTAGTGTGATCTCTTTTATATAGGTTTCAATTTCCTAATCATTATAATATGGGGTCAGGAAAATATGTTATAGGTGATCTCTGACTTTTATCCTGGTCTTAAATCTATTTTCTTATGTTCCATGAGATTGCTAAAACTGAGAAGCAAAGATGGGATAGTGATGTATGTATCTGAGAATAAGCAAAGAAAACTTTTCAAGAGAAGGATATTCAAGTATTCCACATTGAGGTGTTAAGAAAATTTAAATTAAAAAGAAAGATTAGCCTGAAGTGGGATAAATAGGAAAAACTGTTTTGAAGGAGAGATTTTTGACATGAATCTTGAAGAACAGAGATTAGTAGTGAGTAACAAGAGAGAAAATGGAATCTAAGTAGGAAGCATGAATAGAGGGATAGTTAAAAAGGGCAGACACACACAGAGAATAAGATGAGGGGTTTTTCAGCCCTGTGATAGAGGTGATTTTGTTTAGGCATTAGTTGGACAAAATGATCTTTGGGGTCCCGTCCAGTTTTGTGATTCTGTGATACTGAGCCTAACCTGGATGAAGTAGACCATTTGTATTGGGAAAGTGACAATAAATGATATTAGATGATGGGTCCATTTGACAAAGGACAGAGCTGAGAAGTTTGCCTTTACTAGATGACAGAATTCCTTGGAAGGTCCTTAAGCAAGGAATGAATGCAACAAGAGCAAATATAAAATCTATAAGTCACCCCATGAGGGAGAGAAAAAGGATAAGTAAGGAAATGGCCAGTCAGAGCACTGTATAATTATTCAGTCAGTCAATAAACATTTATTAAGCACCTACACTATGCCAGGAACTATGTCATAGGCATACTAAAAGAGGCAAAAGACAGTCCTTGCCATTAAGGAGTTCACAATCTAATAAGGGAGAAAATAAGCAAAGTTGTAAGCAGGATGAATAGGAAATAATAGAGGGGAGACACTAGAATTAAGAGAAGTTGGAAAAGGCTTCCTGTAGAAGATGGGTTGTGAAGAAAACAAGATAATCTAGAAGGTGTTGAAGATAACATTCTAGGCATGGGGGACAGTCAAAGAAAACGCCCAGATCAGAGTTGGAGCTTCTTATTTGTGGAAGAGCAAGAAGGCCAATGCCATTGAATTAAAGAACACATGCCAAGATAAGGTTTAAGAAGACTGGAATAGGTGCTGCAAAAACCCAACTGAGAATTTTGTATTTGATTTTGGAAGTAAAAGGGAGCCAATGAAATTTATTGAGTGGGATGTGCTGTTGGTAGTGACAAAGTCAAATCTACACTTTAGGAAAATTACTTTGGTAGCTGAATGGAAAATAGATTGGAGGAAGAAGAAATAAGGTGGTCTTATGCACTGAAAGGCAATGGCAATTGTTCAAGCATGACATGATGAAGTCTTATATTGCTGGTTGTGGCAGTATCAGAGAAGAGATGGAGGCATTTCTGAGATGTTGGAAAGGTGAAATGAACACAAATTAGATATGGGAGTCCCAACTGATATATATATATAATGTGTGTGTGTATGTATAAATAGTTTTGTATGAAGAAATCAAAGATATAGATAGATAGATAGATAGATAGATAGATAGATAGATAGATAGATATAGATAGATANGATAGATAGATAGATAGATAGATAGATAGATAGATAGATAGATAGATGAAAAATGTTCTAAATCATTATTGATTAGAGGATTCAAATCAAAACATCCTGAGACACCATATTGTACCTATCGGGTGGGCTAAAATGATAAAAGGTGAAAATGATAAATTATGGAGGGGATATGGAAAAATGAGGATATTAATACACTCTTGGTGGAATTGTGAACTGATCAAACCATTTTGGAGCACAATCTGGAATTATGCCTAAGAGTTATAAAACTGTGTATACCTTTTGACTGTGTGAATTTAACTTAAATTGGTACCCTTCTTTGCTTTTTAAGAGGAAAGTTTTGAAAATCCATTTTGCTCTCACCACTACCCTTTGATTGGGTTGGGAACAAGGCTTATCTGTATAAGGAAAATATTTGCCTCTTGTGCCTCATGACTCATGGCATCCAAAACACTGGTCTCTAATCCAAACTGAAGTAAAGTCCATTCAACCAGGAGACCCAGAAAAAGTGATGCCATCAGGATTAAAAGTTATGGTTCAAGGGCATTTGTATTTTCTTTCCTAGGAAGCAGTGGGAGTGAAGAAGACATGAGGCTAGTAGGGAGCTCAGGTTAGCTAAGACAGATTATGTGTCTTTTCTCTCTCTAACCTGCTTTCAAAATTTAGTAAAAAAATTAGTAAATTTAGTAATTATAAATTAACATAGAGTCTCCAGAGAATTTTAATTTTAACATGACCCAGCAATTCCACTATTAGATTTATTTCCCAAGGTGAGCAGGGAAAAATGAAAA
This sequence comes from Gracilinanus agilis, assembly GCF_016433145.1. Lineage (NCBI taxonomy): Eukaryota > Metazoa > Chordata > Mammalia > Didelphimorphia > Didelphidae > Gracilinanus > Gracilinanus agilis. The sequence goes on from NC_058130.1 coordinate 648,887,408, forward strand.
GAACTATCTGTTCTAAAATCTTTATAACAGTTCTCTGTGTTGGCAAAAACAAAAACAAAAAACCTGGAGTATGAAGGGATGCATATCAATTGGGGAATGACTAAACAAAGTGTGGCATATGATTGTGATGGAATGCTACTGCAGTGTAAGAAAAAAAAGTTAATTTTGGGGAAAACATAGAAAAAACCTTTAAGAAATTATGAAGAGTAAAACAAGCAGAAACAAACAACATTATATATAGCAACAGAAATATTTTTGAAGAACCACACACACTCACACACACATATATATATCCACCTCCAGAGAAAGAACTGATAAATACAAATAAGTAACACTTTGTTTTATGTGTTTTATGACACATTTTAGATAGATAGATAGATAGATAGATAGATAGATAGATAGATAGATAGATAGATATAGATAGATAGATTTTGGGCCAAATGATACCTTCTCTAATGGGGAAGGGAAGGGATGGAGAGAGTTAACCATTTATTTTTTTCTATATTTGTTTTTGAAATAATTGAAATAAAATTGAATTGAAATAAAAAAACAAAATTGAAATAAAAGAAATGGAAGCATAAGGAATCTAGGATTCTACATAGATGTGAGTCTGGAGTCCCAGGAAGATAATTGTGCCTTCAATAGAAATAATGAAGGAAGAGAATGGCATATATGATAAATATGACAATTTAAATGGAAAGAATAGTGATATACCAAAAAATAAAATTATAAAGATCAAACAGAATTCAAAAAAGGAGATATGAACAGACATCCTCAGCCAATCCCTTGGTGGAGGTAGGCTCAGTTATGGTGATTTAATCTTCATCTCTAAAAAAATGCTATTTACCATAAGGCATGGCTCTTAAAGAAAGGAAAGGGGAAGAATATATGCAATACTATGGTCACATAAGAAATGAAAAGTGTCAATGATTTTTTAAAAAACATAGTAGGGAAGATAGAAGCAAGGGAGAGCTTAGCGAGAAAGATGAGTTCAGTTTGGGACATGTTGGGTTTAAGATATCTATTTGAATCCAGTTTAGTGGTTGGAGATGCAATCCTGGAGGTCAGCAGGGAAGTTATGACAAGATAGGTGGATTTGAGAGTCATCAGCAGAGAAATAATAATTAATCAGAAATGATCAGAATAAAATAGTGTAAAGGAAGAGAAAAGGGCCCAGGCCAGAGCTCTATAGGAAACCTACAATTAGAGGATGTGAATAAGATAAAATGATTCAGTAAAGGAAAATGAGGAGGGGTAATATAGGTGGGAGGAGTATCAAGAGAAAGTGTACCAAGAACCTAGAGAGATGAGAGTTTTGGAGAAGAGGACAATTAATGATGTCAAAGACTGCAGAGAGGTAAAGAAAAGTAAGAACTGAGGAAACGTCATTGTATTTGATAACTAAGAGATCATTGGGACAAAAGGGACATGAAACTGTGTATATCCTTTGACTTAGCAATATCGCTACTATATCTATGTCTCAAAGAGATCAAATATATCAGGAAAAGAAGTTACTTGTGCAAAAATATTTATAGCAGCTCTTTTTGTGGTAGCAAAAAGCTGAAAATGGAAAGTGTGTCCATTCAGTTGAGTAATGACTGAATAAGTTATAGTATATGATTGTAATGGAATCCTATTGGATCACAAAAACAAGAAAACCACAAAAAATAGCTTGGGAAGACATATAAAGTGATGCAAAATGAAGAAAGCAGAAAGAGGAGGACACTGTGCACAGTGATAGCAATAAAGTACAATGGATGATCCAACTATGAATAAATGAAGAATTATCAGCAATGCATGCATCCAGGACAATCAATAGGGACTCATGACAGAAAAGGCTACTCACCAACATGGAAGGAACTAATAAAGTCTGAGTACAGATTGAAGTATGTAATTCTTCATTTTATTTCCTCCAAGAATTTTCTCTAGTGTAGCAATATGTCTTTCTTGAAATGATGAACATGAAAATACATATTCTATGATATTGTCTGCCTTCTTGGGGAGCATGGGGAGGGAGGGGAGAGGAGAGAAAGAGAACATGGCAACATGTCAGAAAATGTATAAAATTGTATCAATATGTAAAAAAATAAATTAAATTTGTAGGAGGGAGAGAGAGAACAAAGATGGCAAAATGTAAGAAAAATATTATTTAAAATTGTATCAACATGTAAAATAATTTAATTTAATTTTAAAAAGAGATCATTGGTTAACTTTGGAGATGGTCCTAAGACTGCTATGGTATCTGTCTATAAAGACCTGGCAGAAACCCTGAAATTATGATCACTTTGACCTCAGATAGTACAACTGATTGGGTTAGCACTCCATGTAATGAATGTGTATAATGAATTCTTTGAGGATGGGGCATTTTTACAGATTGGGCCTATTTAGAACCAGAAGGAAAATTAGCTTGACCTACAAGATAGTGGGGCCAGAGGTGCTCCTCCATGCTCCTCCACTATCACAAAAAGACAAGAAACATGAGATAAATCAGAAATACCAATATCCCACCTGCTGGGAAATCTTTGGCACAGATCATGCCGACTATTAAAGCAGGCAAAACATAAATGTTAAAGAAATATACTCAAAATATGAGTACCTTTATTTTAAACCAGTACAATATCTTCAAAAATTTTGAATTATCTTACTAAAAGACTAAGTACTTTTTTTGTTTTTTGTCAGTAATATCTTGAGCTCCAAATTATACAACAATCAGACTTGAGAAGTTCCTTGAAAATCAGAGACTGTTTTTACTTTTATTTGTATCTTCATCACTTAGAATAGTGCATAATAAATATTAATTCAATGATTGACAACAATGCATATTTTAGTTAAATACAAGGAAATCATAAGGATAATAATTATAGCTATTATTCATATAATGTTTTAAGATGTGCAAGGAGTTTTCACACATTGTCTCATTTAATCCTCACAATAACCTTGTAGTAGGTACTATTATTATTCCCATTGTATAGATGAGGAACTGAGGCTTCAAGAGATTAAATAAATAAACAAACAAACAAATAAATAAATAGATTAAATTAATGCCTGGAAAAAAACATATCAAGTAAGTATCTGAGGATTGTGAACTCAGATCTTCTTGCACTCCATGTTCTGCAAACCATTCACCTGTGTCACCTAGTATGGCAATGCTAATTTCATTTAAAAATTTAAAAAACCTTCATATCCAAAACAAGAAATTAGAGAAGAAATTGAAGGGTAATATAAATCCAAAAAAGCTCAAGGAATGGATTAAAAATCCATTCAACAAAATGGCGCAAAGACTACCTAAAAATGAGATAGTTGAATAATAATAATGATACCAATTACTCAAATTATTTTGGAAGAGAAATGGGCATAATTTGAGTGGAATTTCAAAAAGATCCCTGAGTTCTATGATATGAATCTAATTTATAAGATAACAGTACCAAAATAGGAGTGTACAGATATTCAGGGAAGAATAATACCTCTGGAGTGAGGTCTTACAGAGCCCTCTTCAGTGCTGCTTTCTCCTTTTGTGTCCACCTGCCACCCAACTCTCACCTGTGATTTCAAGACTCTGTGGCATGCACAGTGGCTACACTCCAGTAGACTGTCTCAACAGATAGGCTAAATCATTTTGTCAGTAAGTGACAGGTCTGGAACCTGTCACTGAGCTAGTGATTGTCTACCCCAGGCATGTGAGGACTTCCCCCAGTGGAAGGTGCAGATGAGAATGATTTGTTGCAATGGCCATAAAGCCAATTGAGGCAGGTATTGTGGAGTCCTTTGAGCTTAGTTAGACTTTGAAGAAGCGAATGTCTCCATCACCAGTCATTTTGACTTTTGTATTGCCACTGATTTTTGATGACTCTGGAAGAGAGAGTGAATCTGAAGACTTTGTGCAACTCTGATTCACTTAAATCTAATTTATTCTTGAATCAAAAGACATCATGAGAGATGTCATTTGGATCTTCTTTGAACAGGAAAGACAACACCCATACCAAAAAATAATATATTTAAAATGCTGCCAAATGCTATAAACCTAATGACTAAATGGGCTCGGAGTCCAGAAGACCTGAATTCAAATCTACCCTGAGATACTTGTTAACTTGTGACCTTTGGCAAGTTACTTAACCTCCATTTGCCTTAATCCACTGAAGAAGGAAATGCAAACTACTGCTGTACCCTTTGCCTAGAAAATCCTATGAACACTATGGTCCATGGGGGTCACAAGAAGTCAAACATGACTAAAAATGACTTCTAACTTAGATATAACATTTTAATTGGTATTTTGAAGCTACTAAACTTGATAGAATCAAAAGGAAACCTTGTAGGTAAGGTACATATAACATCAAATTATTGACTTTAAAAATGTATTTAGAACATTTTCCATGGTTACATGATTCATGATTTTTCCCACTCCTTTTCTCTCCTCCTTCCTGGAGCTGACAAGCAATTCCACTGGGTTATACATATATTATTGTTTAAAGCCTATTTCTATGTTATTCATATTTGCAACAGAATGATCATTTAACATCAAAAGCCTAATCATATCTCCATCAAATCACATAGTCGATCACAGATTTTTCTTCTGTGCTTCTCTTCCCACACTTCTTTCTCTGGATGTGGATAGCATTGTTTCTCATAAATTCATCTGGATTGTCCTACATCATCGAATTGCTGCTAGTAGAAAAGTCTATTAAATTTAATTGTGCCATAATATATACTCTCTGTGTACAGTATTCTCCTGGTTCTGCTCCTTTCACTCTGCATCAATTCCTGGAGGTCATTCCAATTCACATGGAATTCCTCCAGTTCATTATTCCTTTCAGTGCAGTAGTATTCCATCCCCATCAGATACCACAATTTGTTCAGCCATTCCCTAATTGAAGGATAACTCCTCATTTTCTAATTTTTTTTTTGCCACCACAAAGAGCACGGCTATAAATATTTTTGTACAAGTGTTTTTCTTTATTATCTCTTTGGGGTACAAACCCAGCAATTGTATGGCTGGATCAAAGGGCAGGCAGTCTTTTGAAGCCCTCTGTGCATAGTTCCAAATTGCCCTCCAGAATGATTGGACCAACTCACAACTCCACCAGCAATGTATTAATGTCCCAATTTTGCCACATCCCCTCCAACATTTCTCACTTTCCTTTGCTGCCATATTGACCAGTCTTCTAGGTGAGGGGTTTTAATTTGCATTCCTCTAATAAGGAGATATTTAGAACACTTTTTCATGTGCTTATTCATAGTTTTGATTAATTCATGTGAAAACTGCCTATTCACGTCCCTTGACCATATGTCGATTGGTGAATGGCTTGATTTTTTGTAAATTTAACTTAGTTCCTTATATATCTGGGAAATTAAATATTTATCAGAGTTTTGTTATAAAAATGTTTTCCCAGTTTGTTTATTGCTGTTCTCCTAATTTTGGTTGCATTGGTTTTATTTGTATGAAACCTTTTTAATTTGACATAAAGTCATTCATTTTACCTTTTGTAATTTTCTCTATCTCTTGCTTGGTCTTAAATTCCTTCCTTTCTCACAGATCTAACAGGTATACTATTCTATGTTCACCTAATTTACTTATAATTTCCCTCTTTATATTTGTCATTTAGCCATGCTGCATTTATCTTGATATAGGGTGTGAGATGCTGATCTAAACCTCATTTCTCCTATACTGTTTTCTAATTCTCCTGGCAGTTTTTGTCAAATAGTACGTTCTTGTCTCAAAAGCTGGGATCTTTGGGTTTATTGTACACTAGGTTGCTGAGTTCATTTACCCCAAGTCTATTCCATTGATCCACCCTTCTGTCTCTTAGTCAGTATCATATTTTTTGATGATCACTGCCTTATGGTACAGTTTAAGTAAGATCTGGTCCTGGTAGGCCCCCATCCTTCACATTTTTTTTCATTATTTCCCTTGACATTCTTGATCTTTTGTTCTGACATTTTCTATTCTTTGTGAGATTACTTGGAATTTTAAAGCAGTAGTGCTATTTATTCATATGCCTATAAGATTTGGGGGGACAAGTAAATAACTTTTAGTCTTTGGGATCTCACTCCAAATCCATTCTCTCGAAAGATTTTGCCTTAAAAGTTGTAATGTCAATTGAAGTTCATGATTTATGATGAGTACAGCGCTCTTGATTTGTAAAGCCATGTGAATTTTACATTGATATGATTTGACAGTCATTGGAGATTTTCTTAAGGGCAAAAAATTGGCCTGAGTTCCAGTCAATGATTTCCTTTTCATATATAGCAGAAGAAAACATTTAGTATTGAAAAATACATTTTCAGCATGTAAGCTTATTCACAGAGACTCAGGGGATCCATAGTAAATTTATATTGCTTATAATTATTTGGCACTATTTTTATTTTCCACATAATTACTGAAATCCTCAGTCTCATGAAAAGATTGCCTTAACATGCTTCTTTAATATGAAACCACCTTCAATACTTAGTATCTGGTTATGAGCCACTACAGTTTAGGACATATTGAATGATCCTAAAATAGCTATAAGATAGTGTAATTTGAAATTTACTACCCTTTGACATTAAGTTGGAAGCTATTTTCTTCTGGATGATTCTAAACATAGAGAGATAATTATATTTTTTGCTATTTCTGTGGGGGCTTGGCTAGATCACCAGCTTAATGTCCAAAACAGAAATTAAACATAATTTTAATTTAAAAAATTCAAACTATTTTTATTTTTAATTCAAAATATTTATGAGAAAGTGGGACTCTTTATTTCATAACCAGTGGGAACACATCCTTATCGTATCATTTCTCAAGCATGAACTGATGTTAGAAAATGAAATGACCTGAGTCACCCAGAAGGATCTCAGGAGACTTCAGAATATTAGTTATTATTGTTTTGAAATTCTCAGGGTCCATTAGCTAACATGTAGAAGAATTCTGAATTTTAAGTTGTTATGTAAAGTAAATTATTAAATTAACAATCCTCATAGAGCTTAATATGGCATTAAAGACATGATTGATTTATTAATATGCAACAAGTGCTGAGGGGGCAAATAGGTAGTGTAGTGGATAGAGCATTTGGCCAGGAGGCAGGAATATCTGAATTCAAATCTGGCCCCAGACACTTATACTAACTGTATAAATCTGGGCAAATTACTTAATCCCCATTTGCCTCAGTTCCTAATCTGTAAAATGGGAATATACTGGAGAAGGAAATGGCTAACAGGATCTTAGTGAAAGAAAACTCCATGGACCAAGTCCCTGGGATCACCTAGAGTCAGGCACAATTGAATAAGTGCTGAATACTGTTCTACTTTTTGTAATATGCCCTCTTGCACAGAGACAAAATTCCATTATGATATTAAGTCTTGACTAAAAATATTTAACTTTTCATTTACCAGAATAAGGCAGAGAATATCCCAGTAACCAAAAGCACCATGCACTTCTCTTGGCATTCCCTACACTGGTTTGTTTTCACATCTCTATCTTTTTCTCTTGGGTAAATTCTTTTCTTCTCTCTCTGATACATTTTTACATTTGGCCTTTGGCCAGATGCCCATGGCCTCCAAGAAGAAAAGCAGAATCAGGATAGATAAAGTATAATTTTTTAAAAAAAAAAACCCTTCTCCCCCAATAGCTCCAGACCCCATGGATATGCCACCTACAGTGCCTGCTTCTGCCTTCCTTGTCTTATGTCTGGGACTTGCTCCAATTCAGCTCTTGCCTCCTTGATTGCATTAAGACCTATTTTCCTTTTCCTTGGCAGACCCCATCTACTCCCACAGCTATGACTAGCATCATTTTGCAGATGATTACCAGAACTACCTTTGTAACCCCAACCTGCCTCCTCCCTCTGTCTAGAACTACATTTCAAATGGTCTTTCAGACATCCTTGTCTGCCTCGTAATCTTAAAGTCTCTCCAAATTTAACTTCTAAAGCCTTCACTACTGATCCCTTCCCCTTAAACTCCTTTACCTAACTTCTCTTTCTTGGCAAGAAGATCTACTCTTTTTACATTTTGCATGAGTGGACAATGTTCTCCTTGCTTAATGAATGTGTGGAATTTCATTTTTCCAGTTTGGGGAGTTTTCTTTACAGATCTGATATTGACTAATGATAATGACAATAATCATAATAATTGGTGGCAGCTGGGTGGCTCAGTGGATTGAGAGCCAGGTCTAGAGATCTAGGGAGGTTCTAAGTTCAAATCGGATCTCAGACACTTCCTAGCTGTGTGACCCTGGGCAAGTCATTTAACCCCCATTAGTTAGCCCTTACCACTCTTCTGCCTTGGAACCAGTTCTCTGTATTGATTCTTAGATGGAAGGTAAGAGTTTAAAAAAAGAATACAGTCATAGAAATATCTAATATAGCAAAAACTAATTCTGATTGAAAGATTTAATCAAAAAACAGTACTATCTAAGGAAAGCAACTGCTTTCAAGTGGAACAAGGCGATCAACAACCACCACTCTTATACTTACATGAACTTATCAAGTCAATTGTAGGTCCTTTGAAAAGAGGATAAAAGAGAAGTATGGTGAAATGGAAAGAGTGCTGGATTTGAAACAGTACTGGATTTTGGATCAGAGTACTCCCTCTGTGATGACAAAATCATTTAATTTCTCTATACCTCAGTTTCTTCATCTGTAAAATAGGTAATAGCTTGAATTAGGTAACCTTTGAAGTCCCTTATGGCTCTGAACTCTTTCTACATCTCTCTCTCTCTCTCTCTCTCTCTCTCTCTCTCTCTCTCTCTCTCTCTCTCTCTCTCTCTCTCTCCTGCTCCCCTTTCCTCCCTGTTCCCTCTTTTTTCTCTCTCTTCTCTCTCCCCCCCCCCGCTGTGTATACCAGAAAGAACATTTTGGCAGTAACAAGGACTATTTATAGAGGGAAAATGATGGAAAATATGTTTGAAGGCTATTGCAACTAAAAAGAGGATTTGTACTAGGGTGATGGCAATGGAATTAATGAGAAGAGACAGATGTAAGAGGACAATATTTGATAAATTCTCATATGAGAATTGAAGGGAAAAGGAAGAGTAATGGGATAATTTCAAAGTAATGAAACTATAAGAATAAATGGTATTATACAAATGAAAATAAGAAACTATGGAATCCTTTCCATTTCTGACACAAGTCAGGAACCCAAGTCCTACTACTTTATAAACTTTAAATAACTAGATAAATATTATCTTCCTGTTCCTTTCTACTTCCTTCTACCTTTACCTTTTCTTTTCTTTTCTTTTTTTCTTCTTTCTCCTGCTTTTTTTTGTCATTTTCATTCTTTCCCCCTCTATTTTCTTCCTTCTCTTTTTATTTCTTCTTCCTTCTATTTATCTACATTTCTTTTTTCCTTCTTTCTCCTTGGTTTTCCTTTTTTCTTCTTTTTTCCATCCTTTTTCTTCATCCTTCCTTTTTTCTTGCTTCTTTTTTATTCCTTTTCCTCCCCTCTTCTTTATTCTTCTTCCTAGTAGTATAAGGCTTCTAGGCCCATGTTCTAGTTGCTCCTTATTAGATGGTCTCCACTTTCATAAGGAAAGATCAACATTTTCCGAACTCATCCTTTCAGTTGGCTCCAGAGGCATGACTTTAACATAGAGAATGGCACCAGATGGAGGCTGGGGTAGGGGAGTTAACTTGCCTTGATTGCCCTATAGCTTCTCCAGACTTTTCCATTACTGTCTTGATTTTAAATCATTTTTAATAGTGGAAGAAATAAATAAATCAAGATGGAGTTTGAATGGCTTGTTACCTCAACTCGAGTTTTATTTTAAGTATTAAATTAATTAATAAACATTAATTACATATATATTTAAATGTTGAATTAATCAAATCAATAGGATTCTCTTTTATTTTTTCCCTTGCTCTCTCAATCAAGAATATGGAGTAGGGAGGCAACTTCTACATTTTGATTTATTTTTTGCATTGTATTTTTATTTTTTAAACATTGCTTATTTACATTTTTATATGTTGATAAAATTTTAATAATCATTTTCTGACATTTTTCAATCCATGTTCTTTTTCTCTTTCCCACTCTTCCCCTATCCCCAAGAAGCCAGGTAATGATATAGGCTATATATGTGTAATCATGCAATACACATTTGCATGTTCATTACTTTGTTGTTGTTTTTGATGTTTCTCTTTTTTAATTTTTTAGAAAAAATATTTTTCCATGGTTACATGATTCGTGTTCTTACTTTCTCCCCCCCCCCAATTCCCCCATAGCCAATGCACATTTCCACTGGTTTTAATATGTGTCATCAATCAAGACCTATTTCCATATTATTGATGATTGTACTAGGGTGGTCATTTAGAGTTTACTTCCCATGTCTGCATTAATCCGTATGTTCAAGCAGTTCTTTCCTTCTCTGTTTCCACTCCTGTAGTTTTTCCTTGGAAAGTGGGTAGTTATCCCTCAGAATTGTCCTGGATCATTGCATTGCTGCTAGTACAGAAGTCCATTACATTCGATTTTACCACAGTGTATCTGTCTCTGTGTACAATGTTCATCTGACCCCTCCTTTCACTCTGCTTCAATTCCTGGAGGTCTTTCCAGTTCACATGGAATTCCTCCAGTTCATTATTCCTTTGAACACAATAGTATTCCATCACCAACAGGTACCACAATGGCTAAACAAATTGTGGTATCTGTTGGTCATGTTCATTACTTTGTGAAAGAAGACATATTACTTATAGTAGAGATAAAATTCATGGAGGAAATCAAGTGAAAAATTCCGTGCTTCAATCTACATTCAGATTCATCAGTTTCTTCTATGGATACAATTAGTCTTTTTCCATCATGAGCCCCTTAAGGTTGTCCTATATTCTTGTATTGCTAATAATAATTAATTGCTTCACAGTTGATCATCAAATATTATTGCTGTTACCATGTACAACATTCTCTTCATTCTTCTCACTTCACTTTCCATCACTTCATTTACAGGTTGGTTTTTTTTATTGTCTTGTTTGTGATTTCTTTTGGCACAATAGTATTCCATTACAATCATATAACACAATTTGTTTAGCCATTCTCCAGTTGATGGACAATCCTTCATTTTCCAGGTCTTTGCCACCACAAAAAGAGTTGCTATAAATATTTTTGTTTACATGTGCAGCCTTTTCCCCTATCTTTGATCTTTTGAGTATCACCCCTGCCATATAGCCAGTGCTCATTTCTCTCTCTTTCTCTCCTCCTCTTCCCTACCTCTCTTCTCATCTTTCTCTTTTCTTCCTCTCATCTTTCTCTCTGTGTCTCTGACTTTCTGCCTTTGTCTCATTTCTGTTTCCTTTTCTGTCTCTCTTTTTTTCTCTGTCTTTCTATCCCTGTTTCTGTTTCTGTCTCTCTCTCTTTCTCTGTCTCTGTCTCTCTCTGTTTCTCTCTGTCTCTCTCTCTTCATCCCTTTTCCTTTCCTATTTCTCTATTTCTTTTCTCTCTCTCCCTCTCCTTTCCTCCACCTCTGCTTTTTGTAAACTGTCAGTCACCATCCCTCCTATTTTTCAAAGCCAAGTTAAAAAATAATTTGACATATTATAAGTAGGACCAATCATTTAAAAGCAGGCTTTAATTTTAAATAAAATGGAAAAATAAACAATTTAAAAGAACAGAGATAGCTTTGGTTTTCTCACAGGTGCCTTCTTGGGGAAGTGGAGGGAGGAGAGCAGCAGAGGAGCAAGAGTCTTTTATCAGATGTCCAGGAGAGACAAATTTGGAAGCTTTAGGTCTGCCTCAAGCTTATCTCTTCCTCCTTACTACTTCTAGCAACAACAAAATCAAATAATTCTTTTCTGGCTCTCAGGACTTGATTTCTCATTGTGTATTTCTCCATGTTTGGGAGGTACCTTCTTACATTTGAATAGGATATGAAGGTTTTCTGGAAAAAGCAGGGTGGACATTCTAGGGGAAAGAAAGAGGTAGCTCTAGAGTTCAAGAGACAACCCCAGAGAAGCCCACAACTGGATCCTGTTTTGGGAGACTGTAACAGGGAAGGAGCCCAAGTATGAAAATAATCATTACCTTAGAATTCCAAGGCCTATAATTTCATTGGTGTGGTACTCCCTCTCTCACACAGATCCCCACTGTATTCTACTAAGGAGAAATTCCCTGAAACCCTCTGTGGGAAAAAAATGGATAACATTTTGTCCACTTCAGTGATATATGTCAGTCTAAATTTAGTTAACATGGTTAGATGACAATCATACAGTCCCTGACCAGGTCAATTCTTCCACGTCTTTTTCTTTTCCTATGTTTTATTGATGTACATTTTTGTTACATTATAAATTTTTGCAGATTATCCTCACTTTTTCCTGTAACCAAGTAAAACAGCTAAGTAAAATGAATAACTGGGAGACATCACCTGAAAAGGCATGTAATATTCTACATCTGTAGCAATGCCTCCATTTTAGTAAAACTAAAAAGAACACCTTTTTTTTCTCCCTCTTATGTTTCACTAAAAAAATGAAAATGAATTTCTTACAACTATGCTTAGTAAAGAAAAAAACAAATTCCCTCAATGATTATAAATAAAGTCTCTGGATTTTATAGTATTTTTAATGTAGAAATTGTTCTCTGGATTCTACTTATGTCATTCTTGATTATTTTGTGAAAGTCTTGCAAGTTGTTTGCTTTTGACATAGCGATATTATATATAGTTCTAATTCTCTTTCACTCCATATCACTTCATAGTTCTTTTTAACACATACATTTCCTCATGTCTTATAAGTCAGCAGTAATAGTACTCCATCACTTTGTATACTGTAATTTATTCAGCAATTCCTTTATTGATGCACAGTCCCCTTAGTTTCCAATATTCTGCCACCATAAAAAGACTGCTTCAAATATTTTTTGCACATAGGAGACCTTTTCCTCCAGTTTCATAGACCCTGCCAGAGACTACTTTCTGTTGCTTTAGGATCTTAGCTTTTGGGAAACCAAGGTTACCTTCCTACCACAGTGAGGTGTTCAAAGAGGATTATATAGCTTGTTCCTTCAAAACCATTTATTTGTTTTCCCTCTCCCAACACCATTAGATTGTGAGCTTTTCTTAAGAGCATACACTGTTTTTGTCTTTCATTGTATTCTTAGCAGTTAGGACAGTGCCTAACACATAGGAATAAGCTAAGACATTTTTCTTGACTTGATTCTAATAAAATATATTATTATCCTCAGCTTGCAGCTTTGTAAACTCAGGCCCAAGATTCTGCATTAGTAAGTATATAACTGGGATTTGAATGCCAGTCTTCATCCTCTTAGTCCAATGGCTCTTTCCCAAAAATGCTGCTTTTCCCTTTAAAGTCACTTTAATCAATCAGTCACTAAACATTTATTAACTACCACAAGGTGCCAAGTACTGTGTTAAGAGCTGATTATTCAAAAAGAGACAAAAGATAGTCCTTGCCCTCCAAGATGTCACAATATGTAAACAACTAAGTCCTAATAGGTCATATATAGCATAAATAGTAAAGAATCTAAGGGGGAAAAGTCACTAGAATTAAGAGTGGTTGGGAAAGCCTTCCTGTAGAAGAAGGAGTTTAAGTTGAGATTTAAAGGAATCTTGGGAAGCCAATAGATGGAGATGAAGAAGAAGAGCATTCTAGACATGGCAGGAAGTCAGAGGAAAATGTCAGGAGCCCAGAGATGGGGTCTTTTGTTTATGGAACAGCAAGAAGACCAGTATCTTTGAACTGAAGAAACCTAGAAAGGTGAAGGAGGAGGAAGTGTTGAGTTAGGACGAGATTTGAATGGCAAATAGAGAACTTTTTATTTGATTCATAAAGTAATTTGGAATCATTAGTTTACTGAGTAGGAGGGAGACTTGTACTTTAGGAGAATTACTTTGGTTGCTGAATGGAGGATATATTGCAGTGAGGAAGGGCTTGAGACAGGCAAACCCACTGGCAAGTTATTGCAATAGTCCATGTATGAAGTGATATGGGTCTGACCTGGAACAGTGGCAGTGTCAGCAGGGAGAAGAGGACAGATTTGAGAAATGTTACAAAAGTGAAATGGGCAACCCTTGGCAACAGGTTGGATATGAACATTTTCTCATATTATTAGTACAACAACTTTTGGATGGAGGTGCTATTTTTATACCCATTTTTATTGTTGTTCAATTGTTTTTCAGTTCATGATGCCATTTGGGGTTTTCTTGGCAAAGATATTGGAGCAGTCTGCTGTTTTCTTTTCTAGTTTCTTTTACAGGTGAGGAAACTGAGACCAGTGGGTTATGTGACTTCTTGAGGATCTCACAGCTAATAAGTATCTGAGAGGAGATTTGAAATCGGGAAAATAAGTCCTCCTGATTCCCAGCCCTGCACTCTATCTATTTAGCCACCTAGCCATGCTAAAGTAAAGAAATATCCTTAGAGAGGAGGATGTTGTTGTTGTTCAGATATTTCTGACTCTGTGAACCCATTTGGGGTTTTCTTGATAAAGGCACTGGAAAGATTTGCCATTTCTTTCTCCAGCTCATTTTACAGAAGAATCGAGAGAAACAGAATTAAATGACTTGCCCAGGGACACACAGCTAGCTGAGATGAACAAAATAGGGAGGAAGATATGGTTTGTCTTTCCCCATGTCACAAAAATAAGAATTTGAGACCGGATTTGAACTGAAATCTTAAGTCTAAGTTCAGTGTTCTATTCACTTTGCCTGACAGCTAGTATTCCTACTGTGCTCTAATATTTACAAAATCCCTTTATATTCATAATAATCCTATGAGACAGGTATTATTAATTGTCTTCTTTTTCGAATGAGAAAAATGAGGCTGAGAGAGATTTAAGTGACCTGACCAGAGGCGGAATCTGAACTCATGTCCTCTTGACTCCAAGCTGTTACCATGTCTGAGATGATTTACTGGTGTGTGATCATGGCACATGCTGGAACTTCTTGGAGACACAGATGAAAGCTGAGTGGCAGGTGGACACCAAAGGAGGAAACTGGCCCCAAGTCCTCACACCAGTAGTACAACTGTTCCTCGAAAACCTTATAAAGCCCCAAGCCATAAACCATTTTGGCAGACAGGCTAAATTAGGTTGAGGGTAATCAACAGGCCTCCAACCCATTGATGGATTGCAGGGGTGGGAGGTGTCTCCTCCAAACATGTGAGGAGCTCCCCTGGTGGAAGGAGAAGATGTGTACAATATTTCTTCCAACAGCCATAATAGTGGCATGTGGAGTGCTTTGAACTTGGTTAGATATCAAAAAAGTCATCCTTAGTCATCATCAGTCATCTTGACTTTTGTCTTTCCACTGGACTTTGAAAGAGAGAATAAGGCTGATGACTTTCAGCAACTGCCTCACTCAAATCCAATTTATATGTAAGTCATAGGAGCATTGTGATATCATTTTGGTCTTCTTTGAGTACAAAGGAGAACAACCACATGTTTAAGAGCAGTGAGAAATAAAGTAAGACAAAAGGAGATTTTAGAAGTCCTAGAAAGTCAATCAGATGAAGCTAGACTCTCTTCAATTAAAAAAGCAAAACTAAAAACATGTACTGAATGCCTACTTGGTATAAGCTTTGCTTTCTTCTTGATTAAAAGGGCATGAACCTTTGTACCTAAAATGAGCAAACCCTTCTTCCATAAATGGTTTTGGCCATGCTAGATTAATGTAGGCAGGAGAAACCAGGGTTTATAGTTATAACAGTCCTTCTGAATCAAATTCATCATCTTGTTACCCATTTTGACTTTGAATCACTCATCAAACAATCCAGAGTTTTTGATCCTCACTATGATCTTATAAAGGAGATATTTTTATTATTCCAGTTTTATAAATAAGAAAATTGAGTGAACAAATAGTCAAAAATAATCATTAAGCATTTATTAAGTACATAGTATGTACCAGACACTATGCTAAGTTCTGAGGATGTGAATATGAAAACAGAAAGACAATTCTTACTCTCAAGGAACTTATAATTTAATAAAAAAAGAAGAAAAAACAGAAAATGAAACTTTTAAAAATGTTGGGAGTATACTACAGAAGTCAGAGAAGTCTCAAAGTCCAAAGTAGATGGAAAAAGAAGAGATATTCTATCCTAAGCACTCTCTTTAAATGGAGGTTGTGAAGTTCATGGCAGAAGGTGGGCAGGGACTAGATGTGAACAGGAAGTCTAACTTGATCTTGCAAGTTGACAAGGTTGTTTTTTTTCCCTATAATGAGTTTCCTGACCATGGTGGAGAAGTCAAAGAAGTCCTAAAGTAACGCAACCAGACTTGAGGCAGGAATTGAACTGAGGCATTCCTGACTCTTGGGCATTTAGGTGACTCAGTGGATAGTGCTGAGCCTAGAGTGAGGGGGACCTCTGTTCAACTCCAGCCTAAGACACTCACTAGTTGTATGTTCCTAAGCAAGAAATTTAACCCGTATTTTCTTTAATTCACTGTAGAATACAAAGCCAAACTACTCCAGTATCTTTGCCAAGAAAATCCCATGGACATTGGGATATTATGGCTGACAGATTCATGAAAAAACAGACACACCTGAATGGCCAAAGAAATTCCTGACTATATACTTGTAATACAAAATTTCAAAATGAGGGGAAACAGTAGTTTAGTGAAACTAATTATCCTTTCAATATTCTAAAGCAGTGATTCCTAAAGTGGGCGCCACCACCCCCTGGTGGGTGCTGCAGCGATCCAGGAGAGTGGTGATGGCCACAGGAACATTTATCTTTCCTCTTAATTGCTATTAATTTGTTTTTTAAAAATTCATTTCCAGGGGGCTAAGTAATATTTTTTTCTGGAAAGGGGGCAGTAGGCCAAAAAAGTTTGGGAACCACTGGTCTAAAGGTATATGTGAAATTATACTTCCATAGTCCCAACCTTTGCAGAGAAGGGAGGGATATATCTTTGTTCATCTCTTTCCTAGCATACAACTCAACCACTATAAATATATGACATTCAGTTTTTTCCTTGTTTCTTCCTTCCTTTTTTCCTTTCTTCTTTTTATTTACATTATTATTGTCACTGTGTAAATTAATTTTCTGATTCTTCTTACTTCATTCCTTATTAACTGATTTATCTTCTCAAACTTCTCTGAATTTCTTTATGTTCAATCAGTCCACCAAACAATAAACATTTATCAAGTGCCTACTATGTACCAGGCACTGTGCTAAGAGCTAGGGATACAAAAGGAAGGAAATAATAATCTCTGTTCTCAAGGACCCGACTGTCTAGGGAGATATTGTATTCATGTACCACACTTTAGCTATTCCCCAAATGATGCACATATATCTTACAAATGGGCAGCTAAGTGGCTCAGTGGATAGAACATCAGTTTTGGAGTCAGGAAGATCTGTGTTCAGATTCCATCTCAGACACTTATTAGGCTGTATGACTCTGGGCAAGTCACTTAACCCTTTTTGCTTCAGTTCCCTCATTTATAAAATGAACTGAAGGAAAAAATGGCAATCTCCTTCAGTATCTTTGCCATGAAAACCCTAAAATAGGTCACAAAGGGTCAGACAGGACTGAAAGGGCAGAAGAATAACAACAAATACCTTGCAATTAAGTATAATAGACAGTGAGCTGAGGAAAGTTAGAAATTTGGAGACCAGGGAACTTTTCCAGGAGGAGTTGATAGTTAAGCCAAATCTTGGACAAAAACAAGTAATCCGAGAGGCAAAAAGGGGAAGGGAGTATATTCTAGGAATAAAGGACAGCTTGTGGAAATGGATAGAGCAGAAGATGGTCTGTTGGTTTAGGGAAGAGGCCAGCAGTCTGATTTCTCTATAATATAGAATTTATAAAGGAGGAATAAGAAATGAGAAAAGGTGGGTAATCAAATTTAGTTCTAAAAGAAATCTTGGAATTATGAAGAAAAAAATTCAACCTGAATGAGGTATTTAAATAATCAAACTAGCAACCAATTGAAGGTAGAATGTCATCTCCCCAATAGCTAAGATTTCTCAAAGGCTCAATATTGCAGATATTATAAAATTATATATCTATGTTTATACTTTATACCAGATATATGTATCTATACACACATAGCCTATATATATATAATATATATATATGTTATATATGTATATATATATCACCCACCATATATATATCACCCACCATATATATATATATGGTGGGTGGTTATGTATAATATCTCTATATACATTTTTGTGTTTTCCACCTTGAAACTAGCTGCCTCAGTGGCTTTGGAAGGCCACCCACAGAAGAGGCATAATGGAGGAGCAGTTTGCCACTGGCAAGGATTTGGTTAACCTTTGATTAAACATAGGAATTTAAAGTATGAAAAGGTCTGGAACCTGACACAGCCCTTTGACACCATGCTGTCTGTCATTAGTGATAATCCACTATTGGATGCTCAGCTCTGAAAATGGAATTAGACGCCTTTAGTTTTCAACCTTAGCCCTCCTGTACTGTAAACTGAACCCTGCTGTGTTTGCAGACTTCCTGATTTACTGCTTTGCCTTTAACTATTTTCAGGCAAGGAGGGGTAGGTGGGAGGGTAGAGGAGCTCCTGAGATCAAGTGAGTACAAACAAGACTTTTCAACCGCCACCAAGGGAGGTGACTTTCTGGTTAGCAGAAGTCATGAGGTCAGAAGAGTTTTATTCCCACAGATGACTTAATCTTCTAATTTTTTTTCTAACTAGGTGTGAGAACTTCCCTGCCAAGACATTAAACAAGAAATATTTAGAATACTTTTTTTACTTCCTTTTAAAAACAGTAATAATTGGCATAGGTTCCTCCGTGTCCCTTAGAAGTCTCTGAGGAGCCCACCATTTTTAACCACAACATGTCAATGTGTCTACCCAAGCCACATCTTGTCTACCATCTTGCTGAATGAGGAGACCTATGTTGGATTTTCTTTGGAGGCTGTCAACATGCATTCTTCTTAGACCTAGGGCTAGTTTATTGAAATTTGACCCTTCCTCTTCACCAGATAATTTGGTCCCAGGCTAGATCATTGTCATTCATTGTCAATGAAACAAAAATGTTCTTCCAAATACTTCCAAATGACAGTATTTGTCCTTATGTTGCCATTGTATGTCAAGATAAAGAGATATGAAAACACTTTTACCTTGAGCCAACAAAATTATTCCAGGGATTGCACATGGAAACTATTCAAGATTGAATTATCAGAGTTTTGGACTGGAAGATGACTGTGTCTATCAAATCTATCTGTAGAATATCCTCATTTCTTGGTAGATAGAAAAGTTGTTGTTACTTAATGGTTATGATCCATACTCTATCACTTGTATCTAGTATGCTCTTGAAATGAAAGGTTGTTTTTTTAAACCTTTACCTTTTGTCTCAGAATCAATAGAATCAATTCTGGTTTCAAGGCAGAAGAGTGGTAAGGGTTAGGCAAAGGAGGTTAAGTGACTTGCCCAGGGTCACATAGCTAGGAAGTGTCTGAGGCCAGATTTTTGAACCTGAGATCTCCCATCTCTGAACCTAGATCTCAATATACTGAGCCACCCAGCTGCCCCCTTGAAATGAAAACTTAAATATCTAGAATTGCATTTTTAAATATAACACAGAAACTAGTAAAACACACATATACCTTACAGCTAAGGAGAAGGTTTTGTAATCTCTAAAGGAAGTCCCAAAATGTTATTGATAAATAATAATCTAATTAATGATCACATTCTTTCAACTGAGTAGAATACTTATGGAGGGTGTTAAGAGCATTTACTCTGAGAAGAGCTCTTGAAGTTAAAAAAATTCTTTCTTTCCAAGTCAGTAACTCATGATATTTCAGTATTGGACAGTGGGTCGCCTTGCTAGCAGAACCTCACTCAAGAAACAGAGGAATAAAAAACCAAACCAACTTTCCTTGACAGAAAGAGAGAAACTAGTGAGGACAAGCAAGCAGATTAATTTCCAGTGAAATTTCTAGCTCAGTACAAAATGTTCAAGTTCACAAAATGATCTCTAAATTAGGAACATAATTCTTTATTTTAGAGCTAAAAAATAAGACACTCAAGCATTCCTGAAAAGAGATAAAATGATAGCTAGCATTTACAAAGGTCTTTAAAGTCTGCAAAGCACTTTACAAATGTCTAATTTTATCATTAAAACCCCTTGAGGCAGATTATTATTATCCCTATTTTATGAATTAAGAAACCAAGGCAGATTGTGTGCCCAGAATCACACGGCTAATGAGTATTTGAGGCAAGGTCTGTTCAAGTTGGCTTGACACCGGTTCCATCTGATTCCATCAGAATGGAGTCTGTCTGACTCCAGGTCTATCCACTTCATTGCTTAGTTGCCTCATAAAGTGAAATTACTTCTCTAGCCCCAGTTTGCTGAGATTGCTGTGAAAATACTTTTGCAGCCTTCCCAGATGCAAAGCAAAGGAATAAAGAGGTTGTATATGCAAAGATGGAGGGAAAGTGGAGATGGAGACACCTGTACCACATCTGGGCTTTTCCTTGACCCACCAAGGAAATAATCCTGCCAACTACTAATGTGCCATCATAAAAAGAGGGAATAGAGTTTCCCACCACCTTCTCTGGGCAATCCCTCCCCTCCCCTACTAAGTAGGGAGAATGAACAAAAAAGAGTTCAAAAGACCTACCTACATCCCTACAAGTCCTTTCCATGTCTCCCCATTTCTCCAGAGCACAGGCTGTTGTCTTTCTACTTGCCTGAGATTCTCTAACTTGCTCCTCAACATACACTGGGGAGTGGAAACAACACTAGTGTTTTGTTTTGCAAACTCTGTCAGAATCTATCACCAATAGAGGTGATGCTATTTTTCAAGGGAAAAATTAAGTTTGACCTCCCTATTAGCAACAGAAAGTCACTATTTCAAATCAGTTACATGAAATGGAAGAACTGTTCAATTTTTCTGAGACCTATTAATAATAATTATAGCTAGTCTTTATAAAGCTTTATAGTCTACAAAATGCCTTGTTTTTGTTTAGTTGTTCAGTCATGTCTGACTCTATATGATTTCAACATAAATGGGTTTTCTTGGCAAAGATACTGCAGTAGTTTGCCATTTCTTTCTCCATCATGGTCCCATTTTGACAATGAAGAATTGATACAAATTGGAATCAAAGGGGTTGGCCAGAATCACAAAGCCAGTAATTTTATGAGGCCAAATTTGAACTCAGGTGTTCTTGATTCCAGGTTCAGGGCTTTATCCTAGAGGAGAGGGGCATCAGACTCAGTCACCACTAGGGTAGGTCCCTCCTATCCCTAAAATCTATGACCCTATCACAAAATCTATGACCCTATCCTAAAAACTGCCTTTTTTTCTCCATTACCTTACACTCTCTACAAAATTCCCATGTATCTCAAGGAATCCTGGAACAAAAAAGTCCCTCATCCTTGAAGATACATTTATATTGTCCTTAACAAGGGGTAATTGGATCGTTTTGTTGAAATTTTTTCCTTGAGGGCCCAAAGAATTTAATATACAGTGGATAGGGACAAAATGGGCCTGTTCCTCACAAAAGAACTCTTTGTTAGCCTAACCTCATGGCCATCTCATTATGGCTTAGTCTATTGTTTTGAAACATAACTCATTTCACTTAAGATGGGAGATAAGTGACTGCCAGTAAGGATTGTAGGGAAGGAGGGACCTTTTGTTCACTGTAGCAGCAAGGTTAGAGTCTGGTGGGTGTGCTTAGGATTTTGACATCCTCTTTAGGAAGTCTATGTCTACTATAACTTCATAGCCTTGGGAACAAATTCACCTATGACAGACATAGAGGTGGTTGTCTTGACCTTTGTTTACCATCGTTTCCTTCTTTGTTTGGGGAATCACTGGGGGATTTTTTCACCCAGGCAGAAGTTTATTTGTTGCCTCTAAATAATCAGATTCAGAACCTTTTACTTAATATTAGCTTTAAGATTTGCAAAGCAAATCAAATTTAAAACATTTCGTTTGACCCCTATGAGACAGACACTGTTATCATCACCCCTGCTTTACAGATAAGATAGGTGAGGCTAAGAACATTTGAATGACTTACCCATAGGTCACACAGCCAGTAAATACTTGAGGCAGAAAATGAATTCAGATCTTTCTGACTTCAAGTCTTTTGCTCTGACCCATAAACAACTTCATTTCCAGCTTATTCCCCTTTTTAGATATCCTTTGTCTTTTTTCTTCCTTCAGGATGTAAATTCTTCGAGGAACTGTCTTTCCTTTTGCTTATATTTGTATTCTTATTGTTTCCTGCAGAACTAGTCATGTAGTAAACAATTAACAAATTCTTATTTTAATAAGATAATCACACACACACACAAAAAAACCCTGAGACTACTATGAAGTGATACAAATTGAAGTGAGCAGTATGAGGAGAACATTGTGTATGCAGTAATAGCAATAAAGTATGATGGATGATTAAATGTGAATGACTTAAGCAATGCAAGGATCTGGGACAGCTCCAAGGGACTCATGAAAGAAAAAGGCTATCCACCTCCATAGAAGAAACTGATGAAGTCTGAATGCAGATTGAAAGATGCCATTCCTCTTCACTTTATTTCCTCCATGAATTATTCTCTAGTGTAAGTGATATGTGTCTTCTAACATAATGAACATGAAACTATGTTATTACATAATAACACAAGTACAACCTATATCATCTTACCTGCCATCTTGGAGAAGTGAGTGGAAGAAGGGAGGGAAGAAGAGAACATGGATTGCAAAATGTTAGAAAGTGATTATTGAAAATTGTACTGATATGTTATCTGGGAGGAAAAACCATCAAAAAACAACAAAAAATGCCTATTTCCTTTTTCTCCTTTCTTTTTTTCCTTCCTTCTATCCTTCTTTCCTTCCTTACTTGAGCATTTGACATTTAATTTTTTTCATCTGACACACATTCAACATTAGGTTAAATATCAGAGGCAAGGGCACCTACATTATTTTAGAAACCACTGAATGCAACTTTTCTCATTTAATAGATGAAATCACTGAGGCTGGAAGAGGTTAGATGGTTTACCCAGGGTCACATAGCTCCTCTGAGGCAGAATTTGAGGATCAGTCTTTATTCAAGTCTTTCACTGTCTACCTCACCTCCTATTTTTAGTGAAACTATTATAGAATCAAAATATTCATTTATATATGTTTTCATTCATCCATTAATTAGTAATTGGTAAAAGAGAGTCAGCAAGATGTACTGGTTCTTGGGGGCAGCTGAGTAGCTCAGTGGATTGAGAGCCAGGCCTAGAGATGGGAGGTCCTGGGTTCAAATCTGACCTCAGACACTTCCCAACTGTGGGACCCTGGGCAAGTCACTTGACCCCCATTGCCTACCCTTACCACTCTTCTGCCTTGGAGCCAATACACAATATTGACTCCAAGATGGAAGGTAAGGGTTTAAAAAAAAGATGTACTGGTTATTGTGAGATCTTGAATGAGCCACTTCACCTCTCTTGGCCTCAGTTTCTCTATCTATAAAATATGGAAGGTAGATTTCTAAAATTTTTTTCCAATTCTAAACACACTGACTAAAAGCATTTACAAAATGCCCATTATACATTTAAGGAATACACAAAAAATGGAAAGGTATTTTTGAAGTACTGGCCTTATTTTTAAAAGTATGGCAAAACTGTTTTTTTTAATTAAAAAGTTATAAAAACAGACTGTATATTTTTAGGTTATCAATGCACTTAATTTTTGTATTTTATATGTTTATTTTTATATTTAAATATACTTCTGCGTTCTCCTTTTTTTCTTTTGTAGCTCTTATAGTTCCCAAGAGCTTTCTCATTCCTTGTTTCATTGTGGTATTTAAAGGTGATTGATATTTATTTGGCTCCTTTCAAATTATTGCAAAGTGTTAGCTTCACACTTTAAATCATTGTTTACAACAACTTTGAAGTTTTCCACTTTTACAGGTAAGAAAAAAGTCAAATAAACAGGGAACTAGAAGAAAGAATCCTAGAGGAATCTGAGTTAATTTGAGCACAGAGTTGCTTGAATTTTGGGGAATTAAGACTAATAAAATAAATAATATCCTATAAAGTTATAAAACTATTGAACTAATTGTTTTCCTCACGCATATAAGTTTGCTCAAGAAAACAGGAAATTTTAGCATCTGGCAGTATGTCAACTCCTTCAAGTCAGAGATTTTATTTTTTGTCTGTATATCCAAGTTATTTTGAATCCTTGAATGTTGATGTACAAACCTCATTCTTCAACACCAAATAAATGCCCACTCTTTTACTTTCATCTCCCTGAACCCTCCTCTTATCATATTCCATTCCATATCTGTCTGCCCTTTTGTCTGTGCCCTCTGAAATACTTACTTCATATTGAACAAATTTCCTTTCATTTTAAACCTCTTCCTTTTTCTCCCACCTTCTGACACTCAGACTTCTCTCTCTTTTGACAACATGGCTTTCCTCCTCGCACTTCTTAGTTCTGGCTACATTTTCTCTTATACTCTGAAATTACTAATGTGGTAAAGTTGGAATACAATTTGCTTCTAATTGTCACTTATAGATTTTTCCATTAAAGTGGATAGAGCTTGGGACCTGGAGTCAGCAATACTGGAGGTTAAAATGTAACATCAGACACTTATTAGCTATGTGATGGGGTAAATCACTTAACTTCTGTTTGCCTCAGTTTCTTCATCTGTAATATGGGTGTAATAATAGCATTTATTTCCTAAATTTGTTGGGAGGGTAAAATGATATAATATCTGCAAAGTGCATTGCAAACCTTAAAGTGTTATATAAATAAAAGCCACAACAAAGAAAATGATGTTGATTATAATGATGATGATCATCATCATCATCTGATAAGTCAGGAACTTATTTTTTCTTTGAGTTTTTTTAAGTTTTTAATTTTTTCCAGGTTACATATTGTCATAATCTTCAGTAATCATTTTCTGACATTTTGAAATCCATATTCTTTCCCTCCATTCCACCCCTCGCCTTCCCTCAAGATAGCAGGTAATATGATACGGATCGTACATATGTTATTATATAATACATATTTTCATTTTGTTGTGTTGTGAAAGAAAAAAATATCACTTACATTAGAAAAAATCCATGGAGGAAACAAAATGAAGAAGGGCACATTTTAATCTGCATTCAGATTTTGTCACTTCCCTCTATGGCAGTGGGTAGCCTTTTTCTTTGTGAGTCTCTTGGAGTTCTGGATCCTTGCATTGTTTATAATAGTTAAGTCATTGACAGTTGATCATTGTACTTTATTGCTGTATAACATTCTCCTAGTTGTGTTATCTTTACTCTGCATCACTTCATATAAGTCTTTCCAGGATTTTTTTGTGAACTTTTTGTTCGTCATTTTTTATGGCCTAATAGTATTCCATTACAATCATATATCACAACAACTTGTTCAGCTATTCCCCAATTGATGGACATTCTTTAAATTTCCAGTTTTTTGCTATCACAAAGTTGCTATAATTATTTTTTGTACAATCAGGTCTTTCTCCCTCTCTTTGATCTCTTTTGGATATGAACATCCACAGTTTGATGACCTTTTGGGCATGGTTCCAAGTTGCTCTTCAGAATGGTTGACTTGCTTTGAGGTTTATATTATTCAAATTTAACATCCAACCCAGATCTTAGTTATTTTTCAGGCCACTAACCCTGCAGAGACTTCCTCACTCATCTCAATGACTTTGGTGAATGAGTTTATCTCTGTACTATCCTTTACTTTCAGATCTCTTATTATTTGTCCTAAAACCAATGATACTTTGCCATATCTCAATTATTCTCCCCATTTCCTACTTTGATTTTATTCCTATGGAGGAAGAGAAAATACAACATTTTGCTAATTAGACTCACAATAAAATTTATTACATAATATTAACTGGTTCTTCACTGTAGCAAAGTAAACACTTTTCTTCCTTGAATGATTCTGTGTTCCACTCTCAATGGCTATCCCAGACTTTGTATCCTCAAGTCTCCTGTGGTACTCTTATCTGAGGCCCTCATGTCATATTTCACAAAAGAATGAGGCTATTTTCCAAACTTCTTCTAATGTCTTCCTTCACTTCTGTCTCATATCAAAGAATCAGCATTTTTTTACCAAGACTAGCTGCTCTACATGTACTCTTAATATGATTCCCTTCTGTCTTCTCCAGAAGATTGACCATATAACCAGCTGTTCTCTTTAATTAACTTTTCCCTATCTAATGGCTGTTCCTCTGCTGCCTAAAACATGTCTATATTTCTCCAATTCTTAAACAATTTTCACTTGATCTTATCTTCCGTTTTAGCTATAATCCTATATTTTTCTTTTCCCTCCTCTAATAACCTCCTTAAAGAAGTGTCTACTTTTCTTCTCCCTTTCATGGAAATCCTATGCATTATGACTTTTTATCTCATCATCCAAATGAAATTGCTCTTTCCAGAGTAACTATTAATATTTTGATTGCAAAATCAAATGTTCTTCTAGTTTTTATCCTTCTTGATCGCTTCAGCATTTGATACTATTGATGATTTTTTCCTCCTAGAAACTCTCTTCTTTCTGGATTCTTATGACACTATTTTCTCCTGGTTGTCTTCCTTTCTGTCCTCATTCTCTTTTGTTGGTTCTTTATCCAGAAACATGCCCAATAATCATGAGTAACCTTCAATGCTTTGTCCTGAACCTTCTCTTTTCACTCTATTATGTCTCAATTGGTGATCTCATCAGTTTCCATAAATTCAATTATTATCTATATATAGATGATTCCCTTTCTTTGTATATATAGCACTTAATACAAGGTCTAGTACATTTTAAATGATAAATAAATGTGTCTTGATGGGTTATTCTCAGGTTCTAGACACTGGCTTGATTGAAAAATGTATTTAACCAATGACTGTTGGATTAAATGAATACATGAGTGTTCAGTTAAAGGGGTACATATATCATAGCTGGTGGAGAATATGTGAATAGGAATTAGGATGCATAATGTGTGACTTTAGCAAGTTACAGAATCAATGTCAAAGTTGGAAAGGCTTTCAACAGCCACCTAACCCATATTTGGAAAAGAATGTGATGGGGAACACACCATACCTGATTAGTGCTTATCACCAAATCTCTAAAACCGTGTAGTAAGGAGGAACACACTACCTTCAGAAGTGGCCAGTTCGAGATTTTTTAGCAAGATGTTGTTATTATCCTTGACATCAAGGATAGATTTGAATTTTTGCACCTTTGATTCATTACTCCTAGTTCTTTGCTGTCAATCTTTCACATGACAGTCTGTGCTTACACTCCGTCATCAGTCCCCTGGAGTCTTCATTTTTTCAAACTAAATATATTCAGTTTTACCAATAAACTCTCATATGGCATATATGCCAGAAGGGTCAGTTGTAACACTGGTTGTTGTCTTCTTGATGCTCTCCAGCTTATCACTGTCCTTTCTACTGTGGGGTAGCCCAAACTGAACAGAATATGTGTTCTGATTCAATTAGTGTACAGTCTAATAAACATCTCCTTACCTCTGGACCCTACTTAACATAACAAAAGATATTAGCCACAAAGGGAGTACCATGGAGAGAGTACTGGGCAGTAATCTAAACTCAGTTTCTGCAACTAAAAAGTGGGAAGAATAATAGCATCTATTTCCCAGGACTGTTGTAAGGATCAAATGAGATCATATTTGTAATTCACTTTGCCCCAGTGCCTATATATAATAGGTGCTGAATAAATGCTTATTTTCTCCTTAATTAGCCTTCTTATTTTCCAAATAATATTCTGTTGCTTAAACTTTAGGAGGCTCAATTTCCTCATTTTTAAAAAGAAATTATTCTGCTAAATAGTATGAAAGCAGGCCCCTTCTCATTATAAAATTCTATGATATAAAGAATTGGCATTAAGTTCCTTTCTTATTCTAATAGCCAATGGAAAAAATAATCATTTTAAGGAAAAATTTGAAATATAATTAATTAGGTCTTTTTTTCTTACTACGCACTTTGAGCAAAATAACACGTTTAAGAGTATCATAGATTATAAAACAAGTTCATTTCAGAGTGCATGAAGGCTTGAGATTTTTGTCATATTTTTGCAGAAAGATCGAGGCCTCTTTTGTATAATTGTTGTCTCTGATAACACTGTATAGAACCCTTGGTGAAAAGAAACACTTTGGAATCAACAGAGTAACATGATAGCTCCTTATGGAATACCAAGTTTATCCCTCATGTGACACCAATTTCAAAATTAACTGGCAGGGTTGCAAAGGTCTTTCTTCTATTCTTGATTGACTTGATAATCCATACTTTGTTTTGACATATTTTGTGTATTACAACTTATATTCTTTTACTTCTTTGATGTCTGATAGATTTGTATACCAGTTTCAAAAGCACCAGAGAGAGAAACAAGTTGGCTGAAAGCTAAGGGTTTCATTTTTCTTAGGGAGGAAGTGAGATACCCCAAAACTCTGATTTCCTGAACACTCCACAAATTTTGTGCAGATATGATAAGAGATTATTTAATTACTTAGAGAATTAGATTATACCAGAGGAAAACAATAACCTTTTGGAGGGCCAGTAACATAAAGAAAAATTTAAATGTGTAGGTACATTCTTTCTTTAAAAAAACAAATGAAAACCCCACCAAAACAACAGATCTATCTTTATGACAATAGATACATGTTCAGAGTCCAAAAAGGTTAAAATAAAAATAAAAAAAAACAACCTACGTCAATATAAGGTTACTTGGTAACATAGAATAAAACATTTGGAAACTCAGTAAAAAAAGACCCTTGTAACTATTTATTTAGCTCATCTATGTTATAAATTTGATTAGTCACTTGAAAGCCTTTTGCAGGTCTAGAGGATCTGTCTACATGAGGTCAAAGCTACCACTTTGCCCTTTGCCCTGAACACTGAAATTTTATTGTAAAATGAATATATGGCTTCTTGTTTAAGACCTTCTGTTGTCTTATGACCTTTGAAACACAAATCCTATTGGTGAATGTGATTACAACCACCAAAAAAAAGCTGTAGTAATCCAGATAAAGACAGAGGGCAAAAGGGCTTTGTGGATTTTGGTGTTAAATTAGAATATCATAGACCTTTTCGGAAAAGATTCATTTAGTGTATTAGGTTCAGGTCTGCGAAAGAAAATTATATTTTATTTCTATTTTCATTCCAGAAAAATGATGTTCCAATATCGTGTTAATAATTTTGAGGGGGGCATGTAAGGCCAGCATCTTTGCTTTCAATAATAGGGGATTCCCAGTGTTGAAACTCCATTTGTCCAATTTGGAGTGAGGATTTGAGTGTAACTTTTCTTCGTAGTGAGTTTCCTGGAGGCAATTATGATTTGACCTTTGTCACACTGCTAGGATAAGCTGGATTTGAGCCCGCATCTTTCAAGCCAAGTGCTTTCATTCACTATGCCATCGTGCCCTTCACATTAATGACTAGGTGGAGGAAATGTTCCATTAGACTGAATATTGAGGTTCTACTTTTTGAACTGTTGTAGAACTAATTCAAAGCAGTGGTTTTGGGATGATCAACAATGTCATTCTCAGAGACCGAGTGTAATGCTGAACTCTGACTATCCAGACACCAGAAGTTTCAGGTTTTCATTGCCACATATTCAAGTGAAAGTCTCAGGAGCCCGAAAGGCAAGGAAACAACATCTAGTCACCCAGAAAGAAGCAATATCGATGAAGACCTGATGCATATCAGGCAGTTTGTTGCATTGCCTCAACACAAGAAGAAAGATTGCTGATTTCTTGATTCTTTGATGAGAATAAACTCTTCCTTCAGAACAAACAGGAGATTTTAGTCAGTCAAAAAGTATTTGTTAAGCATTTGCTCTGCTCTAGGCACTGTAATAAGCTTTGAAAGTATAAAGAAAGGCAAATGACAGAGCCTATCTGTAAGAAGCACACAGTCTAATGGGATAGAAAACCTGGAAACAACTTTGTGCCAAGTCACTTAGAGGATAAACTGGAGATAATAAACAGAGGAAGATGACAGTGTTTGAGGGAAGAATGGGGTGTATATAAGGGAAATTATGAATGAAAAATCAACAGGACTTGGTCATATATGAGATATGGGGTTAGAGAGAGAGTGAGTATTCAAGGATAACACGTAGTCATGAGTCTGAAGGGAATGGATAATGGTAGCAATCTAGACAATAAGAGGTAAGTTTAGAAGAAGGGAGAGTTTTGGGGGAAAGATGAGAACTTAACTGTAAGATTTCTAAAGGACATTCAGGTTCAGATTTATAATAGGCATTTGAACATGTGGGACTATTGCCAATAAGCAAAGTGTTTTTTTTAAATACTTTTTATATTGTTTTATTGAATTTAAAACATAAACTATTCTTAGCTCTTGGACTATGCAAAAATAGACAGTGAGCTGGCTGAATTTGGTCCACTGGCCATAGTTTAATGAAACTCGCACTGGAGTATTGAAATATTCTATGTTACAGCCACCTCTGTGGGTGTCCTATCCCTCTGCTAGACTGCCAGCTCACAAAAGCAGGGGTCAGTCCTTAACTAAATTGTACAATCTCCCCCTGTGCCTTGCACAGTGCTCTGCACCATTGGGTGCTGGGTAAATGTTTATTGATTGGAGAACTCTGATTGACAAGTCGGTCTATTTAAAAGATGAGCCTTTCTATATGAGAGCTGAGAATCACGAGAGGACAGGAGGAGAAACAAAATAGAAAAATAAATGGTGAGAAGAGAACAAGGAAGATTCAGAGGTGGGCGCAGTGCTGGGCGCAGTGAAGATAGTGCTTGCTGGTGATGAAAAGTAGTAAAAATCCTTAATTACAGAACCAATGAAGAGAAGACAGAAACTAGTACCATTCTGTGCATGTGGAAGTCCTCTAAGGTATGAACATGGGCATTTAATGCTGTTTATTTATTTGGCAGACAGACTTCACTAGCTGTTTTGCATTACGGTATCAGTAACCTCCAAATAGTTCTCTGTGATTGTAAGGGCTCTCCTCTCTGAACTGCCCTCTCCACTCCCTTCTAAGACACAGCTCTGATAATAACTAGCCATATACAGCACTTTTAACGATTGCAAAAATGTTTTACAAATATTCATTTTATCATCATGAAAATCCTCAGACGTAGATGTCTGAGACAGACAAAGATTACATGACTTGACTTTGGTCACAATTAAAAAGTGTCTGAGGCAGAAGCTGAACTCAGAGTTCCTGAATTCCAATTCTTATACAATATCCCCTGTGCTCAATAAGCCAGGAGCCATCCAAGCCACTCCTTTGATTAACAGCTTCTACTGACTCAGCCTAGAGGGTAAAATCTGTACTTTGGTATGATACTCAAAGCTTTCATGATATCATTCTAACTTCTCTTTCCAGTCTTGTCTTCTCTTCCTCTCCCTTACTGCTGAGGGAAGTTACAGTTTCTGCCAGACAGAGGTAGGAAAGAAGTACATGCCTGCATGGCGGATGGTCAGGCTAACATATGGAGATGGAATATCATGTCTGAGAAACAGCAAGGAAAGTGTGGGTAGATTAGAATCAGGCCACCTGCCAAGACAAACCCAGGAATTATATGATCACAATTACAGAACGCTTCTCACACAAATAAAGTCCGATCTAAACAATTGGAAAAACAATAATTGCTCATGGAGAGGCCAAGCCAAATATAATAAAAATGACAATTCTAACTAAATTAATTTACTTATTCAGTGCCATACCAATGAAACTATTCCAAAACTTTTTTCAAAGAGTTAGAAAAAAATAATAAAAATTCAACTGGAAGAGCAAAAGGCCAAGAATATTAAGGGAATTAATAAAAAAAAAATAAGAAAAGCAGTTTAGCTGTACCAGATCTCAAACTGTATTATAAAATGGCAACTATCAGCACAACCTGGTACTGACTAAGAAATAGAGTAGGGGATCCATGGAATAGATTAGGTACTCAATATATGGTAGTAAATGATTGTAGTAACCTAATGTTTGTCAAACCTGAAGATCCAAACTCATGGAAGAACTCACTATTGACATAAACTACTGGGTAAACTGGAAAACAATATGACAGAAATGAGGAACAGACTTATACCTCACACCATATATGAAAGTAAAGTCAAAATGGATATATGCTTTATGAATAAAGGTTGAAACCATAAACAAATTGGAGGAGCATAGACTAGTTTACCTGTCAGATCTATGGATAAGAGGAGAATTTATGTGTAAACAAGACTTAGAGAATATCATGAAATATAAACTAGATAGCTTTGACATCATTAAATGAAAATGTTTTGCACAAACAAAACCAATGTAATCAAGATTAGAAGAATAACAAAAAACCGGGGGAAAATTTTTTATAGTAATTATCTCTGGCAAAAGTCTCATTCCCCAAGTATATAGAGAATTGAGTCAAATTTATAAGAAGACAAGGCATTCCTCAATTGACAAATGGTCAAAAGATTTTAGTAGGCAATTCTCAGACGAAAACATTAAAGCTATCTTTGGTCCTATGAAAAAACACTCCAAATCACTATTAATTAGAGGATTATAAATTAAAACAACTCTGAGGTAATAGACACTTCATACCTAATAAACTAGATGTGACAAAAAAAACCCCAGAAAATGATAAATGTTAGAGGGGATGTGAAAAAATTGGGACACTAATGCACTGTGGGAGGAGTTGTAAGTTGATACAACCATTCTAAAGAGCAATTTGCAACCATTACCAAAGGGCCCTCAAACTGCTCATACCCTTTAACCTAGCAATACCACTACTAGGTCTGTATCTCAAAGAGATAGAATTTAGGGGGAAAAGACCTACTTGTACAAAAATATTTATGGCAGGTCTTTTTGTGGTGCCAAAGAATTGGAAATTAATGAGAAATCCTTCAAGTAGGGAATAGCTAAAAAGTGTGATATATGATTGTAATGGAATATTATTGGTTCATAAGAAATGACAAACAAGATGATCACACACACAAAAACAAAAACAAAAACAAAAAGACTTATATAAAGTGATGCAAAGTGTAGTGAGCAGAACCAGAACATTGTACATTTTAATAGCAATAAAGTACAATTAATGATGACCTGTGAGTGACTTATGTAAGGGTTAAAAATTAAAGGTTGGACTAAATATATAAAAATGTGGTTGCCAAATTATTACTCAAGGTAGAATGACTTTTTATGGTAGTTTATTCATAAAAGGAGAAAGAGTAAAAATAAGGAAAATCAGAAAGAAAGTAGATAATTAACCAGGCAGGGCTTCAGATGCCCTAGCAAAGGGGCCCCCGAAGTAAATTAAACAAGGGTTTTAGCCACGAGGCCTCCTGCAGGAAGAGGGGCCTCTCTAGGAGGCTAGTACCTCCAGAAAAGCCAGGAAAGGGAGTAGGCCTTTTTCACTCACCCATGTGGTAGTCCTAAGGGAAGATCAAAGAGCAGTCCAAGGTCCCAAGCTGGAGCGCCTTTGAGGTCAAGTTCCAAGGCAAAAAGAGCTGGTCACAGGAAGTTCTTGCCACTTTGAAAGACCCTTCCTTATTGTCACTTCCTGTGCCTTCCTTCCACTTTACTTGGACCAGTCGCAGCTTATAGCTTTGCTTAGGACTGCCCAGGGGGCTGTCATTGGATTCTGATTCCTCACCCACTATCACACACGTGGGTCACAGTTCTCCCCATACTTAAAAGATGAATGGGGTATATACACTTCTGGTGATTAAATCTAAAAATGTGTAGGAGAAAGTTAATCCCATCTTCACACTTAATTATGATCAACAATTTAAGAATCCAGGATGACTTCAAAGGACTTGTGGGAAAAGGTTGTCCATAGCCATAGAAGGATCTGATGGAATCTAAATACAAATTGAAGCTTATAATTCTTCACTTTATTTCATCCATTAATTTTTTCTAGTGTTAAATTATATATGTATATATATATACACACACACATATATATATATACATATATATATCTTCTCTCACAATATGATGAACATGGAAATATGTATTATGTAATAAGACTATTTCATATTACTTGCCGTCTTTGGATGGAGAATTGTATGGGAAAGAGGGAGAGAACATGGATCACAAAATGTCAGAAAACAATTAAAATTGTGTTAACATGTAGAATTTTTTAAAAAATAAATATTGAAAAAATTAGAATGAGGAAAGAGGAAGTGAGGCTCTCCCAGGTTATGAAATGTTTTTAAGACTTTTGTAAAAAAATTTTTTTAGTTTCTTTTTAAGTTTTAAATGATGAGTTTATGTTTTATTTCAGAGTCAGTAGGGAACCACTGCAGTTTTTTTCAATAGAGGAGTGATAGTTTTACCTATTCTCCAGGAATTTCACTTTGGCAGATGCATGGAGGATATAATAAGAGTAAAAAAGAGACTTAAGCATGGGGATCAATTAGGAAGTTATTACAATAGTCAGGTGAGGATTTGAACATTGCCTCTTAATTACATTGTGTGTGTGTGTGTGTGTGTGTGTGAAAGAGGAAAGGGTAGAAATGGGGAAGAGGATAGAGGGTCAAATCAGTCAGAGAGAATAACTTCTCTGGATTCATTCCCCTAATTTACAAGTTGGGTTCCCAGAAGGGCACATATTTAAGCAGGTTCTAGGAATACTGTGTGGGCCAATCTCTTAAGGTTGTAGTTCATCACCCCCTGCCCCCAAAGGTATATTTCCTATTAACAATAAGATAGTATATATGATTCTTAGCCAAGGCATTTACACAAAGCAAAAACAGTCACTACAAAAAGAAATCTATGATCCCTTCTCCCACAAGTGGTCTGTGAAGAGAAGAGAAAATATTGACTTGCAATGGTACTGAGGCACACATACATGGAACACAGATGATTATGTTAATTCTCAACTCCAGAATGGTCGAGACTTTAATGTCTCTTCTTTCTCGGGAGGACCCTCACAAAATTTGTTTCAAAGTATAGGGTGGGTGTTTGATGACCTGCCCTGCTGCTTAGTTGTATTGACTCATGAAAGCAAATGGCAACTCAGCATCACAGGTTAGTTGGCTAAGCTGTTCCCTTGGCTATAGAGTTTCTGCTCAATGGATTTATTAGTAACTGAGTTGCTGCTAGACTGAGTCAGGATGATTATTCAGCTTCTGGATTTTTCATAGAATATGGGACTCCTACTAAGTAGATCAATTCCCTGGACTCTGCAGTCATTCTTCTATGTGGATGGTGTGTGTGTGTGTGTGTGTGTGTGTGTGTGTGTGTGTGTGTATGTGCACTGATGTCTTCACCACCTTAACTCTCTAGCTGTGCTGGGAATTACCTCTGCTATCTTCAGGTAGTGTTAAAAGTGTTTTTTTTTTTTTTTTTCCAAAAGGGCAATGACTTTAGATAAGCACTGACAAAAGTGAATATTTTTGATCCTCTCAAGACCTCAGCTCTGAGATTTGTTACCTCTTGTCAAGAAGTAGAAGTTTAGCCTTTGGTTCAATTATTCTCTCTGGTTTGGAGCTAATTCCCTCCTTGGACATTCTACATTTACTTATGGTAATCAGCCAGTTATTCTTTCTAGATACCTGCTGTGGTATTATGCAAAAGAGGGTTTGGGGACAAAGACAATCTGTGCCCTAGGAGAGAGCTCATTGTTTCTGGACTTTCCATATGCAACTGAATTATTCAAGCCTCCTCTTAGAGCAAGAGCTGCCTTTGCATCTGAAAAGACTTTCACTTTATTCTTCACTTTCACTATTTTTGTCCTTCTTGAATTTCAGCTTTGCCAAGTCCTCAGGATCATAACCAAAATCACACACACACACACACACACACACACACACACATATGCATATACAGGTCATCATTCAATGAATGCTTGCATTGTACATACATGTATAAATGTATAAACATATCAACAACTAGGTATAACATATGAGCATGAACATCTCTGTACACACATTGTGCATATGCGTATAGTGAATATACACATATGAATATATATCTATCTACATGTGAGCAAAAATATGTATGTGTGTCTTATCAGTAACACTCTCAAGGTTTATAGAATTTTAGCCTTGATTGTGAGGCATGCAGCCACTGACACAGGACTGTTCTGCATGGTGTACCCATCATAGAAGTGACTGTGCTCTACAAAGAAAGCAGAATTGTAGTAGTTCAAAAGACACATGAGAAATCCAAATTTAGACATTCCCTATCCAAATGTTCATACAAGGTATTTGTGCCTGACCTGTTGTAGAACCTTCTGAGCTCACATTGGTCTCATCATCCATAGTTTGACACATTATACGTTGATCCTGTCATAGTGATGTCTTTTGGTGTTCTTCAAGTAAGAAGGACAACAATGATATCTATCTATCTATCTATCTATCTGTCTGTCTGTCTGTCTGTCTGTCTGTCCATCCATCGTCCGTCTGTCCAACCATCTGCCCACCCGTCCATCCATCCATCCATCTATCCATCCAACTATCTATCTGTCTGTCTGTACATCCATCCATCTGCCCACCTGTCCATTCACCCATCCATCCATTCATCTATCTATCTATCTATCAATCTATCTATCTACCTATCTCTCTCTAACTATCTATCAATCTATCTATTTATCTGTCTATTTATCCATATATATATCCACATATATACACACACACATATGTCAGAATTAATAGAAAGAGAAACAGGTAGATAGATTAAAAATGATGTTTATCATTCAAAGTCTTTCATAACCTAGCCCTTCTGTCTTTGCAGTCTTCTTACACCTTGCCTTCTAAATTTGCCTCCTAAACTATACTCTTTCATCCAGTGACACTGGATTTTTGAATGTTTCACAAGAACAAACAAAACAAAAACACATTTCATCTCTGGGAAATTTATCTGACTTTCCCCTATTACTGTAACACTCCTCTTCCTTACCTCTAACTGATTACTCTGGCTTCCCTTAAATCCTAATTAAAATCCGACTTTCTACAAGAAGTCTTCCCCAATCACTGTTAATTCCAGTGTCTGCTCTCAGTTAATCATTTTTTCTTTATCTTCTATATAACTTGCTTTACATGCATTTGTTTGCAAGATATTTCTCCAATTAAATGGTAATTTCATTGAGAAGAAGGATTCTTTTGCCTCTTTTTGTACTACAGAACCTCATAGTGCCTGGCACATAGTAGGGACTTAACAAATGTTTCTTGATTGATTGATAGGAAGAAAAAAAGAGAGAAAGATAGATCATGCCTAGAATTCCGTTAAAGTCAATAGTTAAAGAGATTTTGGTTAGATTTGTTGCCAGATGACCCTTCAGAAGGATCTGTTTTTTCTTCTGATAATGTAGAATTTGTCATATCTAGAGTAAACTTTCTCAGGTGCCCTAATACGTGTTCTTGAAATGGTGAGAAATAGTTTTCCTTGGCATTTCATAATAAACTTTACTGATGTGAAATAGAAGTATGGGCAAAAATATATTTATGATCAGCAGTAGTAGTGTTGGACAAATCCAAAGATACTGGCAGCAAAAATCAAAGAATGTAAGTTTCTGGAGGTTGTGAAAACCATTGAAAAGAAAGCCCTTTAAGCCTGAGATTCACCAGGTAAAAGTTGTATAAAGGAAATTAATTGCCCAGAATGTTACACAACCGGATGTCCTTTACCTCTCTTTTATGAAAAAAGAGTATTCACATCAAGGATTTAGAAAAAAAAAATCTATGACTGGCTAGACTGAGCTTACTATTGATTCAGTATCATCAGTCATTTCATTCCATAGATAGAATCTTAGAGTTAAAAAGAAACTTGGAATCCCTCTAGTACCTGACAAAGAATCCCCTTTAAAACACTGCCAAAAAAAGTGTCATAGCCTTTACTTAAAGGCATCCAGGGAGAAGGATCCTACTACTTCTGCAGTCAATTTCATTATTACATGACTTAAATTATTAGAAAGATTTTCCGTACATTGAGCTTAAACATGACTTCCTACAACATCCACCCTTTAAAAAAATCCTCTCTGGTCAACAAGAAAACCAGTTAATCTTCTTTCACACAACAGTCCTTCAATACTTTCAGATAGTGTTCATCTTCACTCTAAATTTTGTCATCCAATCTAAACAGCTCCAATTCTTTCAAATAATTTGCATCAATATGCACTGGTCTGTATTAGCTTGCAATCATTCATGTTAATTGCTTGAAGAACATTTTCACATGAATAATTGTTTAGATACGTCTTGTTCATCCTATATTTGTGACATTGACTTTTGAATTGATTGTAAAATTTTCCATTTAGATTTTTAAGTGATAATTCATTAGATTTAACTCATCACTCTAACGTGTCAAATCTTTCTGCATCTGGATCTTGTCATCCAACATGTTGATTCCCAGCTTAGAGTCATCTGCAAATTTGGCAAGCATGGCACTTCAGCCTTCATTCAGTTCACTGATAAAAATTTTCAATAGCACATGGCTAAAGTCCATCAATTTTGAATCACACTCATTATACTTTCATTAAGTTCACATCATTCCAGAACACACAGACACACAGACACACAGACACATGCACATTTATTTTTTTGCTTTCCTGGCTCTACTTACTTTTCTCTGCATTAGTTCATATATTTTCCCATATTTTTCTGTATTCTTCACATTTGAAATATTTTAGAGTCCAATGAGATTCTATTATATAAATATCCCACAATGTAGCCATTCATTCCACAATTAGTGGGCACACACATTATTTTCAGTTTTATTATTATGCAAATATTAATTTTAGAAATATGCAAGAATATTCAAAGATACATAAATGTCTTTGTCCTTTTGGTGAATATATATGATCAGTACATATATGTTTGTGTGTATATATACTCATATATATAAATATTTATATGAATCAAATATGAGATCTCTGGGTTAAAGGATATACATAGTTTAGTCATTTTAGAATGACTCCTAGTTGTTTATGGGAGGTTGGAAAAGTTACTAACTCTATGAAGTACTGAAATGACAGTCCTCTTGTAGCCCTTTAAATATTTACTGTTTCTGTATTTTTGTATTTTTGCCAATTATCTGGATGGGTGGTGAGTAATTAAATGTTTTTGCATTTCTCTTATTAGTAACTTAGAGCAATCTTTCATAACAGCTAAGAGTTCATAATTAGTTTTAAAATGTTGTTCATATTTGTTGACCACTTTTCATTCTCTAAAAATACCAAATATGACTTTTATCATAGGTATTCGACTCAAAAAATTCCAGATTTACTTTTTCCATTCTTGTCCCAGTTGCATGACTATTTCTCTGCAGAATCTTTTCAATTTCATATAGTTGAAATTTTACACATCTTTATTTTACACATATTACACATCATTAAAGATCTCATTAATACCGTGCTGTGTTAAAATTCTTCTCTTGGCTAAAGTATCTCTCTCATCTAATTATTCTTAAAGAAATTATACCTCTTTCATATTAGGGTTTCATATCCATTTAAAACTATTTATGCCTTTTATATGGCAAAAGAAAGATGCTGATGTAAATCTATTTTTTGCCAAACTGTTTTCCAGTGACCCTAATTGTTTTCATTGACTTGGGGTTTACATTCTCAAGTGGATTATGGTCTTGAGTTTGTCAAACACTATATGTTTGAGTTTGATTATTACTGATTCTTGTTTTTCTAGACTGTTCCACTGATCTATCTTTTTGTTTTCTTCTCCAGCACAATTTCACTCTTTTGTTCACATTTAATTCCCTTCATAGTCTGGCCTCAATCTCCCTTTCTAGCATTATTTAAAAAATATTATTTCTCTGGGCACACTCTACAGATGACTAAAGTTTGTTAAATAAGGAGATTGGTAGCATAGTGTAGTGTACTGCACTGGGAGTCTGAAAATCTAGTTTCAAACCCTAGTGCTGCCACTTTCTTCCTAGATGGTCTTGTATATATCATCTCTAATTTCTTTGCCTCCGTTTCCCCTTCCACAAAGGGATTGCATTAAGTGCTCTATAATACTCCCTTTGCTTCTATATCTTTGATCTATTTCCCAGATCATCTAATGGTCCCCTCCACCTCTAAGACTCGTTAATCAAAAGATCTTTCTTCCTTTGGTGGAAATCACACATGTACATACTCATGTACATGCACATATATACATACATATATACATACATGTATACATACATACATATATACATACATATTCCTATCTAGCCATATGTTTATCTCTACCTTTGCTTACATATGTATTTTGTTTTTTACTAGACTATTGATTCATTTTGTAGAAATCCTAAGAAAGAAATTCCTCATACGAATGTAGATTAATACCTGATGAGCAAATTATAATCTTAGAGGGTTACCTGAAGTATTGATGAGTGAAGTGACTTGTCCAGGATCACAGACACAACCTATGTCAGAAATAGGACTTGAATCAGGTCTTCCAGATTCTGAAGTTGGCTCTTCATCCATTAAGTCACACTGTGACTCTCATAGATAAACATATGCATATGTAATAATATACACACACACATAAAATATCTATACATATACATTCATATATTTATGTATACATACAAAGACAATATCTGTGTTGTGTTGTGACATGTTATGACATCATATGAAATGAATTCAGACCCTGCTAATTTATACAGTGAAGGTCTTCTGATGAGCTCAACTGGAGTTATCCTAGTACCCAGAAACATTAAAGCCATATTTCTACAAAATTACTCCATCATTTAAACAGGCTTTCATTTGAAGTAATACAAATTAATAATGCATGGCTTTATTAGATTATTACCTTTACTAACAATGTTCTGTTATTATCATTTATTAAAATGAATTATTTAATTATACAAAAAATGCGGTTCCTGAACCACTTAAATTGGAAACAGAACACCTGACAGCTCTTTCAAATTTAAGACAAGCAATCCTGTCTATCCCTGCTCTAGGTACCCCAAATTATGATAAACCATTTACTTTTTATGTCCATGAACAGAGAGGGGTTGCTTCAGGTGTCCTGACTCAACTTTTGGGACCTGCTCAACGCCCAGTAGCCTATTATTTGGCCCAGCAGGACTCAGTAGCTTCAGGAGCACCACCATGTCTTAGAGGAGTAGCTGCAATGGCTCTCTTAATGACTAAATCTGCTGACCTAGTATTAGGATGCCCTCTGATCTTAATGTGCCCACATGAGGTCGAGGCATTGTTATTAAGACATAGGACACTGGCATTTACAGATCAAAGAATTACAAAATATGAAATAACTCTCTTGAACAACAAAAATATCACAATAAAATGCTGTGGAGTTCTTAATCCTGCAACCTTGCTCCCTGATTTGCCAACTTCTGGAGAACCTTTACATGATTGAAACTCTTTAGTGTCCATTGCCAATAAACCTCGCAATGATTTACTGGACACCCCTTTGGACAACCCCGAATTAATATTATTTACAGATGGTTCATTCTTTATGAGGTATGGCATGCTCTGTACAGGAGCTGCAGTAGTTACTGAATTTGCCACTCTGTGATCAGCTTCCTTACCCTCAAATGTAAGCAAACATGGGGCAGAACTCACATCTTTAAAACATGCCTGTATTATAGCAAAGGATAAGAGAACCACAATTTATACTGACTCCTGTTATGCATTCACATATGTCATGCCATTGGCATGCTATGGCTTCAAAGTGGGTTCCTGACATCAGCTGGAAAATGTATTGCCAATGCAAACCTTATTACAGAATTTCATTCTGCCCTCCAGCTTCCTGAAGCCATAGCTGTTGTTCATTGCTCTGAAAATACATGTGGTCCTGACTCTGTCTTTAGGAGAAATGACTAAGCAGATTCCACAGCAAAGCTAACAGCCTTGGAAGGACCTGAACTGATTTTGGCACTGAAGTCACTGATGATTTGGATCTATCCCTTTCTATACTGACAAGGAAGTGGGACAATGGAAAAAGAAATTTAAAGCCAAACAACTTAATGGAGTATGGGTATCATCAGATGGCAAACCCCTGTTCCCTAGAAATTTCTACACCCAAATTTGTCAATCCATTCATAAACATGGTCATTTCGGCACCCAAGGCATTGTAGACTTTGTTAAAAGAGTATGCATAGCACCTGGAATAACTACAATTGACTCCAAAATATGTACAGCTTGCCCTACATGTCAGGCTTTCAATCAATATGCTTTTCATGGCAAAGCCTTTGGTGGACGTCCTCTTGCTTGCACACAATGTGAGCATTTACAAATTGATTTTATCTCTATGTCGAAAGCTGGACAGCATAAATTTTGCCTGGTCATAGTTGATCAGCTGACCAGGTGGCCTGAAGCCTTTCCTACTGCTTGGGCCACCAAGGCTTTTGTTGCCAAAGTCCTCCTAAAAGAAATTATTCCTTGTTTTGGACTAACAGCATGGATTGATTCAGATAGAGGAACCCATTTTATGGATTTGGTTTTATCACAAATATACTTATTTTGGGGGATAACTACTAAATTTCATACACCTTATCATTCCCAGAGTTCTGGCCAAGTTGAATGGATGAATAAAGAACTTAAAACTAAATTGGCAAATTGTGCACCAAGACTCATCTAAAATGGCCCGAATTCTCCCTCTGGTTCTATTTTATCTCAGAAGTTGCCCTAGAGGTGATTTACACATCTCACCATTTGAGATGCTATTCAGATATCCACCTATTCAGGCTCAGCCATTTGCTCCTGCCTATACTTCATTGTTAGGAGGGGATACAGCCAT
This sequence comes from Gracilinanus agilis, assembly GCF_016433145.1. Lineage (NCBI taxonomy): Eukaryota > Metazoa > Chordata > Mammalia > Didelphimorphia > Didelphidae > Gracilinanus > Gracilinanus agilis. Next base: position 648,929,911 of record NC_058130.1, read on the forward strand.
TGCCATGTACCTCAAACAATTACAAACCAAATTGTGAGAGCTCCATGATTCTGGAGCTACTGTTCAGGCAGGCCCCATAGACTTCTTGCTTCATGATTTAAACCCAGGTGATAGCATGTAAGTAAAGAACTTCAAATGTACTTAGTCAACTGAACCTGTTTATGAAGGACCATTCCAGGTCCTATTGACAACACCTATGGCTATTAAAATTGGGGAGAAGGACTCATGGATTCATTGTAGCCATGTAAAACAAGTACCTTTTGTTGATGATGAATAATTAACTGTACTTGTCCCATCCTATAATTGACTATTGACTGTATTTGTGACTTGCTAATTCTGTACTTGGTATTTTTTATTTTGTTACTGTTGTTTTTTCACTGTATTTGAATATATATTACCTTGAAAGAGACTTGTATTACATTAACTTGATTTGCATTTCATGCTTTTTGTGAAATTTTTGTATTTTCTTCAATATATCATTGCTTTTATACTCCATTGTTTTACCTCATTTGCACTCACACTGTGGATCATGGCTAAGATAAGATGAAATGCATCAAAATTCTTGGGTAAGAACATTTATATTTTACCCCTCCTTAATTATATCCTGTAATTTTTCTATTTACACTATGTACCATATAGAGAACAACTGCTAGGGGATTGTGAAGTTTTAAGTTTTCCATTTACATTATAATTTATCATTCTAAAACATTATACAATTTGCAAGGAACTTTCCTCAACAGTGCATTGTTCAAGTATTATATTTCTGTATTTTACAAATGAGTAAACCAGACTTAAAGAGCCTAAATGACTTACTCAGAGCCACACTGCTCAGAGCCTTCATGATTTCTACTTCAGTGCTTTCCCCCCATTCCACATTGTCACAATAATTGTAATACAGCAAAGTGCACAATAGATAAAGTGCATGACTTGAATACAGGGAAAACTGAGAACAAATTCTACCTGAGACATTCTCTACTTATCTAACCCTTTAATGTCTCCCTGTTTTAGGTTTCTTAACTGCAAAATGAGAATAATAATAGAACCTACCTCCTAAGATTATTGTGCCTGTCAAATGAGTTAATTTATGTAAAGTGATTTGCAATCCTTAAAGCTCCATTAAAATGATAATAACTATTATTAGGAAATGAGTAGAGCCCCACTGGTGGGGATTTAGCTGTGTTCTGAACAATATATATTTTTCCAAAATGTACAGTTATAAAGGAATGGCCAGACAAATTATGTCATAAGAATAAAATAATATATTATTTGAAGGTAAGAAAAGATAAATGGAATGGTTCTATAGAAACCTAGAACGACTTGTATGCCTCAGTAGAGAGTGAAAAGAGCAGCACCATGAGAATAACTTATGAATAAATAACTACATTTTTATGATAATTAGCTTTAAAAGCCTTAAGAACAATGATCAACACAATGACCAATCATGATCCTAGATTACTGATAATGAAGTATGCCTCCTACATCCTGAAAGAGAATAATGGAGTTAGTGGAAGAGAAGGCAAGTTTTTTGGGCATGGTCAATGTGCGAATTTCTCTCTATATATTTGTCAGAAGGGGCTTAGCTGTTCCTTTTTTCTTTTCTTTTTTTTTTTCAATGTGGATCAAGAAAAAAAATTTTATTGATTAAAAAGCTTAAATTAATGGGGCAGCTGGGTAGCTCAGTGGATTGAGAGCCAGGCCTAGAGACCGGAGGTCCTAGGTTCAAATCTGGCCTCAGACACTTCCCAGCTGTGTGACCCTGGGCAAGTCACTTGACCTTAATTGCCTACCCTTACCACTCTTCCACCTATGAGCCAATACACTGAAGTTAAGGGTTTAAAAAAAAATTTAAAAAAACTTAAATTAAAAAGGTAGAATCACAGTTTTGCTTTTGCACTTGGGTACCACCTAGTACTAGAAGGATGGAAAGCAAGAGACCCAAACCTCCATTTCAAATGCATATCCATTGTTTGGTTCTATCTATATTAGCCTCTAATCATTATAAAAGACATTGTCAGGTTTTTGATAACAGGACATTAAAGCTATAGTTGACAGTACCCTATTTGATTTTCATTATACTTCTGGCTGGTACTCTTGAGATTGTAACTTCAGATTTGTTGTCCAGTCATTTCAGTCATAGTCAACTCCTCATGACTCCATTTGGGTTCTTTTGGCAAGGATACAGGAGTGGTTTGCAATTTCCTTCTCAAGATCAATTTACAGATGAGGAAACTGAGGCAAACAAGGTTAAGTGACTTGCTTAGTCTCAAAAATTAATTAATTGTCTGAGGCAAAATTTGAACTCAGAATGGTGAGTCTTCTTAACTCTGCCATATTCCCTGTGCTACCTAGCAGCCCAATTAATATCACTTTTTAAATTAATCGTCTTTATGTTTCTGTACTTCATTACCTGAAAAGCCACCAGTCACTAATACCCTGCTGTGGAATTTCAGATAAACCTAGATCCTTCCATTATCTCTTTTTAATTCTACCTTCCCCTGTTTCTTTTTTTTTTTTAACCCTTATACTTCGGTGTATTGTCTCATAGGTGGAAGAGTGGTAAGGGTGGGCAATGGGGGTCAAGCGACTTGCCCAGGGTCACACAGCTGGGAAGTGGCTGAGACTGGGTTTGAACCTAGGACCTCCTGTCTCTAGGCCTGGCTCTCAATCCACTGAGCTACCCAGCTGCCCCTTTCCCCTGTTTCTTAATGTGGGTTTTGAAGTGTTGTGGCTGGGGAAATTATATTCCCCAGCATGCCCCAGGGGTCCCTTCCTTTTACTTCCTGGCATGGGATTGGTCTTGGATGGACCAATCCTGTTCTGGGGGAGGGAACACTCTCCCTATTTCCTGGCATGGGATTGGTCTTGAATTGGACCAATCCCATGCTAGGGGGAGACCGAGTCTCCCCACCCCCACACTTCCTAGAACAGGATTTGGTCTATATAAGGACCAATCCAATGCCTAGGAAAAAGAACTGAATTGGAGGAGATTCAGAGTAACTGGGGAGTTAGTTAATTTCAACTCCTTACTTTAATAAAGTTAATAATACAAAAGGAACTTTTCTTATTTTAATTATTTCAATTACCTGAGAAGCCACCAGTCACTAATACCCTGTTGTAGAATTTCACATAAACCTAGATCCTTCCATTATCTTTTTTAATTAATTCTAACTTCCCTTATTTCTTACTTGTTAGAGGCCTTATAGGAACTGTATTGGGGTGAGCAGAGACAAAGGGAGGAGAGAGAAATAACTTGTGGAACTACAAGAAAATAATGCCCTGAGCTTTTCTTACCTTGCTTCACCTGCTAATGGGGTTCAAATTGAGGATTATTTGGGACATCAATAAAGAAACTCTCTTTTTAGGTCTCTGATGCTAAGCTCGAAAATCTATTCCATGTGTAACAGTTTAAGAGAAATGTTATCAATTTAAAAATTAAAAAAAGTTTCTTATTTTCATTCATTCTTTTTGAGCATAATTCATGCCGGTGTCATTCTCATTCAAGGACAAGAGTTTGAAACATATAATAACTTCAAGCACTTGCCTCCATCTCCTTCCTGTCTAAATCAAATAAATGAAAAATCCATGTTGATCCAATATTTAATAATGTGTCAAATCTTCCTTAAGCTAAGATATACAAGACAGATTAAATTATATCTGATTTTCTTACAGGAATGAAGGTGCTCCTTTGTCTTAATTTGCCTAGAGCACTCAGCCTTTGTATTTTTGCTCCTAATTTTCAGGAAATAGCTCATTAGGTGATATTTCTCCCAGAGGGTTGGGACAAACTGTGAATGCAAAATATAGATGCTTAAAAATCTGACCTATACAGATTGGTTTGAACAACTTTGCTCTACTGTCTCCCCATCCCCCAAACAACAGTGGTCTGTGGTTATTCACCACAGTGACCCACAGAGAGGACACATAACCAGTAATATCCTGACTAAAATATAACCTTTTAGATCTAAGATGAACCCTTAATTTTATTTGACCCAAACAATTTTCTCCTGCTCCTTCTTAATAGGATATGCTGTTAAAGGGATCATGAGAGGATGCTGAAGTCTAGGACTTTAAGGACAAGATGTTATCTAGCACACTTTCTCAAATTAGTAACTTCTTGTAACATTTAGGACTACAGACAACCACGAATTCAAAATACAGATGTGACTTGGTTAGCTACCAAATAACGTGTTTGCTGGAATCTTTAAAGCAGAACATACTGATTGAAAATAAAACTGAAACATCACTGAGCACCAGTTAAACTTTGGCAGCATTTGAGAACGGTTCCTCCCTCTTTTACATTTGAAAATCGCATCGCTTATATGGTAATGGCTTTGAACTTTTAATGTAACACATGTAATTTGATGGACCACAAAATAAATGGCAGCCAAAGAACCTAAGGGGATGTCAGAAATAAATAGAACTAGAGTATCCAGGAAAACCAATGATTTTCCCATCATCCTATGCCCTAGAGAGATCCTGTTTAGAATTTTATGTTCAAGGCACCATAGATTTTGAACTGGAAAGGATTGAAGTAGTGCTCTAATTCAACCATCTTACATATGGCTCCCTAGAACACCCTCACACAGGAGTCCTTAAGAAACATGGTCTCTGAGGCATTTTAGGGGTCAATTTCTAATCAAAACCATAATGTCTTTGCCCCCTCTGACATATTTTATTTTTTGCAAGGTCAACCAGGAGACGTTTTAGTTAAAAGCAAAAGATATTTAATGACAATTTTAATAACAAAATAAGTGACAGAGAAGGATCCCCAAGGGAAACATAAAAAAGACATTCTTACTAGCTGCCACCCTCCAGTATTTAGAGGGGACAATAAGAGGGAACATGAATGAACAAAAAGAAATACATGTTGGGAATACATGTGGTCAGGGAATATATGTTGAATGGCTCAAATCTAGGGAACATGTGGCCACTGAACAAATATTTCTAACAATGAAGGTTCCTTTATATCACTTGTAGTGGATTTGGTTGTCATACAAAGAAATTTAGGTACTGGACAAAAAAAAAAAAAAGATCAGGTAGAATTGGGAAAGTTGGCAGCCTATGATGATTTCCTGCCATTAAAGAGAATCACATCCCCCTGTATACAGGTGATGAGGCCCTAAGAGATTAAATTATTTACCCAAAGTTAAGCAGATAATAAAAAAGAAAAAACATAATTTGGACACAGGCTTTCTGATTTTTTTTTTACTATATCAAGCTTTCTCTCTTTTCTGGAAAAACTAGTGCACGTCTAGAGATGGGAAACTAGTATAATGAAGAGACTCAAAATAATGTCATGTGATTACCATTAAGAAAAACAAAAGAAAACAAAACAAAAAAGTGGATGTTTAGGTTAAAGAAGGAAAGATGTAACCTCTCTTTTTAAATATTTCACATAGAAAAATTATAATTCATTATGCTTGGTTCTAGAATTGGGAACAATAACTAGAAGTTAAAAGGAGACAGATTTCATCTTAAGAGGATAAATTGACTAGTATTTAGAGTTCTTAAAGACTGGAATGATTGCTAAGGTTTGCAGTGATTTTTTGATGCTGGTTTAAGAGAAGCTGGATGACCACTTATTAGGAGAAATTATGTGGTGCAGATAGGAATTGGAATCAGCATGGTACAATTTTTAGAAGTGCCAGATTTGAAGTCAGAGGACCTGGGCTAAAATTTTGGCTCTGTTACTTATTATGTGTGTAAGATTTGAAAAATCACTTAACTTTTCTTGACCTCAGTTTCCTTATCCACAAAATTAAGAAGTGGTAATAGATGTTACCTTTCCAGCTTTAGATTTGTGATTTTACATCTTTGGTACTGCTTCCAACTGAGATTTTGAAATTTTTTAGATATCTATATGTTATGGAGAGCATAAATTTTCATTAATATGCATTAAAATATTTACATTTACAAAAATATGTAATTATCCCATATTGTTTGCCTCTGAACTCCAAGTAATGCCTTAAGTGACTACTTACTTGGTCTATCATTAAAAACAAAGGTTTTATTTGAAAAACTACATAGCAGTGTATTGATTCTCCTTTTTTCCTATATATAATAGTAATTGAGGTTTTTGAGGGAGAGACTAGGTTTAATATTTGCATGAAACTTTAAGAATTACAAAGTACTTTACATATATTATTTGACCTTCACAACAACTTTGTAAGGTAGCTACTGTTGTGATTACATACGTTTTGCAGAGAAAGAAATAGAATAAGAAAAGTCAAAACAGCATTTCTCTATATTACCAATATAGTTCAAAGCCAAGAGATATAAGGAGAAATCCCATTTAAAATAACTGTAGACAGAGGGGCAGCTGGATGGCTCAGTGGATTGAGAGCCAGGCCTAGAGACAGGAGGTCCTGGGTTCAAATGTGGCCTCAGACACTTCCTAGCTGTGTGACCCTGAGCAAGTCATTTACCCCCCATTGCCTATCCCTGTAACAAATAAAATTAACATAGAAGAATATATATATGATATTAGGGTTTAAAAAACCTAAAAAATAAAATAAAATAACTGTAGACAATATAAAATACCTTGTCCACTTGCCAAGACAAACCCAGGAACTATATGATCACAATTGCAAAATACTTTTTGCTCATATAAAGGAAGATCTAAATAACTGGAAAGACATTAATCTCTCATAAGTAGGCCAAGATAATAGAACCAAATGACAATTCTACCTAAATTAATTTATTTACTCAGTGCATACCAGTCAAACTACTCAAAGGTAATTTCATATTGCTAGTAAAAATAATAATATTCATTCATCAAAATTCATTCATGAAACTATTAACAAATTAGAGGAGCATAGACTAGTTTGCCTGTTAGATATATGGATAAGAAAAAGAATTTATGTCCAAAAAAATATAAAGATTATGAGATGTAAAATAGGTAACTTTAACTACATGAATAAAAAAGGTTTTGCATAAACAAAACCAATGCAACCAAGTTTAGAAAGGTAATAACAAATTGGAGGAAAAAACGTTATGGTGTCACTGACAAAGACCTTATTTCCAAAATATGTAGACGACTGAGCCAAACTTATAAGAATAAAAGGTATTTCCAATTGACAAATGGTCAAAGGATATAAACAAGCAATTCTCATGAAGAAATTAAAATATTTTAAGCACTTCAAATCACTATTAATTAAAGAAATGTAAATTGAAACTCTGAGGTATCACCTCTTACCTCTCAAACTGGCTAGTAAGACAAAAACAGAAAATGAAAAATGTTGGTGGGGATATGGAAAAATAGGAAAATAATACATTGTTGGTGGATCTGTGAACAAATACAAGCATTTTAGGGAGCAATTTCAAACCATTGCAAATGGACCATCAAACTGTAGATATCCTTTTAACTCAGTGATACCATTACTAGGTCTGTATCTCAAAGAGTTCAAAGAAAGGAGAAAAGGACCTACTTGCACAAGAATATTTCTGGCAGCTCATTTTTGTGACAGCAAAGAACTAGAAACTAAAGGGATGTTCATCAATTGGGTAATTACTGAACAAGTTGTGCTTTTTCACATGAATGTAATGGAATACAATTGTGCCTTAGAAATGACAAACATGATGATTACAAAAACAAACCCATAAGGACTTATATGAAATGAACTAATGAAGTCTGAGTGCAGACTGAAGCATGCCATTCTTCATGTTATTTCCTCCATGAATTTTTCTTTAGTGTAAGTGACAGGTCTTCTTTCATAATATGATGAACATGAATATATGCATATATATATATTACATTTACAATATATGTCATATTACTTGCTGTCTTGAGGAAGGAGGAGGAAGGAGTGGGAGGGAGGGAGACAACATGGATCACAGAATGTCAGAAAATAATTATTGAAAATTGTACCAACATGTAATCTGGAAAAAATAAAAAAAAACTTAATTAAAAAAAAACATTTCCTGCATCCAGAGCACCACATGTGGTTCTTGGGGAGAGAGAAAATTTCGTTATGGTCTGGTGTACTTGTTTTATATTTTTTGTAATAATATATATACTATTACATGGAAAACAGTCTAGAATGGTGAAAAAACCTTGGCTCTGGATTCAGAGCACCTAAATATTTAACTGAATCCTAACAATCATGTGAAGTTGACAAGTCACTTAACCTCTTTGGGCTTCAGATTCCTCATCTGCAAAATGATGGGATTGTACAAAATTCCCTTATGAGTTTTCTTTCAGTTCTAGATTAATAATCCTTGATATTGTCCATAAGTGGTTGGGTGGGATTCCTTGAATTCCCCAAGAGACTAAAACTAATTACCAGACACAGCTAGGGCTATGTTTTCAACACTTGTTAAGACAGTGCTTCATTCTCCAAAATCATCTTCAAAGCAATGAAAGAACTGGAAGATAAGACTTCAACACAATCTATGTACACTCTCAAAGAATCCAAATTCATTTCTGAATTCTGAAACTCTCTTATAAAGTAAATATTGTGACTTTCTTTGGAAGAGTACATGCAGAATCAAAGAGAAGACTTTCATTGACATTTCATAGGGCCCTGGATTTAAAATTAAAAGAGATCTCAGAAGCTATCAAATCTTCTCTAAACCATTATTTTATAGATGAGGAAACTGAGATCAATCAGATTTGATAGAATGACATATTCATAGTCACATAGCTGGTGGGTGCCAGAGTCATGATTTAAATCATGGTTGTCTGAAAAAAAATTCAGCACTTTTTCTACTGGACTATTAAGTAATGCTATTAAAGCTGCCTATAAGTCTATGTTCAGAGACTTGATTTTAATTCAGGCCATAACAGAATTAAAAATGAGTCTTCTGCCAATATAATATTAACACTGATTTATTTACACGTATTATTAAACCACTTCAAATCATACTATATTTAGTAGCAAGCTTTCTTTTTAAAAAATTGAATGCACATGAGAAACACCTGGTTTGGAGCTCTGAAGTGAAATCTAAACCAGATGGAATTTGTTGAGAATATGGTTCTTGACTCCTGTGATAAAATGGGTTATATTGCTTGTTTTTTTTATTTTTTTTTCTTGTTGACATCTACAAGTACACACTTAAAAACTATTTTTGTGGGTTCCAAAGATCAGGCAGTAGGTCTGTTGGATTTCTTGCCTATCCCACAAGGTTATATGAAAATGGATGACAATTGTGTTCCATTTCAAAACATGACCATGGCTTATGGTTAAACCTGGTCTCAGAAAACTAGGTGAGCAAGAAATAACTCTTCCCTGGTGTTTTTGAGGTAAAATCACTAATTTGATATGATAAGAATAATAAATGATCTTTTATAGTACTTAGAGCTTTACAAATTACTTTCCCTATAACTATCCTATTTCAAAGCTGGTACAGGGATCTTTATTACCATTTTACCAATGACGAAACTGAGGCTTAGAGAAGTTAAATGGTTTGCCTGTACTGATACAGAGAGTAAAATCCAGAGTGAGGATTGGAGCCCATGTCCCCTAGTTGCAAGAGCAAATTTCTAGCTCTTGTGCCACACAGATCACACAAAGGTTCAGGAATGTATGAAAGATCACTCATTTCTATTTTAAATTCCCTTAGGTTAAAATATGATCTAATTTATGTATGTGGGAAATAGCATTTTTTAAATAGCTTGCCTTCAAGAAAGTCATTGAACTGTTGAGCTATGAGATACCCCAAGGTACCATGCAATTAATTTCCCTGACTTGAAAGGTTTTTATTTCATGGGCCATATTTCTCCAATCTAATATAATTCAAATTCTTGGGGGCTTTTCTCTAGATTGTTATTGTTATTTTTAACATTTAAGTGTAGCATTGTGTTGTTTATAGGATATCCCTTATTTTTGATCTAAGACTGAATTACCACTTCTTCTGCCCTAGCTTAGGACTTCCAGCATGCTAGGTAGATTCTCTAAGGGTGACTTCTTATGGATGGACATGGATCTGACTCACACCGGATGAAATGAAATGAGCAGGTGGCAATGTGTATCAGAGTGTAGATCATATGAAATCATTGATTTGCCCATCAATAACATTAATTAAGCATATTGAAGGTGCTAGATACCAGGAGATAAAGTTTTAATAAGTACTAAAAATGATGCCCTTTTAAGGCTTTAAATGCTTAACAGTGTATCAGGAAATAAAGAGTGATGAATCAGAGAACTCAAGTTCAGATTTTGCCTTTTTGGCTTTTCTACTTATTTCTTGTGGACAAGTCACTCTAACTCTTTACCTCAGTTTTTTCATCTATAAAATGAGAGAATTAAAATAGATGAGCTCTCATTTTATTCCAGTGATAAATCTACTATCTAATATATAGGAATATGCTGTTAAATGTTCAGCTGCTTACTCTCTAAAAATCACAATACACAAAACGTCTTGGAAGTTTGATCCAAAATATTAACACTTTCTTAACTTTAGACAATCAATAAAACAATCAATGAGGTTCTTATTTATGGCAATAGCCAATTCACCATGTGTAAATAATCACACTGAAAATTCCTAGCACATAAATACTTACATATACATTTTTATGCATATTATACATATGTATGTACATATATATGTAGATTTCAAAAGAGAAAGCTATACCTGAAATACCAAAGCTTGTGCATTGCCCTGTACTAGGCACGAGGAGAGATATAAAATTAAGAAGACATGGTCTCTATCCTAAGGTTGCTTACCACCTAGTCAAGAGATAGCTACAAATAATAATTACGACAAAGGCAGGGTAATATAATTGAAAGAGGTCAACTTCAAATCCTGCCTCTGCTACATACTCCAGGCACATAATCCTTACAGGTCATTTCTCTGTAATATAAGTTGCAAAGAAGGAACCATTTTACATGGGTCAAGGAATTTCTACCCAAAGAATTCACTAAACAAGGATATAACAGATCTAGGTAATTTTTTAAAATTTTAAATATTTATTAAATATGCCCTTTATTTGAATCACTATATTGCCATGGACAATAAAAAATTTTAAATGACTGTGTGGTATAGTGGGAGAAATATTTTGGATTTAGAATTGGGAGAGACTTAAATTCATATTGATTTTCTGACAATTATTACCTGTGTGAACTTGAACCTGTCACAATCTCTTTGAGGGTCAGTTTGCTCATCTACGAAATGGGGATAAATATCTGTAGTCTTTACATTGTTAGATTTATTATGAAAATCAAATAAGACAGTTTATTAAAGTGTTGTGTAAACTCTAAGGCACTGTGTAAATGTTAGCTAATATTACTATGACAATACAACTTGACAAAGAAAAGCACATAAGAGAAGCATAAAGCATCATGTGAAATTCAGTGATTAAGATAATTTCTGAGATTTAATGACTACTTGTTTCTCCTTTTTTTCCTGATTAAGAATGCTCACTCTTAAGTCTTAATGGTCACTTATTTTTGGTGATTTTTTTTTCCTGATGAAGAATGATGATTTCTAAAGCTTGACCACATTCGAAAAAAATTTTTCCTGGTTTAGAATGATAATTTCTGAAATGTAATGGCTTCTTGTAATGTATTTTATCTTATTTTTTAAGACTCATTCTCCCTATCTAATGAACCAGACTGGCAATGCAGCAGTCACTCCTATCCCAATCTCACTGCTAATGAGAAAGGAAGTTATGACTTTCTCTCTTTCCAGCATGGATCAATTTTGCCCTCCTTAAGCAGCTTGACAAGACTCTCCTGTTGGGGATTCATCATGCTGGTGACTGATAGTGTTATGCCTTACCAGAATTAGTCTGACTTCTGCACCTCAGAATTCCTTTAATCAAGAGATTCATCAGCCTTAGACTCCTTAGGAGCAGAGATTACAGGTGTGCCCTACCACATCTCACTGGAGGGTGTGGAGGGGATTCCTGTTCAGGTACAGGTTGAAGTAGAATCCAGATCTGATGATTCTGTAAGAAAAATGATACTTCTTTAATGTCGAGGCAAGAGCTTTGAAACACTTCTTCAAAGGAAGAATTAACCTTTGGGAAAACTGATTGTACTTGTACCATCTGAATTATTTGGATATGAACTCAAGGGAATGAAAGTCATTTGTAAACATGAACTTCATTAGATTGTAATTCGTCAACTACTTTCTTAATAAGTACCCGTTTTATAGAGAAACAATACCCTAAACCAAATAGTTGTCTTTGTCCTCAGTGAGTTTATGTGCTACTATTAACAATACTCCATGAACACAAATAAACAAATATGAAACAACTAGAGGAGGGAAAGGAAACCTCTTAATGCAGGGTATCAGAAAGGTAGTTTTAGATATAACATTAGGAAAGACTTCTTTTCCTCCACCTCCACCCCACTCCAACAAATTGAGCTTAAATCTGTTTTTCTGCACCCTCTATTTGCTACTTCTTGTTCTGGACTCTAATGCAAAACAGAACAAGTGTAATCCTCTTCTGTAGCTTAGTTCTTCAACTACTTAAACCACCTACCACCAAGCTATTTTATCTTCTCTTTGACAGAATAAATATAGAGTTCATTTAACTAATTCTCATTTGTCTTGAGGTTTTTAACTGTCTTGATTGCCCATCTCTTAGTGTTCTCCATTTTATCAACATTCTTCCCATAATGTGGTGCCCAAGGAACATAATGCTCCAAATGTGGTCAAGCCAGAACAGAATACAAAGAAGAATCAGAACTTTGGTAGTCCTGTATAGTGTGTCTTTCATTACGATGACCAAGACTACATTCATTTTTGGAGGGCTATGGTATATCACTCTTTTGACTCATTTTGACCCTCCAAAACAAGATATTTTCCCAATATCTCACCATATTAAGAGTTTCAATGAAAAAAAAAGCAATTGGTTTTCATCTAATCTAAAGAGGCTGATTATTAGGAAAGACTTGTTTTGCATGCTCCCAAGGTAATATTGGTTTCCTCCAAGGAAAGGATTTATCCTTCCTTTTATCAAGGTTTATAATCTGCTGTAGGTTTCCTACAGACAGCTCTAGCTTAAGACCCACTTTTGAAAGGGTTAAGGCAATTTTCAGACTTTTTTTCATTTCCATGCTTCCATAGATGTTGCTCAGGCAAGGTATTCCATTATTTTGTCCTTCCCCTCTTGGGTCTCCTAAGCTTGAAATTCACTTCTGCTTTGTAGAGTGAATCTCCTGTAGTGAGCCTTTTCTGTTTCCCTCCAGTTATTACCATTTTCTCTCTCTCTCTCTCTCTCTCTCTCTCTCTCTCTCTCTCTCTCTCTCTCTCT
>NC_058130.1:648945664-648953530 GCF_016433145.1 Gracilinanus agilis
CTTCTTCTTCTTCTTCTTCTTCTTCTTCTTCTTCTTCTTCTTCTTCTTCTTCTTCTTCTTCTTCTTCTTCTTCTTCTTCTTCTTCTTCTTCTTCTTCTTCTTCTTCTTCTTCTTCTTCTTCTTCTTCTTCTTCTTCTTCTTCTTCTTCTTCTTCTTCTTCTTCTTCTTCTTCTTCTTCTTCTTCTTCTTCTTCTTCTTCTTCTTCTTCTTCTTCTTCTTCTTCTTCTTCTTCTTCTTCTTCTTCTTCTTCTTCTTCTTCTTCTTCTTCTTCTTCTTCTTCTTCTTCTTCTTCTTCTTCTTCTTCTTCTTCTTCTTCTTCTTCTTCTTCTTCTTCTTCTTCTTCTTCTTCTTCTTCTTCTTCTTCTTCTTCTTCTTCTTCTTCTTCTTCTTCTTCTTCTTCTTCTTCTTCTTCTTCTTCTTCTTCTTCTTCTTCTTCTTCTTCTTCTTCTTCTTCTTCTTCTTCTTCTTCTTCTTCTTCTTCTTCTTCTTCTTCTTCTTCTTCTTCTTCTTCTTCTTCTTCTTCTTCTTCTTCTTCTTCTTCTTCTTCTTTCTTCCTTCTTCCCATGTTTGAGTGGAAATAAGTTAAAAACAAATTTATTAAATGTTTATTATGTGTCAATCACTTTACTAAAGTGCGAGGCATACAAATACAAATACAAATGCTCCTCAAAGAGCTTATATTCTAGTGAGGTGAGAAAATACACAAAAGGAGTAGCACTTAGGTCCAGAAAGTATCAAGGAAGGATGAATGGAACCAAAGGGGAGTAGACTGATAAATGTTTCTAAGAGCAATGTCAGAGTTGATTTTATCATGGTTCCTCTTCTGAAAAGTGGAAGGGGGCAGCCAAGGAACATATGTGATGGCACAGCTGCTAGTGAAAAGTTATTTAGGATAGAGGGATTAAAAAATGAAGCATGGCTGGGGCATTTCAGAAAATTACATGGTTATTAAAATTAAGCATGGCAGAGTTCCAGGTTGGGAGACCCAGAGACGAGAGGGTTAAGGTCTCTGGGTCATGGTCTCACATTCCAGAAGCAAGACAGTTGGAAAGAAGATGGGTTAGAAATAAACAATATTATGGTTAAGGCCTGACTGATATCATGTATGTAATTATTCATAGGCATGATGTAGCCTTCCATTTGAATATAAGCTTCTTTTTTTTTTCATGGTTCAGGTATCCAGTGGAAGGGATTGTTTTGGGGCTGTGGATTGGACAGATATCTCTGAGGTTCTTTCCAGTCGTGAAGATCCATAATTGTGCAGAGATTTCCCTCTATAGAGGTTTCTGCCAAAGGTTAGATGTCCACCCTTAGAGAATAATAATAGCAAAATTTATTTAGCGCCCACTGTATGTCAGACACTTTTCTAAGTACTTAACAAATATTATCTTATTTGACCTTCATAGTAGCCTTGGGAGGGAGGTGCCACAAGCCAGGTGAACAAATGATTTTTGAAAGAAAAGACCAGTTGTTATAAATGACCACCTGAAAGATGGTTCATTCTCAATCAGAACCTTAGATTAAAGCAATCATGGACATAGAGTATCATCTATCAGATTAACAAAATTTATTCAAAGTGATAAATTCTAATAAGGGCAGGTAGGAAGCACAGTAGATATAGAGCTAGGCCTGGAGTCAGGAAGACCTAAGTTCAAATCCAACCTCAGACAATAGTTGTGTGACCCTGGGTAAGTCACTTAACTTCTACCTGTCTCAGTTTCCTCATCTGTAAAATGCTTTGGAGAAGAAAATGGCAAACCACTCCAGGATCTTTTCCAAAAAAACCCACAACAAACACCAAATGAGGTCATAAAGAGTTGGATGTGACTGAATCAACTGAAAAACAATCAATTCCAAAAATGCTATGGCTAAAAAAGTAATAGGCACATAGTTACATTAGTTGGGGAGCTGGAGATAGGGTCTGTCTTCTGAAAAGTTTGCTTAGCATGAGCCATAAAACCATCCATTCCTCTTTGGCCCAGTGACTTACCTTTGAAGACCTATCAACTTTGAGGATGTTTGTGATGGGGAATGATGAGGCAGGAGGATACCTGCTTCTGTGAAATGATTCTTTGAAATGCAATTCACAAGAATAAAAGCCCTGGAAACAACCCTTATGTCCAAGGATTAGGGAAGCTTCTGGGCCAACCAGCACATGACTATGTGACCTACCATGATGCTATGAGGAACATGGGGTTGTGTGGGAAATTAGGGGAAAAGAAAGAGACTCTAAATAGCGAGATACTCAGTGACAATTCTGTAAATAAGAGCAACACAATCCAGACAAATGTGCAGAAGCAAAGAGGCCATTTGTGGTGATATTTGGGCAATATCAAGACTTTAAAAAAGTAAACGATTTCATGTACGAACAAAAAAAAAAAAAGAAAAAGAATATAAGCTTCTTGAAAGCAGAGATCATTGATTTTTTCCCCTTTGTAACCAGCTTCTGGAACAGTGTCTTTAGCATAGACAGTACTTGAATAAACAAATCGAATTGACCTTTGATATTTTTGAAGTTGATTATTGAAAGATGTATATCCTAAAGCTGCTTTGAGATTGATCAAGGTGATTCAGTTCCCATAAACTCCAAGACTCCATTTTATATGCTCTGCATTTCATAGCTATTCATTCCTAAAAACAACCCAAAAGATGGATTCAATTCTACACAACTTTGTATTATTGGAGGTGTGCATAGGTTACCTTTGGAATTCCCTCTGCTTTCACATTCCAGAAAGACTAATTAGAGAATACTGAATAATAATCTCAAACATCAATAATGGGGTTGTAGTGCTTTGGAGTCCACTCTGATTTGTACCTCTTTGACTTGTCTGACTTTCAATGAGCAACAGACAGATTCTGAGGTCACCTCTCCCCTCTGGATTACTTGCCAAGAAGATTTTCTGAATAGCCTATGTAAGATTTTATTTACTTAGTGATCTATCTATATGCATACATATGGATGTATTTTTATGCATGTATATCCCCTGAGGATTTCTGAAGCCAGAAATATTTTTTTAAATCAATCAATCATTATTTTTGTACCCAGACAGAACATATAGAAATAACTACAGTGGCCTCAGTGGAAATGAATGATGTATTTTTTTTTAATTCTTGTAGCTGGCATGGCCCATGGCAACTGATGAATCTGGTTTCAAAAACAGAAACTCAAGGAACTGCTCATTCCAGGAGCCTAATGTATCTGTGACTGTGAGCTCCGTGACTCTGGCCAAATCACTTAACCCCTTTCTGACTCAGTTTCCTCATCTATAAAAAAGGGATAAATATCAGCATTTACCTTGAAGGATTGTTATGAGGATCAAGAGATGAAATATATAAAGTGTTTTGAAAACTTTAAAGCACTATATACATTTTTGCTGTCCATGATGATGATGAACCCATTTATGTAGACATTCCCCCAATATTTCAGAACGTGGATAGTCATGCCTAACTAAACTGCATGATTTTTGTCATGCCTTCCTAAAATTTTACTGTAGGAAACCACTTGATGTAACCTTTCTCTCATTCTCTTCTTCTATTCAATTCACTTTTCAATAACTGTGACAATGAGTATGTCACAAGTCTGTCACTTTTCCCTTCCA
Organism: Gracilinanus agilis; assembly: GCF_016433145.1. Classification (NCBI taxonomy): domain Eukaryota; kingdom Metazoa; phylum Chordata; class Mammalia; order Didelphimorphia; family Didelphidae; genus Gracilinanus; species Gracilinanus agilis. The sequence continues at coordinate 648,949,264 of NC_058130.1, forward strand.
ATCAGCAGTCTAATAACTTTGTGACTCTTTTTTTCTCTCCCAGCTGTATACAGAAAGAGGTAGGGAGGCATGATTTCATTCAAATGGTTCAGTAATTTTGAATGAAATAACTGGTCCATCCAATTAAATAAACAGTAAGCTTCAGTAATACACACACACATACATACATATATATTGACTAGTAATTGCTTAAATTAATTTAGTTTTGATGGAGGTTATTGTGACTAATAATAGTCCAATTCTCTCATCTAAGTAAACTGAGTTAACAAGCTAGGAGCATTTTTTCCATCTTAATTAATAAATCCTAAAAGCAATAAAGGCCAATGTATCACAATAACAAGAAATTTATTTCAAGCCTATGAACCATGGAAATCAAAACAAATTCCAAATCCAATTCAGTCCTTATCTTTAATAAATAGGAAGTCCTCAAAAACTGGGAGTGTCTCTTGCATAGAAGACCACAGTAGAAACAATGGGGGTGTTACAGGTCGACAGTGAGCTGTACACAATTTCAGAGTGCCTTGTGAGAGGTCTGGTTCTAATTAGTAGTTCTCTATGAATACTAAACACAGACAGGCATACAAGATTAAATAAAATAGAAGGCCCATTTTATTCAATGGAAACCTTTTAAAAATGGTTCAGAATTGCTTGTTGCATACCTAACAATTTTCTCCTAGTGTTTATTACAGGATGTTGCCAAAGTTTGCCTATTTGGTTCCCAGCCAACTGTTTTGTAATTTTCCTCTGATCTGAAAAAAAAATGCCTTCCCTGCTTTCTTTTGAGTCATCAACTTTTCCAGACATCACACAGTTTAGTCAATTAAAATAAAGTTAATTGGTATTTTGCCCTTCACAAAGATCAAGTCATTCCATATGGAAGTATTTGCAGCTTGCTGCTTGCTGGGGAAAAGATGCTGTTATGAAGTCAAAGGAAGCCAGGTGGATGGCAAGAAACAATATTACTCCTTTGGGGAAATATGAAATGACTTCATTTCTAAAAGAGTATAAAATGGAGATTTTTTTACATGTAAATAGCTTCAGTTCAGGCTAGGAAATATAATATTCTGTCTTAGCATTTTTTTATGTTCATAGGAAAAATCAGGTATGGCCAACCAATCAGTAGGTCATTTGCATTCTCAGAAATTTAAGTGTGGCGTTTGACTTGATTATGCATTGCATTATTTGTTTTACTTTAAAGAGTCAAATTGTGGTGTTGGATTACTCTGTTTAAAAAGTCAAAAGCAATTATTTCAGTGGAATAGCATAATATCTTATAGTGAATAGAATGATGAAGAGTCCTTACTGTTACCCTCCACCTTTCTATATCCCTCATCTGGACACTTTAGAGCAGGCACAGATAACATCTGACTGCTTCCTGTTGGCTATGAAGACTCAGTTGACTACTGAGGCAGAACTTTGCACATTTTAATGTTAGTCTTTCTGCTCTAGCAAGCTTTTTCCTCTTTGATGTATGAGGTTGTTGATACAATATGGAATGTGATTGAAGAAAAGAAAGATCCAAACAATATTATCCAAAAAATGTGAAAATTTATCTTAGGCATTAGAATGGCTTGGAGAAATTGATACTCAGCTGAGTCTTGAAGGAAGAGAAAGAATGAAAAATGAACATACCCCAGACAGGTGGAAGATAGGCTCCAAGAATGCAGGAAAGAGGAAGAATGGGCCAATATCATGGAAAACTAATAGCCCAGTTAAGCTAAAACATAAATTTCTTGAGGGGAAATCATGTTAAATGAATTTGCAAAGAAATATTGGCTTCTGATTTTGCAGGGCTTGGAAAGTCAGGTCAAGGGTCATTATATATTATAGGCAATTGGGAGCCAAAGAAATTTTTTTAGAAAGGAGTGACTTTTCTGTTAAGGAGGATAAATTTAAACATTTTGTAAAGGGGAGATTAGAAACAAGGAAACTATTTATTAAACTAGTATAGCAGTCCTGATAAAAACTGATAGTGACTTCAATTATAGAGGTAAAGATCTGAATAGAAAGGGTACATCCTTTTTTTTTGCAGTTTTTTAATTATATACTTAATAATCACCACAAACACCAAAAACATTTGGCTAAAGAAGTGGACAAAAGATTATGTGTAAAACCAGAAACTCCACATTGCTTTCAATTTGTTTAAAATATGTAAATTATATATGTGCACTACTATAAACATATTTTTAATTCTCTTTGACTTATTTTACTTTGATATTTTTCTTTTGATTTTGTGGCTGTAATTTTAATATAGTCTTAATATGTATTATTCTCTTTTCTTCTCTTCATATATTTCCCTTTCTTTATATTTCCAATATTTGTCATTTCTGATAACATAATAGGATAAAGTAATTCATGTACCATAATCTATTCAGCCATTTCTCCTATTCACTGCATTTTGTTATTTCCAGTTATTTTTGTCATTAAAAACAAAGCTTCCATGAATATTTTCTTACATACATAGCTTTTTATCCTCTCAATAATTCTGTTAGGGCCCACTCCTAGTAATAGGATCCCTGGGTTGAAGAACATGAACAATGCTATAATACTATCAAGTATATTTCCATCTTTTTTTCTAAAAAAATGATTCACACCTGTTCTAGAAATGTAATATTGGGCCTGTTTCTTCGTGTACCCATCAGTATTTACTTTGATCACTGTAACCCTTTTGGTTCTCAGTTAACATTTATTACCAGGACCATATTTAACTCAATTGGTCCTTAGGCAGTAGTATCTGCTGTCAGGACCATACTCTTTCCCAGACTAAGTCTTTCCTACTTGGTCATACCCCCTACCCTGCTAAAATAATATAGTTATCCTTTTCATCCCTTCCAATTATGACCCATCTCTGTCAGAGATCATGACTGCTTCTCCTGCCTTCTCTAGATCAGTTGAGGCATAATATGTTCTCTATCACTTTCCAGCCCTCACCTTCACTCTGTGTTTGTCTCTAATTTTCAATGTGTTTCTTATTGTCACATTGTTAGGTTCTGGTTTTTTTATCCTTTCGGCTATCCGTTTTCTTCCCTTGTGAATTCATCCCATTACACTATGTCAGTTGTACATTTCCTTCTATTCCATTTTTCCTCTCTGGTTGTTTCCCTCTTCCTTTCTTTCCATCTTTTCCCTCCTCAGAGGTCCAATTTCCTTTGACCAATACCTCTCCAATTCACACCTCTTCCCCCAAATCCTCCATTATCTTCTTCACTTGCCTTCCTACTTCCAAATAGTCCCCCTTTCTATAGGTACCTCTTTTAACCTTTCCCCCATTACCTTTTCATTCTTATTTTATCCATCTTTCTAAAAAATCCCTTCCTTATTCCCACAACCTTGCCCTTCTACATCTTGATATGAGTTTAATTCTAAAAATCACTCTTCATCCTCTCCCAAGCCTCTCCCTATACCCCCACCCTACCTCCTTACCTCTTGATATGAACTCCCTTCCCCAGTCCCTCTCTTATACAATTCCCCTTCCCTCATATTTCTCTGTACATTAAGAAAAAATTTATCCTTCTAATTGTTTATGTTCTCTCTTTATCTCAGGTCTGAGGAAAATAGGGTTCTAGTGCTACCAGCCCTCCACCAACTCCTCCCCTTCTCCATGGCAATTATTCCTCTCATTCTTCCACCATATGAGATAGCCATTTCTCTCTACATTCCCTGATTTAATCTCTAATAATTAAAACTTATTCAATTAAATTTGCCTTGATTTCAAAGCTTCCATTTATACATGCCCCTTTAAAATACTCAGGCAATCATGCCATTCCCTGGTGCCACAAATGACATTTCCCCATGTTTTCCCAAACAATTTGACCTTTCAGTTTGCTTATGATTTATCTTTCAAAAGTACTTTTGAATGTTTCTTACAGATCAAAATTTCTGCTGAATTCTTGGTTTTTCCTCAGCAATAGTTGAAACTTCTTAGTTCATTGAATATCCATTTTTTTGCCTTTTGTAATTATGCTAATCTTCTCTAAATGTGTTATTTTTCTTTTGCTTTAGGGAATTCTCTTTTCCATATCCTGTATTCTTTTGCTTTTGTGGCTGCTGTCTTGTCTTATTCTGACTATAGCACTACAGTATTACCCCCCCCCCACTTCTTGGTTGTAGTATTTTCTCCTTAACCTGGGAGCTACAGAATTTAGTAATAATGTTCCTGTGGTTTTTCATCTTTGGCTCTCTTTGAGGTGATGGTTGATGTGTAAGAGGGGGAAATATATATATATATATATATATATATATATATATATATATATAGTGTGGTCGC
>NC_058130.1:648956305-649002551 GCF_016433145.1 Gracilinanus agilis
CCAGGAATCAATCAGATTTAGATTGATTCCATAATTAAAATTAGACCCTAGTCAGGATGGTTTTTGTGGTAATTTATTTACAATTAGGAAGGTTGAAGGTAGGGAAAGAGAGAGAGAAAAACTCTGGTGTGGACCAACAGAGATCCGGACCGGGTGAGAGTTAAGGGATTAATTCAACTAGGCTACTAGCCACAAGGCCTTAGCAATTAGAGAGGCAAAGAAGCCTCCTTGAGGTAGAGACTCTAGAAACGCCAAGTTTAGGCAAAAGGAAGTCAGCCTAACTTACCCACATGACAATTCAGAAGGGAAGCTGCCTGAAGTCTCAGCTGAGATCCTTCAGCACCAAGCTCAAAGCACGAACTCCCTCAACAGGAAGTTACCATCATATTTGAAGGACAGCATCTTTGGTCACTTCCTGGGGGTCCACTTCTAATTTAGGTGGACAAAAGGCAGCCTCAACACTGTTTTGGACTGCCCAAAGGGCATTCCATTTTTAAAAATAATTAATTACATTTTCATTATACTTTTCTAGATTGCAGGTAGATGTGATATTTGATAATTGTCTTTCTGACATTTTGCAATCCACATCTTCTCCCTCCCTTTCTTCTCTCTTCTCTTTTACTCATCTCTCGTCTCTCCTCCCCAAGACAATAGGCAATATGATATAAGTTATACATTTACTATCATGCACTGCATATTTCCATTTTTATCTTGTGAAAGAACACATATCACTTATATTAGGAAGATGCTCATGAAGGAAATGAAGCAGCATAATAAATTCAGACACTTAGCATAGTGTCTTCCCACTCTCAGATAAGCAGAAAAATACTAGTCTTCAATCACATTCAGACTCCATCACTATTTTCTATGGCAGTGAAAAACCTTTTTTATCATGAGTCCTGAGCCTATTCTCTTTTGTCTTGTTCAAAACTTTTCCTCTAGTTTCTTTAAGATTTTTTTTATTTTTTCTTTTGTTTTTTAGGAAAAAATTTTTCCATGGTCACATAATTCACATTCTTGCTCTCTCTCCCCCCACTTCCCCATACCCCAGTAGCTGACACACATTTCCACTGGTTTCTTCCTGTGTCATCAACCAAGACCTATTTCCATATTATTGATTGTTATTCTAGGGTGGTTATTAAGAGTCTACATCCAAATCGTGTCCTCATCAATCCATGTGTTCAAGCAGTTGTTTTTCTCCTGTGTTTCCTCTCCTGTATTTCTTCCTCTGAATGTTGGTAGCTTTCTTTACCATAAATCCCTCAGAATTGTCCTGGCTCATTGCATTGCTGCTAGTACAGACATCCATTACATTCCATTTTACCACAGTGTATCAGTCTCTGTGTACAATGTTCTCCTGGCTCTGCTCCTTTCACTCTGCATCAATTCCTGGAGGTTTTTCCAGTTCACATGGAACTCCTCCAGTTTACTATTCCTTTGAGCACAATAATATTCCATCACCAACATATACCACAATTTAATTAAAAATTTTTTTTTCATTAAGATTGAAGATCCATTCTTTCCCTATTTACTGGTTTTTTTTTAATGTTTCATACAAAGATGTCTCTCTTCTGGACTTCTTATCTTTTCCATTTCTACTACTTTTAATGTTTTCTTTAGCTCCCATAGCTTTAACTGGTATCTTGATGTAAATTATTCCCTAATCTATATATCTGGCCCTAATTTCTCTCTTAAACTCTGGTCCCACATCACCATCTCTCTCTCCTTTATCTCAAATTAGATAACTCATGAGAATCTCAAATTCAACATGTCCAAGGCAAAAATCATTATTTTTATCCCTAAGCATTACCTTCTCTTAAACTTTACTATTACTGATTAATCATTAACATTGCAGTCATCTAGGCTCACAACTTCAGTGTCATCTTCAATGCCTCATTCACATGCTTCCTCCATTTATTGTCATAACTAACTTATCATTCTTATCCTCACATCTCTCATCTCTTCTCTACTTATATAACCACCTCAACTCTTGTGAAGTCACACACATCAGCTTTCACCTAAACCAATGATAGGCAAACTATGGCCAGCGACCAGATGCGGCCCCCTGAAATGTTCTATCCAGCCAGGTGACATTATTCCTAATCTGATGAATATAATAAGTAGGATACAATACAATGAAACTTCGAAAGAGTTGCCTTAGAAACAGACTGACAGAGGAGCATTTCTTTTCCTTTGCCCCCCTCTTTAAAAAGTTTGTCCATTACTGACCTAAACTATTGCAATTACCTTCTAATTTGTATCCCTGCTTCAATTCTCCCCATACCACAATCCATCCTCCAAACAGCTGCACAAATGATTTCTCTTCAGTTCAAAACTGATCATATCTCCCTACTCAATAATCTCTAGTGGCTCCCTATTACTTCCAGGATCAAATATAAAAATCTCTTTCTGGCACTTAATGTTCTCTGCAAACAATATCCTTACAATGTTTAAAATCTTATACTTTACTCTTGTCTGTTCATCACTTCAGTATTCTTGCTAACCCATGTTCATAGCCCTCTAGCTACCCACCCCATATATTTGCACTCATCTCCATGGCTAGAATGCTCTCCCTCCTCACTTCTGACTCCTACCTTCTTTTAAGACTTGACCTGAATCATACCACTCACAGGAGACATCCATCTGGTCTCCTCCCATTCAATTCCTTTTCTCTAAAATTATTTTCCATTTATCCTTTTCTATGGAATAATTATGGCAATTACCATTTTTATAGTGCCTACCCTATCCTAGGCATTAAGTGTTTTACAAATATTATCTCTTGTTATCCTTGGAAGAACCCGGTGAAGTAGGTGTTATTATTATCTCAATTTTACAGATAAGTAGGCAGAAACAAACAAAGTGAAGTGACTTTCCAAAGGTCACATAACTAAGTGACTGAGGCTGGATTTGAACTTGTCTTCTTTATTCCAAGCCCAGCACTCTACATATTTTGTGTGTAACCCCTATCCAAAGCCCATTAGTATGAGACTTGCTCCTTACTGTTAAGGATTAATGCCTTGCCCTATGTGAGGAGTAGGACAGAGTTGTTGGGAGGTAAAGGACTCATCAAACTTCAAGTCTTCTTCACATTGCTTGGGGTCCTACTTCTCCCAAATAATGGCCCAGCAATCAGAAGTTACCTTGAACCCAATTATATCTCCTAAACTAATAATATTTAAGGGAGCAGATAGATATTCATCTAGTCCAGTGGTTCCCAAACTTTTTTGGCCTACTGCCCCCTTTCCAGAAAAAAATATTACTTAGCCCCCTGGAAATTAATTTTTTTTTAAATTTTAATAGCAATTAATAGGAAAGATAAATGCACCTGCGGCCATCACCGCTCCACTGGATCACTGCAGCACCCACCAGGGGGCGGTGGCGCCCACTTTGGGAATCACTGATCTAGTGCAATATCTCCTCTCTCTGAAAATTTTGGCCCCAACTTCCTGCTTCTGCTCCTGGCAGGAACTGATTCTCCCTTGAATAAGAGTGGGGAAAAAAAGAGGTTAGAGATGTCTCTTTATCCTGCCAAGAGCAACTTGAAAACAGAGACGATATTTTTATCTTCCTCTGTATCTCCCAAAATTAGCACAGTCCTTGGCACATAGTAGGAATTCACACATGTCTGTTGACTAGCTGTGAGTACGGTGCAGCTCATTTAGGTTCTACTGTTAGATTTCTAGATGATACAGATCTTTAGTTGTTTATTCTAGTGGTACAAGAACAGACTTCTGGAATCTCACCTTCTGGGGAGAATATTTAACACATTGGAATTATGTGCAGGCAGTAGAGATTCTAAAGCAGCTGCTTACAGAAGAGGAAACCATTCCCTGTGCAGAAGAAAGACCACTGACATCTCTCTGGAATGGCTGCTTTTTTTTTTCTTGGTACATTCAGACCTTCCTTGAACCTGATCCGTATCTTGTCAAAAGAACAAGCCTTAAAGTATGTCTTTACTCTCAAATTTTTAGGTGCTGACCTGAAATAATTTAACTTCATTACATATCTTTATGTGGACTCTGCCCAGGCAATTCTTTCCTGATCTTTATCATCTCTCTTGAAAGTTTGAAAGAACCAGCTTTCAGATGAGGGAGTAAGATGCCTCTTAATTGGAAGGGGTCGGGGTAATTCAAAGCAACTCTGACTGTATCACCCTAGACAAGCATTTGAAAAGCAAACAATTCAGTCAAACAGCAAACCTGTTTTTTTCAGGACATTAAACAACTATTTCTCCATCTTCTCCATCTCTCTCCTTTGCCCCCAGTGTCAGTGCCTAGCACTTTACAAGACCTAAGTTTTTAAGGGAAGGGAAATAAGAAAAATAATAAGCATGGATAAGCACCAACTTTGTGCCAGGCACTGTGCTAAGTGCTTTAACAAATATTATTTCATTTGATCCTGACAATAACATGGTAATACAGGTGGTAGTGTTATTGTACACATTTTATAGTTGAGGAAACTGAGGTAGGCAAAGGTTAAGTGACTTGCCCAGGGTCATATGGATTGTAAGGCAAAATTGGAATGCAGATTTTCCTAAATAAAGCACTCTATGTTCTTTACCATGTACACGCCTCTGTTTTTAAAGTTCCCTTATACGTGGTTGGGAGAAGGACTGGAAAGGTATCAGGCAGGTGAGTTCATTGGCATAAGGAACTTCCAGTTGAGAATAATCCCCAGAATAATGTAAGTTAGCACCTTCTCTGAAACTTATACCTTTAGAAAGTTTCCTATCAAGATCTCAAGTGACTTAGGATCACTGATTTCTAGCTGCATGGTAACTTAGAAGATGTATAGTCCAATACCCTATTTTTACAGGTGAGAAAACTGAGACACAGAGCATAAGGGACTTGTCCAGGGTCATATAAGCAGAATATATCAGAGACATGATTTGAACTTAAGATCTGGTTCCAAGACCACTTCTTTGTTTACTACATCATGCTGTCTTCCTGTGCATTTGTTGTTCAGATGTGTCCAAATCTTTGTGACCCCATGGATCACATGAAGTCAATACTGTCCATGCAATTTTCTTGGCAAAAATACTGAAATAGTTTGCTATTTTCTTCTCCAGTGGATTAAGACCAATAGAGATCAAGTAACTTGCCCAGGATCAAGTAGCTAGAAAGTGCCTGAGGCCAAATTTGAACTCAGATCTTCTTGACTCCAGGTCCAGCATGCTATCTGCTGAGCCACTTATCTGCCTACATCTATGTGTAGTAGCTTTTTCATTAAAAAATTTTTGTCTTCTTCCTAGCTGTGTGACCCTGGGCAAGTCACTTGACCCCCATTGGCTAGCCCTTACCACTCTTCTGCCTTGGAACCAATGCAGAGTACTGATATTCCAAAATGGAATGTAAGGGTTATATATATATATATATATATATATATATATATATATACACATATATATATATATACATATACATATACACACATATATATGTATGTATATTTATATAAAAGTGTTGTCTCGAATTGAGCTTCTTCAGTTTCATAGTATATAAATTAACCACAAAATGAAAAACCCTAAAACTGTCACCCCAATATAATAGATAAGCAATTGTTCATTTGCCCTGAAAATAGCTATCAGTGTCATGTTGATAGTTGCCCAAAATGTCTCTCATCTTCTCTAATTAAGTCTTGAATTATTTTTGGGATTTTGGAATTATTAGCCATTTTGACGTCCTCTTTGATACAAGTAGACAGAAAGATGGCTAGAGAATAAATCCAAAGGTGGAAGAAGGGCTCAATCCAGAGAAGTTAGTGTCACCTTATGGAACAAATGCTGGATTTTGAGTCCAAGGACCTTTAGCCAGATTCTCTCTCTCTCTTACTCTCTATGCTTGACCATGGGAAAGTCCCTTAATTTCTCTGGCTCTCAGGATCCACTTCTTTAAAATGAGGGGGTTGGACCAGATAACATGCAATTTCTCTTTCTGTTGGTGCTCAATCTATAATCCTATGACTTGTGTGTTCTTTGAAAGTGCAATGAGACATAATAATACCTTTCATATAAGTAGAAAGTGGACTTTCCCTAGCTGAAGAATAATTTGCACTCCTGCTGGAGATAGGGTTGGGAATAGGCACAGAGAAACACTAATATGTCAGCACCACTAATCCTCATATGTAAACGTGGCTTTTTTCAGATTTTTGCTCTTAATGGACTATATTTTACTCTTCCTCATTTTTGAGCATAGGGGACTGCTATGGAGATCTGTGGAAAGTACATTTCCTTTACTCCGTGGAGTGCAATCAAAACAACCCCATTTGAGTGGGGATTGTTTTATAGACTGGAGCTCCTCATTCAGGATTACTGTTGGGTCTGTGCCTTTTAGGACTGTTTTCTTGGGTTATTCACTCCTTTGCTTCTCATCTAGTTAGTTTGTTCTATGTGCAGCTCAGGTCTCTGAAAAGCAGCAATTGAGGGAATCATATTTCTCTAAATGAGAAAATATCTGGTATGTTTCCTGGAAGGGGCTTCATAGGTAATAAAGGGTCATGTAATGTAGCTTAGGTCAAGTCCATGCAAGATCCACAAAGTGGAAAATTGTGGCCATCATTTAAAAACTAAAGCCTTTTCCTTAAAATTCTCAGTTAATTGAAACAAATAGACTTTATTTTTGTTCTTGATTTTTGGCATATTTCCTTGAATCATTGAGAAAATTGCCTTAATCCCTCTCTTTAGGAATATATATTTATAGAGGTGCCAGGTTATTCTAGAACCCTACCATGACACCATGCACTGCAGAGAGGAATTCAATATAAGACAAGTATATCTTGAGTGTCTAGTTACCAAAGCATCAAAAAGACCTTGCCATGAGGGGCTTAACCTATAAAATCGTCCCACAGCATGGACCCTGAATTCTTCATTAAAAATGGCATTCCACTATATTATCTCCCAGCAAGAGACCTCTCCCAAAGTGGGAGTCATCTGTAAATGTATATAATGGAAAAACAAAGCACGTCAATAAGATTTTAAACAGAGGAAATGGATGGAATTTGTGAAGAGAAGCAGCCTATGTAGTTACTAGTGTGATCAGGAAGGTCTAGGTTCAAGTCACGCTTCTGAGTAAAAGTAAGAGGAATAGAATAAATATCTAGGCAAAATCAGTCAAGTCATTTAACTTTTTAGTGCTCATGGCAATTCTCTCATTGTCTTTTTTTTTCTTCATGGAGTCCTCTAAAGGTGAAAAGAATTTCTCTACAGGGAATAGCTTATGCAAATAAAATTGTAGAACCAGATCAAAATATATTAATAAGAAAATTTCCTGAAGTAAGGATCTAAAAATAATGATAACAAACAATAATTACTGAGCATTTTTCTCTTGACAATTCTTTTAGGGAGTGCAAATATGATGAATCTCTTCATAGTTCCTATTGGTCCTCTCTTACTTTATCCATTTCATAAGTTGCCAGATAGGAAAAATGAGAGTCAAAAGTACAAAGGAGACAATATGAGAAATGCTAGTCTAAGTTCAGTGATGATAAAGATGAATTTCACACAGTTACCAAAGATTCATATGTAAATAAGTGGCATAAAATAAATTCTTAAAGACATGTATGACCAAAAAAATTCATATTCCATATGAATAAAAAAGAAAGAGACAACAGATGGACAACTCAAATGCTATATAGCTTTATTAGGATACTCTAAGAACAAGAAGAAGATCCCTAGCATAGTGGGCAGATTTTTTATGGAAGAGAGAGAGAGAGAGTTTAGTACAATAAAAAAATCTGGAGAATAATTTAGAACTACTACCAAAGGGTTCTAAAAATGTGCATATTCTTTGTTCCAGCAGTATCACTATTAGGTCTACATTCCGAAGAGGGGAAAAAAGAAAAGGGACTATTTGTATTTATTATAGCTCTTTTTGTAGGAGCAAAGAATTTGAAATTGTGGAGATGGGAACTAGCTGAACAAGTTGTGGCATATGATTGTAATAGAATACTATTGGGCTATCAGAAATGATGACCAGGATAATTTTGGAACAAACCATTAAGACTTGCATCAACTGATGCAAAGTGAAGTAATCAGAACCAGAAGAATATTATATACAGTATCAGCAATATATGCTTTAAAAAACCTTTACCTCCTATATTAGAATTAATACTAAGTATTGATCCCAAGGCAGAAGAGGAGTACGGGTCAGGTAGTGGGAGTTGTGACTTGCCCAGGGTCACAGAGCTAGGGAGTGATTTGAACCCAGGACCTCCTGATTCTAGGCCTACCTCTCTATCCAATAAGTCACCTAGCTGCCCCAAGCAGGAATATTTTTTGATGAACAACTATGAATGATCTAGTTATTCTGAGGAATACGGTGATCCAAGACAATCTCTGGGGAATTAGTATCAAACCTTGGTTGCCATTTACTAAATATGTAACCTTACACAGATCACAAATATTTTGTGCCTCTGTTTCTGTAAAATTAAGAGAGTAAACTGTTTGGCTTCTAAGATTTTTAATATCTAAATCTCTGTAACCATAATCTAAGAATAAACATAATTGAGTACCTCCCAGGATGAGAAAAGAGAGTAGAATTGGGTTCTGTATCAAACAAATCCAATTCATGAGCTTCAAAGTAACCTTTAACTACTCAAGACTTGTTAGGGGCAGCTAAGTGGTCCTGCTGATACAGTGTCAGTCTTGAAGTCATGAAGACTAATTTTTTCTTGAATATAAATTTGGCCTAATACACTAGCTGTGTGACCCTGAGCAAGTCATTTAGCCTTGTTTGTCTCCGTTTCCTCATCTGTAAAATGAGCTGGAGAAGGAAATGGAAAACCACTCTAGTATCTTTGCCAAGAAAACTCTTAATGGAGTTACTAAGAATCAAGCGTGATTGAAATGACTTAATAACAGCAAGGCTCTCACCCTTACCAAAAATTTTGCCACCTAACTTTTTTTAGTTCCTCTAGAAACTATCACTCCATGTTATGGACATGGAGTTTGCCTGAAGAATTTCTGCTTACATATACTACTCTGTGCTGCTCTAGACTGTTGTATTTGTGTTTAGAGAATTAGAGCTTCTCAAGATCTTAGAAAGGGCAGAGGCTTCAAAGCTATCTGATCTAATCCATACCTGCATAGGAATTTCCTCTATGAAATTCTTAACTAGTCTTGATTCAGCCTTGCTTGAGGACTTATATGTAGAGGGGGAACCTCTACCTTCTTAGATAAAGTATTCCCTTTTTCCTCTACTTTCAAATTTATAGATTTTAGTATTATATGACCTTCCTGTCCAAATACCTTCTTCCCTGACTTCTACCCAGAGAGCCATCTCTTGAAACAAAGAATAAAAAAGAAGAAAGACAGCAATTCCACAAAACCAAGCAATTCAACAGCTGAATCTAATTGTATATATCTAATTCTATACCCATAGTTTTCTACTTCTCCAATGAAGGCAGGAAAGAATATCTTTTTAGATGTCTCTTCTGGATCTATTTTCCAGGATGGTTGTATTTTAATGACATATTTCATATTTTCTTCTATTTATTCATCATTTTAATTTTGTTTTATTGTTTCTTGGTGTCTTGTGAAGTCATTAGCTTCTATTTGCCCAATTCTAATTTTTAAAGAATGAATTTCTTCCATGACACTCTGATCCTCCTTTTCCATTTAGTTCATTTTATTTTTCATGTAACTCTTTTTCCCATTGGATTTTCTTTGGTCTCTTTTTCCAGCAGGTCAATTCTGCTTTTAAAGAAACTCTTTTCTTCATTGGATTTTTATGCCACTTTTTCCAATTGACCAATTTTGCTTATTTTATTTTCACATTACTTTCATTTTTTCCACATTTCTTCCCATTTTTCCTTGACCTTTCTTTTTTATTTTTGAAATCCTTTTTTGTTCTTCCAAAGCCTGAGAAAATTACTGTTTTTCTTTGAAGTTTTACACATAGTTGCTTGTATCTCACTGTCTTCTATTGATTTTGTGCTTTGCTTTTTGTCACCATAGAAATTTTCTAGGATTATGTGTTCCTTTTGCTTTTTGCTCATTTTCCCAGCCTTTTTTTTTTCTTTGCCTATGGCATGTAAAACAATGGGGGTTTTTAGTCACTAAATAGAGATCCCTTAATGTGGATATAGGTTTGGATCAGTGATGACCCAAACAGTGGTTCTGGCCTAGTTTGTAGGCCCAGGGGTCAGCCACACCAGTCCTCTATAAGTTTAACACAAAATCTGACTGCAGATTGATGTTATTCAAATAAACGATGTTTACTTTATAAATAGCAGAATGGGTAGAGGACCAGGGTAAAAGGAGTTCCCTAAGCTACCAGGTTTTAGCTTCTCACACTCAGATATTAGTCTGCAAGGACCTGCTTGGTCCCAACACCTTTGGGCTACTCTATTTACTCTCTCTATCTGCCTAAACCCTTCTAGCTAACTAAAATCTGACTAGCTGGTCCAAAATGAGAACAAAGATCAGATTATAAGGTTTTAGCTAGAAGCCAACAGGCTTAAGCTGAGAATGGTCTGGCTCAGAGTATGGCAGACAGATTCTGTCCAGGGATCTTCTCTCACACAAATGAAATCTCCAGGAACTGGGTCTCAGCACTAAAAAGAGATCAGGATGAGGGTCAGGATCAGATGAAGAGTCTCTGGATTCCTGGATCTTCTCAGGTAGGTCTGGAGCTCAGCCAAAACCCCTATAACCAATCAAAATGGCACCCAAGTCTCTCCATCCCCACTCACAGAATCCCAAGGCAAAAGCACCCCCTGGGACTCTCTGTCCTCCTCCTTATCCTTCTTTCTCATTGTGGAATGTGATCCCAAACGGTTCCAGGTCTTCCACAAGGTTCTTGCTTGTTTTTTCCCAAAAATCTTTTGCAAGTTTGCCTTCATCTATCTTCATTTTAACACTCTGGAGTTTTGAAAGCTTGCTGATTCTGTCTCCTCTTCTGATGGCTTATAGGTCTCAGCACTGGGAGCTATTTTGCCTTGAGACTAAGGGCTTTACCACAGTGCAGGCTTAAAAACACCATGGACTTTTGAGCCTTACTATCCCAGGGACTGGGGCTTCAAAGGGTGATTATGGGTTGTGGGGTGCTCTATGGTTGATGAAATAGGCAGGATCCCTAAATTGATCTATGCCCAGGCTCAGAACCTGGCACAGTAGGTGAGGGAGGTGGTCAGCCAGCACTGCTCTGTGTGCAGTTTTGCTTTCCGTTCCACCTTAACCCATGCACCAGCTCTCTCTGATTACCTTTCAAGTTGTCTTCAGCAATAGAGTCCCCTCATTCCATCTTGCTTTTGGTTTTTGACTTCTGCTATTTTGAGGCACTTTTAAAAGATTGGTTTGGAAGATTGTCAGAGTGGTTTCAGTTTTTGCTGCTACTGAGCCACCAACTTGGCTCCTCCTCCCTCCCCATCTCTTCTTTGGAATCAAAATTGATCATTTTATTTAGATGAGGTTCAGTTTCAATTATCTCATTCTATTTATAGTTCTATAGTCATTATACATATTTTCCTTCATTTGCTCATTTAATTTTTGCATTAGTTCATATGTCTCCTCACACTTTTTATATTTCTCATATTTGTACTTGTATGGTTCATGAATATATCATCACTTTAATGTACTATAAGTTTTTAGCCATTCCCTAATTAATGGTGATCTATTTTGTTTCCAGGTCATTGCTCTTACAAAGAAGTGTTGCTCTCAGTATTTTGGTGCTAAAAGAAATCTTCTCTCTTTGATATCCTCAGTCAAAGATGATGTATATTTGAGCCACTTTTTAAAAAGAGTATTTCCAAATTGCTTTTCATAATAGATGGACTCATTTCTTTAACTATCATTCTGCAACTTTTCTAAGGCCAACTATTCCAACCTTTGTCATTTTTACTAATTTGCTAGAAATTAGTTAATATGTTCAAAATTTGATTTACATTTCTCTTATTATTATTGCTTCATAGGAACCCTTTCAGGTAATTGTATATAGTTTAATATTCTTTTGAGAACCATTCTTGGATATGTTTGGAACACTTTCCAAATTATTCATTTTTACATAATACTTATTACTAGGAAGATTATCTTCATATCAAGCCTTTTTAACTCCTCAAATTGTACTTCCTTTAGACATCTGATTTCTTAGACTTCACTCATTTTGGCTGCCTTTGACTTCTTTGCTATGTCCCATTTTGGGTATTTCCCTTCTCTCCCTTTTTTCTGCTTTCTTTTGTGTGTTGTGTTTATTAGGCTATCAGCAACTTAAAGACAGAATCTATCTTTTTCTCTCATGTTTGCACAAATCCCATCCTTACAATCCCCAGCACTTAGCCGGGTGTGTGGGACATAGAAATCACTTCATAGATGCAAATGATTATTAACTAAGTCTGCCCATCTGTGATTTCTCCTATTATTCTTACTACTCTTTATAAACAAATCTAATCGCTAATTGTGAAATGATGGCTTTTGAAATATTTGATGATAACTTTCCTGGGTTTCCCAAGTTTCCTTTTCTTTAGCCTAAACATCCCAGATTCCAAGGAATTCTCATTTGACATGACCTTGAAGTCAATTTGTCACTTCTGTAGAGATGTTTTCTAGTTCATCAGTATATTTCCTTTTTTTTTTAAATGAGTTTTTACAAATCTAATGTCTAAGATTTGAGGTTTACTTTAACCCTAGTCTTAGAGTTCTTGCTATGAGATATAAATACTTAAAACTCAGAACAGAAGTAACAAAGCAAATAACTTAAGGCTCATTGAAGACAAAACTCATAAAAACAACCCTGATATTGGGTATGATTGAAATCAAAAGGAGAAAAGGACAACAGAAAATTGAGATGGATAGTGTCATAGAAACAATGAATATTAACTTCAGTTCAGCAGACTTCAAGAGATAGTGGTGAATAGAAGGGTTTGCAATAGTATGGTCCATGAGGGTTATGAAAAGTCAGACATCATTTGAGTGACTGAACAACAGTAACAATAACCTTAATTTTAGAGTATCTGCTATGAGGTATTATCACTTAAAACTAAAGAAAAAAAAAACAAATAACTGTAGACTCACTAGTAAGATCACAAATGCTCTCAGAACAGTTTCAAAGTTTCCTACCTTACTCTAAATTTTAGTCTTTAGTCTTTAGGGTCATGGATTTGGGCACCCATTGTAGAACCTTTTTTGGGGTGGAAGAATACTATTATCTATGTCATTTGTAACTCTCATGGTGCCTAACACAGCACTCTATACACAGTAGATGCTCAACAAATATTGCTAACTGGAATTTAGAATTTAATGTGTCATCATTTAGAGGCTCCTAATAATTTCATTTTCAGGCTTTGAAGGTCATTAAAATTGGTTTTCTTTCCTGAAACATTAAACTTGAAGCTTCTAGTATAACTTAAATGGCAAACCCTTAGGGCAAGAATAATCTCTTCTAAGGGCTTTTTGTAGTTTTCACTCTATTATTGGAGGCCAATAAATAGTAGTTAATAATGATAATCATGTAGGATGTTTAAATTTCAGTGTTATTTTTAAGCAGAGTAAGCCTAATACAATAATTAGCCTTCATCTCCACACCCCCTACCCCCAATAATGGTTGCTTTGGTGCCTGGCCACTTTGTATTTCAGTGAATGTGACATGTCATTATTCCATGAATCATTTTGTGGTTTGACTCTTACTTCTTCAAAAATAGGAACTGGCACCAAGAGCAGCATAATTACTAATTCTAAGGTCAAGTCCTTTCTTTCAAGACAAGAGATAAAATTTGTATGAAATCTCAGACATTCTACAGATTTTGGAAATACCATTTCCTTATAAAGGTATTAGAATAAAGTTCATTTTCTTCCAAATGAAGTGTATTTACTTGTTTATTTTAATATAAAAATGGAAGTAGATATGTTAAGGATAGATTTAATAAAAGAGGATCACCACACTGCCCTTGATGGAACTCTGATATCCTATATGACTCAATGACCCCAATGCCCCAGGTTGGTTTTTGACCATTGTTTGGAATCTGCTTTTGATAGCTTCAGACATTTCCCAGCCATATGACCATGGGAAAGTCATTTAAATGACTACTGGCTAGGCTAGCCATTGCTGCTCTTAAAATTGATATGAAGTATATATTTATAGATATATATGCATATATATATCTTGCCATTTCATCCTATACAGTTTGTCACTGCTCCCTCTAAGGAAACTTCTTCTAGTTACCCTGTTGATAATAACAATTGTTAATATTTGCCAATATCTTCTTTTCTTCTAGGGATACAAATTGATTGAACTTATTGGGTCCCTTAAAGAAAAGATTTCTCCCCCCCCCCCCATACCCGCTAGTCTCTTAATTACCTTATGGTGATTCTCTTGAGTTCTGTGTTTGGGCAGCAAACTCTGTTTAAATCCGTTTTTTTCTTTATGAATGCTTGGAATTCTTCAGTTTTATTGAATGACCATACATTCCCCTGCAAAAATATAGTCAGTTTTGCTGGATAATTGATTCTTGGTTGTAGACCCAGTTCTCGTGCTTTCCGGAATATTATGTTCCATGCCTTCGATGCAGCCAGATCCTGTCTTATCCTAACTATAGTTCCCTGGTATCTGAATGATTTCTTTTTAGCAGCTTGTAATATTTTTTCCTTGCTCTGGTAGTTTTTGAATTTGGCTATAATATGCCTGGAAGTTGCCAGTTGTGGATTAAATGTAGGAGGTGATCTGTGGATTCTTTCAATTTCCACTTTTCCCTCTTGTTCAAGAATGTCAGGGCAGTTTTCTTGGATAATTTCCTGTAGGATGATGTCCAAACTTTTTCTTTTGTTATAATGTTTCCATAAACCAATAATTCTTAAATTGTCTTTTCTTGATCTGTTCTCCAGATCTTTGGTTAAATCAATGAGGTGAAATCAAATCGATTAATAAGCACATGAGAAAGTGTTCTAAATCTCTAATAATTAGAGAAATACAAATCAAAACAACTCTGAGGTATCACCTCACACACAGCACATTGGCTAAAATGATAGCAGGGGAGAGTAATGAATGTTGGAGGGGACATGGCAAAATTGGGACATTAATACATTACTGGTGGAGTTGTGAACTGATCCAACCATTCTGGATGGCAATTTGGAACTATGCCCAAAGAGCACTAAAAGAATGGACCTTTTGATCCAGCCATACCGTTGCTGGGTTTGTACCCCAAAGAGACCATAGCTAAACAGACTTGTACGAAAATATTTATAGCTGTGCTCTTTGTGGTGGCAAAAAACTGGAAAAGGAGGGTATGCCCATCAATTGGGGAATGGCTGAACAAATTGTGGTATATGCTGGTAATGGAATTCTACTGTGCTCAAAGGAATAATGAACTGGAGGAATCCCATGTGAACTGTAATGACCTCCAGGAATTGATGCAGAGTGAAAGGAGCAGAGCCAAAAAAACAAAGACTGACAAACTGGTAAAATCGAATGAAATGGACTTCTGTACTAGCAGCAATGCAATGATCCAGGACAATTCTGAGGGATTTATGGAAAGGAACACTACCCATATTCAGAGGAAGAACTATAGGAGAGGAAACACAGAAGAAAAACAACTGCTTGAATACATGTGTTGATGCTAACACGATTTGGATGTAGACTTTTAATGAGAACCCTAGAGCAATTATCAATAATATGGAAATAGGTCTTGATTGATGACACAGGAAGAAACCAGTGGAAATGTGTGTTGGCTACTGGGGGTTGGGAGGTGGGGAGAGAGAAAGCAAGAATATGAATCATATAACCATGGAAAAAAACTTTCTAAAAAAAAAAAGAATTGATACAAAGATAGAAAGTTAAAGGGTTTTTTGTTTTTTGTTTTTTGGTTTTTTTTTTACTGCATTTGAGATAAACAAAATGAACTGTTACATTCTTTGACTATAGAATAAAATAATATCAAAGTACATACAGATATATGTGAGTACACTATATGTATATATTATATGCATTTATATATTTATGTATATATATATATATGTTACATATAATGAAAAAACATTAAAAATAGAAAATAATATTTCAGTGCCATTATTGACTGAGATTTGACTAACTTTTATCCTCCTAAATGGAAGAATATAATGACTACTCAAAAAGCATTTATTGACTATCCATTATGTTTTAGGCATTGGCGATATAAAAAATATTAAGGTCTTTTCCTTTAGGGAGAATACTTAATGGAATAAAAATTTTAGAATTTGTACATGATACCATGTCTGAGATAGAAATGAGATGGATGACATTTAAAATATATTTCAACATTAATCAAAAATCTCAAATGGCTAATGATATAAAAAGGTAATTTTATTAAATTTCAGGCATTACATTTAGCAGTTCATATAATTGAATACAACAAATCAAATTGAGCTTTTTTGTTCTAGTTAGTAAAAAAAAGCTAAGTTTTGAAATTTCTAATATTTCATTTCTTTAAAAAATCATAGAATGGTACAAAAATTAAAAGTAATATTTTTATCAGAAGCAGTACCAACTCAGAAACCAAAAAAATATGAAAAATCAAGCAGCAAACCACACAATTGGGAAAACCAAAGCATTCTGAGGACATCAGAAGAAATAAAGGCATAGCTTTGATGATGTCATTAGGATTAGGGTGATTTGAGATTGATGAAGAAGGGAATAGAAAAGAACAAGTATTTACACAGTGCCTCCTATGTGCCAGCTTCTGTGCTAAGTGCTTTACAAATATTAGCTCATTTTGTCCTCACTACAGTCTGCAAGGTAAGTACTATTATTATCTCTATCTTAAAGTTTAGGAAACTGAAATGAATACAGGCTAAATGACTTCCTAGAATCATACAACTAGTAAATATCTGAGTTTGTATTTAAACTGAGGTCTTGCTAATTCTGGGCCCAGGATTTTATCCACTCTTTTATCTAGTTGGTGGTTCAAAGTAATGACCAAGGATAAGGGAAGAGAAGAATCTGTAGCCAGTGTTAGTGAGGGATTTCAATTTATCTAATAAATTTTTCTTAACCCTTCTCTCTCTACTCAGGGATAAGATTACCCCAATATCAACTGAGATTCTTTTAATTTTCTATAATATTTCTTGTCTTCTACCAGAGGAGACAAACTATATTTGTCAAGCAAGAGATATTTTATTTTCTCTAATTGTTTTTTAAATTTTTGTGTTATCTAAAATGCTTATGTAATACCATTTTATAATAATTTTTTCATTGTAACCCTAGGGGAAATATAGTGCCCCCAAGTCCATGTGGTTCACTACTCCATGCCTTTGGGGAGTTTATTTTAGATAAAAGTACAATTATAATTGCTCTGAGTCCCTAGTTAGGAAACCTCTTAGAATTTAGGCAAAAGTTTGGCTCTCTGCCTTATTTGTTTTTAATTTTAGTTTATTTTTATTTATTTCTTTAAATATTTTCCAATTACATGTTATCTGTATTAATAGAATTTTATCTCTAGCTATCTCCTAGCCTTTTTGTGGTCCTGATAAGATTAAAATTGCTGAAAATATTTTTTTTTAACAAAGCAGTAGATGATTTTAAAAAGTCTGTGAAGAGACAGACACTGGGAGGTAGGATTTGAGAAAGAGTAAACTTTTTCTTGAAATTTAGTTTAACCCTTCAGTACATGGGCACAATTGGTGGCATTTCAAATATTTTGTCTTGAGATATCTCTAAGATCATCAGCTCTCTTTGGGATTTCTCTTCTCTACCACAATTCAGTCTTACCGTCTCATTCTCCTTTTATTATTTGCCACAGGATTTCAAATTCTCCTTTTTATTTAGATTCTGAAAATCTACACAAGTTTTTGTGATAGATCTTATTCTTCAATGTATGACCAATTTTTTCTTCCAGTGGCTTTAATCTATTCAAAAAAGCCTACTCAGTTCTGATTTATTTCAATCATGAAGTATTCTTAACAAACGAAGGGGATTACTTTTAAGTGGGGTGAAGTCCCATGTTTTAGATGGACTATAATTCCATTCTTATAAATGGATAATTTCTAGTGGACATTAATACTGATTTTAGATATTTATTACTGTCATAGTTTATAAAGGACAGAGAAAAGATTTCTCCCTTTTACAGGTGAAAGATTGCTTCCTCTACCAAAAAGAACTAAGGCTAAGGCACATGAAAAACTAAAGCAGAACAAAGGGAAGAAGAAAGAGATGGGTTTGTATTATTTTCTCCCACACCCTTGTACTAGCACCTGAGACCAAGTACAGAAAAATACCCCAGAAGTGTTTTTTCCCCTTAGAAAAAAGCATTGAATGGCAACTTCCCTATGTTCAAAAATTAGTGCTTTGAGAGTAGGGAGAAGAAATAAGTAAACGCTTTGCATCTGTTCAGTCAGTTTTTTCAACCCTGTCCAATTCTTTAGTGACCGAATTTGGGGTTCTTCTCTGCAAAAATCCTGGAGTTGTTTACACATTCCTTTTTAATCTCATTTTATAGATGAAAAAAAATAGACAAACATGGTTAAGTAACTTGTCTAGGGTCACAGAGCTAGTGTCTGTGGCCAGATTTGAACTCAGAAATATAAGTCTTCCTGACTCCTTGCATCTGTGGAGTAGTCACAATAGAAAGGCTTTTACTGTATATAGGTTGAACTGAATAAAAATAAAAACTCTTCCTTTTTTCTAATTAACTTTATTAAGGTAAGAATTTCCCTGGCTGAAATTAACTACCTCTCTCAACTTTGAATCAAAGTCAATTCAAAGTTCCCTCCTAGGTGTGGGATTGGTCCTTATATAGACCAATCCTGCACCAGAAGTCGGGGTATGGCCCCTTCCTAGCATGGAATTGGTCCAATTAAGACCAATCCCACACCAAGAATTAGGGGGAAGGGATGCTGGGGGATGCAGTTCCCCAGCCGTAACACTTCAACACTCACCATGTGTAGTTCCAAGAGAAAGATTAAGAGCAGTATCACCTAGTCCAAGTGCTCCTTCAGGTCCAAGCCACAAAGAAGAAGAAGGCTACAGGAAGTTGTCACTCCCTTTTAAAAGGCCTTCTTTTTCATCACTTCTTGTGCCTTCCTCCTCGTTTACGTGTCCAATCACAACAGATGCTTTGCTTAGGCCTGCCCAGGGGTCAGTCAGTCAATTCTGATTTGTCACCCATTCTTGCACACTTGGGTCATAGACTTTCCACTTGAGAATTAAGTGGGGTTGTTTTCAACTTTGGTGATTAAATTAAGAATGGGCAGGGTAGATTTAATCTCTTTATCACAATAGGTGAAGTATTAATACGTAAGGAACTTAAGAATATTATGCATAAAAAATTTAAAAACTGATTAGTTCTGTTGTGAGGGTTATTTAGTTATTAATTTAGTATTAGTGTTGGACCTAGCAGGAAGGGCTGGAGAATTCCACATGGAATGGGGAAGCAGGAAGTGGCTTGCACTCTCTGAGAAGGACTCCATGGTGGGAGTTACAGGCAGTAACTGATTCCCTGGGAGACCTCAGAGCTTGTGGAATTGCACTCTGATTCCCTGGGATCCTGGAGTGTGGTGAAGGTTGGAAGCAGAGGACTCTATCCTGCACAACAGCACTGAGTAGGGAGTGATCTGTGATCTGGTGGACAGCTTGCAGGCTCCTCTCCCTATTGGGCTGCTTTGGACCATCAGTTCTGGAGGAGTTAGTTCCTGGCATCCTGAAAACATCTCTGGACTCTACTGTGAGGATTCCCTCTCTAGTCCTGTTATTCTCTGGGCTCTGCCTGGCGTAGGTCTTACTTTAATGTAGTCAAGTCCTTCCCCTAACCCTGTGATTTGCCCTTAGCTTGTAAGTAGAGAATCCCAATTCCCATCCTTTATCTTGTAGTTCCTGATTAAAAACTGTTATAAACCTTTGCCTTTTGCCTGCTGGTTCCATAGGCCCTTGCCTAGGTGGGCTGAGTGACTGTTGGAGCCTAAATGCCATTTCTAGCAACTATAACCTCCTAATAGTTAAACTTGGTCTCCCTACCTTGTTAGGTCCTGTGCATCTGTCATTCCTGTCTCTCTCACCCCAGTGTGAACCCACAAATAGTAATAGTTAATATCCCTGACAACCCTCCATTATAGTTCCTAGTGCTCTTAGGAAAATAGCAAGGAAACAGAACTGGGGAGACTTCCCACTGGTCCTAAGGTAAGAGTTCCTGATTTTTCTGAAAGGGTGAACAGTGCCCTAGCCAAAGATTTTAGCTTAGTTAAAATTTGAAGGATACTGAAGCTACAGCCAGATTACAGAGTAATAGTTTTACAGACACTTGAACTAGTAAGCTTTGCCACAGGGCTTTGATGATCCTGGAAGAGAGAGTAAGGCTGATGAATTTGAGCAATTCATGTTCAAATCAAGACATCATCCAATGATGTCATTAGTACTCTTCCAAATGAGAGATAAACTATGTAGGTATGGAACCACGGTTAGCTGTTGTCTAGCTATTGTCTAGCTATTGTCAGCTACTCCAATGAGTCTGATACCAAAATGGACAGGAAGAAAAATTGATGATAAAATTCTCCTACACTTCTTTCCTCTCTCCAAAGAGGAAACTGAATATTTCAATAGGTTGTTTGGTCACTTTAACATTTTTTATTGTGTCTTTCTTATTTTGGGAGATTCTCCCTTTGTCTGTAAATGCACAACTCATTCTCTGAGCTTTGAACTAAGATTAAAATATATTTCCTAAAATACTTGAACTATTGTACTTTATTATCTGTAAAGAAAAAAATGGAATGGAAACTTTCAGTAGAAGCTACTCTGAGAGTTTGTACAATTGGGCAAAGGGAAGAGACAGCAATTAAGTCAGTATTTATTAAAATTTGTAGAGAGGAGTATAGTGTCTAGGAATAGAATGAAATGAATCATAATTTACTTTGGATTTCTCTTATTATATCTAAATTATTGCATTCCTTTCTGGGCACCATATTTTAGGAAGGACAATGACAAACTGAGGAGCAGTAAAAAGAGGAGATCAGAGTGCTAAGGGCCTTAGAAATTACTCCATGTAATAATCAGTTCAAGAAACTACAGGTGGAGGAGAGAAAATATAAACGAAAATATTTGAGAACTCAGAGCAATGCGTGATACTAGTTCTGCTTGATCCCAAAGAACAATTCCTAATTGACAAAAGGTGGAATGGGTCATATCAAAAGTAATAGGTTTTTCTTCACTCTAAATATTGTAAGAATTTAGGGGGAAGCTGGGTAGCTCAGTGGATTAAGAGCCAAGCTCAGAGATGGGAGGTCCTAGGTTCAAATCTGACCTCAGACACTTCCCAGCTGTGTGACCCTGGGCAAGTCACTTGACCCCTATTGCCTACCCTTACCACTCTTCTGCTTTGGAGCCAATACACAGTATTGACTCCAAGATGGAAGTAAGGGTTTTAAAATAAATGTATGAATGAATGAATATTGTAAGAATTTAAATTTAGGTTTTATGCTAAATGTGAGAATTTTAATTCTAAAGTAATATTGTGGTCACTGATTTAAAAATATTACAGTTTACGTCAAAATGACTTTTAGCATCTTTATTTACAAAGGTGGAAAAGTGAAAGTGGAAAATGTAAATAAAGAGACAGTGTTGACTCTGAAAAATCATAGAACTATTAAATATATTAAATAGTCAGAAAAGCCACTCTTTAATTAAGGACAGAGGTACCAGGGCTGAGTAGGCCCCTACACAGAGCTGTGAGCCACACGCCTACAAGAGTCCAGGGATTGAACTCAGGATGCTCTCGTCCCTGGCCCCCGGATGTGACACCAGGCTAGATGATGACTGCAAGGAACAAAAGAATTTGGGGAACCTATATACCATTTGGGAAGATCCAGGGGCAGGGAAAGATGATTGATATTACCACATCTACAAGGAAATGGGAGTGTTCAAACTATACTGACAGGATAGGATCAAGCTTGGGAAATATATGAGGGTGAGTATTGATGGTGGATGTTAAGTTTATAATAAATATAGATGGAGATTATAAGAAGTATTAATATTTTAATTAACCCCATGTTGGTAAAATATAAAATGACCATACACCTGCTAAGATCTAATTCAAGTTCCCTGCCATAGCAATTCAGGAAGTCCCAATCAAGTCCTTTCTATTTAAGCTATGCTTTACATTTGCTCACGTCATCACGTAAGATTGGAAACCCGTTGAATCATGGGAAATGTAGTTTCCACATCCCCTAAACATCCACAAGAAGTTTGTCATATATCTAAATATTTAAAACTCAAATGAACCCCAAATACCTCTCAATGGAATACTCAAAATTCCAAATAACACATGGGGGAGGTATTTATTAGGATCCCCATCTCCATCATTTTCCATGGGCCAGATCAGCTAACCACTCACCCCAACCCCAGGGAAGACCTATGAGGGATGTAATGAATAAATTGGGTAAACAGGGCCTTTGAGCTGGTAACCAGGCTAGCAGGAGGATAGTGCTGGTTGTTATGATGAAGTGAGCAACTTCAGTTGGGCTTGTAACCCAGGGAACTGAGTGCCCAGTGAAACCTCACTGCTTGCCCCACCAGGCTCCTTTAAGATATCAGGCAGCTGCCCCCTCCCTGCTAAGGAATTAGGCTCCTATTAGTAAATGGCAGGCTGGTGGGAAGTGGATGTAGAACTTCCTGCCCCTCAGCAATGGAGTTAGTTCCAGCCCAAACTGCTCAGGATCCCTGCCTGTTGCCTGTCCTCCTACCCTTTGATGGTAGAGAAATAACCACAGGATTCAATGGCTAAGACTATGGGGTTTATTTGATAACTGGGGAAGGAACAAGGCAATGGTAAGAGGGCTTGGAAAATGCTAAGATCTGTTGTTAAGGACTATCTGGCTAAAGCTGGTAGAGGTTCTTGGAAGGTCTAGGTTGACTGAGGGCAGGCAGCCCTGGGCCAGAGTGAAGTGGTCTCTGGTTAGGAAGTTGAGTTGATCTATTGGCTAATCTTTTAGATGATGATAAATAATAATATTGTGTTGCTCTAGAAGATTTAATCTTAAAATCCTACTTACCCATGTTCTCAGTCCCACCACCCTTTACTCCCACCACCCGGGTTCAGGGGAAGGATAAATGAGTGGTCAGGTAGAAGTCAGGTCAGGAAGAAGTCAGGTCAGGAAAGAAGAACCCAGCCCTGAGTTCCCAGGGTATTTTATACCCTCACCTCAACTACCAGTTGGTATCTGCCCAGTGGCTCATGACCCCTTCAACATTCCATCCAGGGCAACTGACAGGTTTTCCCTAAGCCAACATGGCAATGCTAAAATCCTATATTACAGGGAATGCACTCAAAGAGGTTCCCAAACTGGTAAAGCTATAGTGAGGATATTGAAGGAAGGTGTTGGGGTTCAGTTGTCACCCTAGTGGGTTGGATCCCACCCTCAGTGCCAGTAATGCTGAGACAAGCCTCCCCACTCCTAAGTTCTAGTAGCTTTGCCTTTCAAGATGCTGTTTGGTATTCATCTTGCCCTCAGCCACAAGATCAGTCTTCCTCCCCTCAAAGTAACAGCCCAAAGCTACCACTCATAAGCTAATAAAGATTTATTATAAGGATAAGGGAATTCAAGATAACAGGGTAAGGGTAATTTCTGGATTTTGAGGAAAGAGGGAACTGGGATGACTTCTCTATCAACTATGAACCCCACAACAAGAGAGCAGCAGCTGACTCCCCCTCCTCACAATATCCTATTCTTAACACTAGCTAACAAAAAGGGGAATAACTGAAAGGAAAGGGCACAAGATGGATCAAAGAAGGGTCCCCCAAATGCCCACTCCCTCCATAGTCCGAGCACTAACTCCAATTATGGAGCACAACTCTTTTGGTTTCTTCTTCATTGTCTCTGAAGTCAGTAGAAAGGTTTAGCTGTTGAAATGTCCAGATTGCCCCTGAATTTTGAGTTCAAAAGAGCTAAATTCCTGTCCAGAACCTCCCAGCCACCCACAACTACCAACCCCAAACCTACCAGAGAGCTTGAATGTCCTCTCAGAAGTTTTTGGCAGTTGGCTGTTGGCAGTTTAGAATCTTCAGAATCTTCACCAAACTCCCTCCTTCACTGGCCCCTCCCAAACGGAACCCCGTGAGGCCAGCTTCAAATCCACTTGCCTGCTCTCCTTTACAAAATTCAGTCCACAGTGTTACAATTCCCCCGTTTTTGACTTGTGAACCTTCCACCAGAGGGTCCACGTATGTTCTACCTACAGTATTTATCTATTCCCTTTCTATTCTTAATTCTTCCCCCACCACAAAAATAAAAAAATCTTACATTTATCTTATCCTATATTAATGCTATCCTTTCTATACTTTGCTAAGGTGAGCTAGGAAAGTTGGTAAGGAAAGGGAAGGGAATACAAGGTTCCAATACATATTTCTAACATGTGAAACAATTTTGCAACAATCACTGAACTTTTCCTGATGAATAAAATATCAAATTGGTGCAATATAAACCATTCCTATTCTTACCAATGTTTCAACTATGTTTATTTGTTTAAAATCTACTAAACAATATCCTTAACTTATTTCTAATTTTGTCTAATTCCTCTATTCTTACTGCAATAACAATCATAACCAGAAACTAGGGTGTAAGGGAAGGGGCTACTTAAAATGGATACTAAAGGATGGTCCCTGCCCAGGTGTGTCTTCTTGGGAAAGGGTCTCTTATACAATGGGGAAGACTACCCAAGATAAAAGGACATTTAGCATTTACCTTAGGGTCCATTATTCAGTCTGAAACTGCCAGCCTTAGATTCCCTTCAGGGTGGATTCTCACAGGAACAGGGAACAAGTACAACCTTTGGGGTCTCCAACTCACAAGCTAGTTCTAAAACTTGGAGTTCATCAGATCCCACCAGGCTACAAGTTTGGGGTCTCTAGATTCCATGTCTACATAGAAAGTACTGCCTAGCTACAAAGTACCCTAAATTTAATCCTAAAGTCTCCAGACTGCAAATGTGAGTCTGAAAGCAAATCTCACTAGAATCTAAAATCCCAATTAGGAAGCCAAACTCTGAAGAACCAGGAGATAGCAAAGAAACCTCCAAGAACCTTCAGTGTTCAAGAAGCTAAGACTGTCAAGAATCTCCCCAGAACTCACAATGAAGGGAGTGTCCCACCAAAGCGCCAAGGAGCAGAGAGGGTCTCCTCAACAAAGAACCAAGGAGGGAATCACTCTATTCAAGACCACAAGCTGAGGAAAAGATCCAGGGAAAGAGTATCCTCCTCCAATCCATGTCACCAATGCAGAGCACCTGGGTGAAACCTTGAGTGGCCTTTTAAAGCAGTTTCTTGAGGTCACTTCTTGTCACTCCCCCACTTTATGGGAACCCTTCAGGGTCTTTCAATTTGCCTAGTATTGCCCAGGGAGTGGGCAAGTGACTTCTGGAGTTGTCACCTACTCTAGCAAGTGACTTGTGAACTCTCTTAGTGACTGGTAAGGTACTAAGTAGGGGTACTTAAGTTTTTGATTGATTAATTTAAAAGTTGCTGGTAGTCCAAGAGAGTTTGATTCACTCTTCACAGTATCCAAGTCTAGGATGAATACTAATTTTTTGAGAATTCATTAGATATGGGTTGGACTGGATCATTCTTGAAGTTCCTGCAATGCCAAGATTCTGTGAAATAAACAATTCTTATTTTTACTAAGAAGTTGCAGCTTAGCTAGGTATAATTTTTGTCAAAGAAAATCAACGAACTGAAAGAGAAGAAATGAAGATTTTGCAGAATTTGCATAGGAAAAAACAAAAGGGAGACAACTACAAAAAGCAGGGTTTAGATTTAGGAAGGAATGAGGTTTGGGTACTAGAAGATATATAACTGGGACAATAGGTTAGGTGTGGACCAATTCACCCTAAACTCAGCCATAGAAATTTAAATTTGGTGAAACACTTTCCTTCTTCAATGTTGTAAAGATTTTCCACCTTCTCCATCCTGTACCCAGCATGCACCATTAGGGTTTTACTCTTATGTTGGACCCTTTCTAGGTTATCTGTGTGAGAATCACATTTATATAATTCTAGTTTGAACTATTTGCAAATAATGTTTTTATGAAAAGTCAGAACCCAGTGGCTAAGCATTTTTTTCATAATGCTGAAACCATGTAAAATTCCAGAGAAATGCAATACACATAATTTTCATGCATTTATACATACCCAACCACCATCCTTTTGGGGAAGGGGGAGTGAGCTGTTTGATACTCAAAAAACCCTAGGAATTTTAGCAAACCATTGAAAAACTTTTTCAAAAACATTAAAAAATATTAGGATTTGAGCATGGGAAAAATTGCTTGAGTTGATGATAAAAAGGCTAAGGTTTGCTAAAGGTGATCACTAATGTCTCTTAATTTTTTTAGTATCTTTGCCTGGGGAAAGAAAGGGTGAGAGAGAGGCAGAAATCTTTTTATTTGAGCTGGAGCATCCAAGAACCTAAACAGTATTGAATGATGGGTGGAGGCAAGCTGATCTGAGCTGTAAAGAAAAGAGTAAGACAAACTGGATAGTGATAGGAACAAATGTGGGAGAGGAAGGGGGAAAAGAGTGAAGGGGGGAATAATAAGATTCAACACAAAATATTAAGTAGCAGAACTGTGATGAGAATCCAGTTCTTTAGACTCTCAGTCCAGTGTTTTTTGTACTATACCATATTGCCAGAGAAAAGAGTTCTTTCCTTGTGATCCTTATTTTTCATAGTGTATTTTCACATAAGTTAAAAATATTGATTTTTACAATAAAAAATTTGTACTGAGAAAATAGGAAAAAATAAACAATTAAAGAAGCTATCAAAACTCTGATTATCAGGGAACAGCTGGGTAACTCAGTAGATTGAGAGCCAGGCCTAGAGATGGGAGATCCTGAGTTCAAATCTGGATTTAGACACTTCCTAGCTGTGTGACCCTGGGCAAGTCACTTAACCCTCATTGTCTAGCCCTTACTACTCTTCTGCCTTGGAACCAATACACAATATTGATTCTAAGATGGAAGGTAAGGGTTTATAAAACAAACAAAGAAACAAACAAAAAAACAAACCTTGATTATCCTCCTCTGGACAATTTGTATTTAATCAAATTGTTAACTCACATTTGAGCTTTGGGACACTAAC
The DNA here is from genome assembly GCF_016433145.1 of Gracilinanus agilis. Taxonomy (NCBI): domain Eukaryota; kingdom Metazoa; phylum Chordata; class Mammalia; order Didelphimorphia; family Didelphidae; genus Gracilinanus; species Gracilinanus agilis. The sequence continues at coordinate 648,983,318 of NC_058130.1, forward strand.
CCCTTTCCCCAAGACTTTTTCAACCAAACTAACCTCTATTCACACTTTCTACACACACACACACACACACACACACACAAATACTCAGGTGGTCAATTATTTGAAACTAAAATAAGACATTTATCCATATTTAAATCCATCATAATAGATTCAGCTTATTATATTAGCCCATCACAGCATTTTGGTATCCTGATCTTGGGTATCTAAAGTATTAGAAATTCATCTTATTTTTGCAGCATCTAATCCAGTGGATAAAACTTTATCCAAATCACTGATAAGAATTTTGGATAGGATCGACCTAAGCAAAGATCTCTAGTATACTTCATGAAAGATGTCCTTCAAAGTTGACACCAAGCCTAAGTACAAATATATATATATATATGTATATATATATATATACATATATATATATATTTATTTTAAGATTGATTTAAATAATCAAAACTTGGTTTGTAGAGAGCCTTAAATAGCTTAAACACAATAAATGAGTGTTTTAAAAAAATGACTTCATTACTTGCTTAGAAAATAGTCATATTTGCATGGATTTAGAAGGGGATGTTGGAAAATTTCTGTTCCAACCACTTTATTTTACCTGATAAGAAAATGGAATCCCAAAATAGCAGTAACAGTAGTAGCAAAACTAAGTGTTAGTAATAGTAATAAAATTTATATAGCATTATATAGCATTACGGTGAACAAAGAACTTTGTACAGGTTAGATCATTTAAGCCTTTCAATTATCCTGTGAGCTTCCTCTCAATCCATGAATCAATTAACACTATTGTGTAAGAAACTGAGTAACACTCTGAATACTTATCAGGGGAAGAAGAAATTCTGGGTGTCTGGATTTGAAAGGTTGGGGCAAAGGAAAGACTGAGCTATGTCAAATAAAAGAGACCTTGAATTTTAAGTCTTTTGTTCTATGTGCATCAGGGAGGGGAGAAATCAAGATGAGAAGGTCCCAGAAAAAGGTGGAGTATTTCCCCAATTTCCCTTCTTGGTGACTATCTATCCATAGACACTGTAATATAATAGCTGATTTCATGAGCAAATATTTTAAATAAACTGAAGCAACTATGAAGAGATCAGGACGTATCTAGAAACAGGTATGAATGTAATGTTGGACAGAGAACTCAAAGTCTGTTAGGTGTTGGGAATTTTTCCTATCTGGAGGATGTGATTCTGGCTGAATTCAAGTTTTATTACCTAAAACAAATTTCCTAAAGACAAAGGGAAAGAAACCAAGCAGACCTTAGTTATGATTACATGGCCTTCTAGACTTAAAGTGAGTTGATTTTTGAAAGAATTTTTAAAAATATCTATAGCATCCCCCTGGTTTATCAACCTAGTAACCTTATGCAAAATGAAAAGTGTTTACTCTGGAATGACATAGTCTTAATGAAATTAGATTGTCTTCCTTTCTTACATGTTCACATCACAGTAATTCCTTTAATAGTACAGATTCTTCTAGAACCTTGCCAGAAACAAAAGCAAATTTGCTAGTTTATAGTCTGTAGACTATTCTCACTTTTCACATCTTAGAAAATCAGGACATTTACTCTCCCCCATGTCTGTGGCCATTTTTCCCTTCTCCATAATCTTTCAGAGATCACCCAACAATCATTTTGCTAGTGACCTGCTGAAGTTAATATAAGGATAAACTATGTGTTTAGTGGAAAAAACAAATATTTCTTGTCTTCCCTAAGTGAATTGCTTTACCATTTTAAATGGGACCTTTTAAAGGCAGCATGTATACCACATAAAATAATCCACATGAAGTAGCTGATGAAATAGATGTCCCAAACAAGGTTAAAAAAATGGAGTTGGAGACCATTTAAAAATATTTTTATTATAAAGAGTTTAAAACCATAATTCATTTTCAAACCCAGATAAATAAACAGTAGATATCATGCTTCTTGCTTTGTTTTTGCAGTGAGTTGGAAAATGTTATTTCTTATTCAAAGTCTTGAATGCATTTATATATGTGTGTGTATATATATATATATTGATCTGTTTGTATATTTGTATGCATATGTGTATGCATATACACATATTCTATATACATATATATTTATTTAGGAACATGGAGTAGAGTGGGAAAACCTCACAGGCTTTTCCCCACCCCAATCCTGTTTCACAAAAATGAAGACAGTGATTTCTAGAAAAGTAAGCTGGAGAAATAGTATGAAGGAACCACCATACAGAGAGTAGCTGAGTAATGTAACCTGCAAAACCCAACCAATCAAAGGATGGTTTTGGAGCTGCCCATGGATACATGAATATACAATCTGATGGTTTTTTGAGAAACATTGACTTCACTGTCACACAAAACTGGTGGCATTATAGTAAAAGAAAACTGGTTTCCTTTCAGAATCACGCAGCTGGGTGGAAAAATCTGCTAAGCGAAGATGAGTCAGTGAGCATAATTCCATCCCCTCAAAGTCAAAACTGGATCATTTAGGGTCCTTTGAGAAAAACAATATATCAATTTCGGAAGAAAAGCTCCCTACCCACACATTCATTTTTCTTGATTCATACAAGCACAAATGTGGATAAGAGTGACTTCAACATGGGGGATCTCACAGGAATGTTTTCACCAGAAGGTTTTATTTACAGTAGTAATTATAGTCTTTGGGTTGATTAGCTGGGTGACTTTTTCCGACAAATGTACCACTTCCTTCAAGAATGTATTCTATTCCAGTCCCACACCCATGTATGTTAATGTGTGTGTATCTATCACCACCCCACTCCTATGTTTACGTGTGTAGATTTATGTCTTTCTACCCCCCTTTTGCCCCCAAATGTTTGTGTGTATATGGAATATGAAGATTCTTTTTACAAAAAAATGCTTTTCGATATATTGGAAATGGCTTTAGGTGGCAAAGACATTACTGGAAAACCCAATTCAATGAATTCACACTAGATCATCTTAAGGAACAGCTAATATCTTCTGCTAGACACCTGTTTATTGACATTGATTAACCTTAAAGTGGCATGTCTAAATTAAGTGGTCAGAACATTTTACCATGAATATAAACATACTATATATACAATCGATAACAATATTTATTCTTTTATTTGTCTTAGACTAAAAAGTGGTCTTTTTATAGAGAGGCGAGAAAAGGTGGACTCTGTAAACCTGTTTCAGCTAATGCAAAATTTTCATCTGGAGGGAAGCACTGGAGATGAGAAAAATGTTTTAACATAATGAAGTAACACTTTTAAGTGTGCACATGCAAAAAAATACCATAAAATGAGCTGCTCCAGTTAAACTATGTTTAATACACACACACAAATGCTGCTTTTTCATATACTGTCAAATGAAAAAGAGTACATGCTATCATTCGATTTGCAAAATGACAGTTCTCCGTGGTAAAGTTCACATTCTTTAAACTTTCCTCAGGCTTTTCCAATAAAACATTCAGTCAGTCTGCTTTTAATATGGACAAAAGCTTCAGAACAAAGAGAGGGGGAAAAAAACCCAGGAAAACAAACTCGCTTCTCACATCATCAATCCTTGTTGTAGTATTATGCCAATGATCTGTGGGCTTTGCCCTAAAAGCAGAAAGCAATTGAAGATTTTCCACCTACTACTGTTAGCATTGTTCGCTTACTATGATTTATTGTGTTTCCCCAGGTGAAGTAAATTTAACATTTGAAGATGTTTTAACTAAGAATAACTATTAAGTATGATATGTGATTCTGACTGCAGAAACCCATCCATCTACATTGAATCCATTCAGGAAACAAAGATTAGAATGTTCCTCCTGGACATTCTTTTAATCTGTGCAAGAATCAAAGCCTTCTTTGCCATACTTTGCATAGATGCAATGCCATTCCATGGGTGAAATATGTTTTTTCCCTAATGGATAATGGTGAGTTCATTTTTGTCCTTCATTTTGAAGTCAATGCTCTATTTTTTATTTGGCCTTTTCCAATGAAATAAAATGCATTGGCTATCTGGTCCTTATATTCCAAGGTGAGCTCCAGGTGTAGCAGATGAAACCCAGCAGGTGAACTTTTTTCTTTCTTTTGTCAAGTGGAATGGAAGCACATTCCATTTAGCCCAAAAATTCAGGCTCAGCAGCCCAAGGGGAGACACGTTGGTGAGTCTGTTCAGACCTTAAAACCAAAGGAGAGAAACATTTGGGCTTCCATGTCACTACCGTGTGGCTGGAGGGAAGTCCAGACTGTGCTTCTGGTTGCTGGCACAAGAAGTCTGTCATCTGGTAACAGTTCGGCTCAACGTGTCTGTTGGTTGGCTTCTATCCTTATGGGGTGCTTTCAGAAGTCAGAGGGTCGGATCATCATTGTTGTGGACCGTAAGGAATAGCTGGGACCTTTGAAGTAATGCCATTTGATCCCGTTCAGCTTTCCATGGTTTTGTCCAGCAGTATAGAACATCCCATTGAGATTGGAAGGGCCACAGGCATCAAACCACCAGCCTGAAAAAAGCAATCCAAATTGGGGAAATAAGTGAGAAAGAAATCACAAAGCAAATAGAACATTTGTACTTGATTTGACATCATTTCTTCAGTGGAAAATGAGCATAGTATTGTGGATTAAGAGTTGGAAGAGATCTTAGAGAATTCTACTTCAGGCCCTTTATTTTACCAGAGAGAGGGAAAGGAGACCCAACGATTAGCAGCAGCAGCATGAAGGAAACTTGCTAACATTTTGCTAGGCAATTTGCAGACTTATGCAACCCAAACCTTGAGAGCACTGATTAAGCCCTTATTGTGGGCAAGGCACTGTGATAGGCCCTGGACAAACAAAAGAAAAATATATAGTCCTTCCTCTCAAAGAGATTACACTCTACTGGGAGGAGAGACTTGCCATATAAACAGATGAGTATATCCTAACAATTTGGAATCAATATGAATATAAAACCTATAACTAGGTGGTAAACTGGTTAGAGTACTGAGCCTGGGGTCAGGAAGACAAGCACAAAATAGCCTGACACTTTCTAGTTATGTGACCCAGGGCTACTCACTTAAGCCTATATGCTTTAGCTTCCTCAACTGTAAAATGAACTAGAGAAGAAATGGCAAACCAATCCAGCATCTTTGCCAAGAGGACCAAAATGGGGTCACGAAGAGCTAGACATGACTGAAATTGAATTACTAACAACATTAATATAAAAACTCCAATTAGAGAGTGAGCTACATAAATAAAAATGATACTTGTTTTTCTGATTTGGAATCAGGAAATCTCAGAGACATTACTAGCTAACCCAATATTCCTCTGAATGCCCAATGAGGAGGAACCCATTGTCTCTACAAAGAGCCCATTACAATGACAAGAATGCAAATTATAATAGTAACTAAAAGGTTTCTGAAGTCCAGTTGCAATAAATTAACAAGGGTTGAACTTCCAAGCAGGCAAAGTAGGTCTAGGTAGTATGATTTATAATATATGGATACAAATTTTTCATTCTGTTTTCAGGTGGTTCAACTTAAATGCATATATTCATTCTGGTAATGTTAACCCAATTTCATGAACATTTCAATTATCAATACCATGGTAGGTATATCCTGCCAGAATGTGAATAGGACAAAGAATAAGTGCTGGGAGGTCACAGAGAAGAACAAAGAAAGGAAAAACCTTGACTGGTGTGGGTTTTAAAGTGAATCCTGGACAGGGACTGCATTTCCATTATGCCCCAGGGGTCCCTCCTTCCTACTTCCTGGTGTGGGATTGGTCTTGAATGGACCAATCTTGTGCTGAGGAGGGACCACACCCCCTACTTCCTAGCATGGGATTGGTCTTGAAATAAATCAGTCCTGTGCTAGGGAGGGACCACACCCCCTACTTCCTAGCATGGGATTGGTCTTGAAATAAATCAATCCTGTGTTAGGGAGGGGCCACACACCCTACTTCCAGGCATGGGATTGGTCTATATAAGGACCAGTCCTGGGGCTAGGAGAAAAACTTTGAATCAGAGGACCTTCAGAGTGGCAGGGGAGTTAGAAAGATGGCTGCTTTGGTTTCAATACAGCTTTAGAAAGATCAGATGAGATAGGAGTTTTCTTTTTAGTACTTTCCACACTGGGGAGGGAGGAGAATAGCAATGACAGAAATCTCTTTTAGCCCCTTAACTGCATCCTTCACTTCCAGCTCCTTTACTGTAAAGGTGACCATCCACCTAGCCCACAACTCTTCTACATTACATTTGATTCCACTCCCTATTATCTTACCAAGACAACTGACAACACAATCATTTCTTTTTTTATCTTTCTAATCTTGGATATTTCCCTTCTGATTGCTTCTTCCCTACAACCTAAAAACTTATCTAAGTCTATCTCATTCCCCACCCTCCATTCTTCACTATCTCCTATCATCCTCTTATTATCATATATCCCTCAGCACTTTTACAATTAAGCTTAAAGAAATACCTCTCTACACCTAAGGTCTTTAGTTCCTCTCCTCTCTGGCACTTATTAACCCTCTGGAATCTCATAGCTTTTTCTTAATTGTCCTCCTTCATTTATTTCCAGCATTTCCAATATAACAATTCAGTTAACCCTCCCTCCTAAACAAATATTCTCTTCTATTTCATTCCTGACATATTCTCTCTTTATTTTCTTTCTGCCTGTGTGGTCACTCCTAATGTCTTCTCTGCTGGCTTATTACCCATGCTATACCTCTTAACTGTGGATGTACCCTATGACCTTTTATTATCTTTCTATGTCCTCTCACTCACTGACTTCAACAGCTCTCAAGGGTAAAATTATCATCTTTATTGTGTCTGTATCCTGTTCAAGTCTGTTCCCTGACCAACAGTCAACTTCCCATTGAATGTTTCAAACTAGATATGTTCTAGACTTCTCATATATAATTTTCAAAATTGAATTAATGCCCCCCCCCAATCAAATCCACACCTTTCCTCAATTTCCATGTTTTTGTCTAGGAGGTCACCATTCTTTTTTTTTTTTTTAAACCCTTAATTTCTGTGCATTGGCTCCTAGGTGGAAGAGTGGTAAGGGTGGGCAATGGGGATCAAGTGACTTGCCCAGGGTCACACAGCTGGGAAGTGTCTGAGGCCGGATTTGAACCTAGGACCTCCAGTCTCTAGGCCTGACTCTCAATCCACTGAGCTACCCAGTTGCCCCCTAGGAGATCACCATTCTTATAGTTACTCAGGTTTGCAAATAAGCTGTTATTTCTAACTCTATACAGTTGACAAATCTTGTTATTTCTTCTGCCAAAACATCCCTTTAATAACTGTCCCCTTCCTTCTACTGACACAATTAACATTTTAGCTCAAGAGTCAACTAGCCTCCTAATTAGTATCCCTGATTTCATGTCTCTCCAATCCATTTCAGTTGCCAAAGTGACTGTACTAAAGTGCAGGTCTTCCCATCCCATCTCACAATAAAAATAACAGTAATAAAGTAACAATAAGTGGCTTCTGAATTATTTCCAACCTGATTCCTTAACTACCTTCCTGACATTAGTATGAATTATTCCCCTTCTGTCTTTTTTGATCTATCCAAACTGTCATTCTTGCTATTCTTCATACATAATGTTCCACTTCTTATTTCTGCACCTTTGTACTAACTTATACTTATGCCTGGAATATGCAAAACCCCCCCCCCCCCGCTTCTGCTCCTTAGAATTCCTTGAACTACCTTGAAAGCTCCAATTTCATCATGAAGCTTCATCTGCTCCCTGAGCTGCCTACTGTCTTTAGCTCTCTCTCTGGTTTTGCCTTATATGTCTTTCCATGTGCTTTATGTAAATTGGGCCTCCCCAACAGAATTTAAGCTCATTGAAGCAGGGTTCATTTCACTTCTGTCTTTGTATTTGCCAATATCTGGTATAGCAAAATAAATACTTAATCTAATTTTCATTGATTCTAAATTTTGTCTGTCTGGCTCTGAGCTGATGCTTAAATGACTAGTATCTTTCAGTGAGTCTGAATAATGAAGAGAAATGCAACTTGTAAAAACTGAATCGATCCCAATGGTCTTCCAGTACTTGAAGTGTTGTTTTGTGGAAGAGGGATAAGGCTGTATTTCTCTTTATGAAGTTAACTTAATATCAAGTAAAACTTATAAATGATTAGAGTTAATCCAAAGTAGAATGGACCTCTTTGGGAGTAATGAATTCTTCTTCACTAGATGACCTCGAGCAGTGGTTAGATGACTACAGTCCTTGTCAGATGCTTTCTAGTAGAAAGTTGAGTTGAATTAAATGGTCTCTGAGATACTTTCTAACTTTTAAGTTCTGTGATTGCCTCTTCCATTACATAAGTCTCTTAAATAATTCATTTTTATTTTTGTAACTCAGTGTTTGGTACAATGCCTGTCACATAATAATAGGCACTTAACAAATGATTGTTCATTGATAGAATGATTTTATCATGAATTGTTTTGCAATGTTCATATATTTCTAAAATCCTTTCAGGCTTAAAAATTATTTCTCTCACGCATACCTTATCTAGTAGGTAGTATTTTTGATCTATCATCTCTGTCATTTAGCTATCTATTATCTATCTCTCTATTATTTATCTATCTTCTCTATTTATCAATCATCTCTCTCATTTACCTAAATCTTTCTATCATTGATCTGCCTTTAATTTTTCTATTTATCATCCCTCTATTTTCTATTTATCATCTCTCTCCCCATCTACTTGACATCAATCTATCTATATATCTGTCTATCCTTCTTTTTTTTCTTCCTTTCTTTTCTCTCTCTTTCTTTCTTTCTTTCTTTCTTTCTTTCTTTCTTTCTTTCTTTCTTTCTTTCTTTCTTCCTATCTATCTGTCTATCTATCATGTATTTATCTATCACCTCCTCTCTGTCTCTCTATCTCTCAATTTCTCTTTCTGTCTCTCTGTCTCTCTCTCCTTTTGTGTTTCTGTCTCCCTCTTTCTTTCCCTCCTCTATTGCATAAGATGGAGAAACTAATGATCAGAGATAATCAATAACTTTCCCAACATCACAAATATAACAGGTGACAAACAGGGTTTGAACTAACTCCTCCAAATTTTAGATTCAATGCTGCATACTATAGTCATAGTGTATTGATTCTCTGAAACAAGTTTTTAGTTTATGAAGTAAATGCAGGCTTTTAAAAAATCCATTTAGTTTGCTTTTTTCCCACCTAAAAGTAAAACTAATGAAATCTTTAGGGAAAGATTAATGCCAGATGCATTGTGGCATATTTCTATTTTGATACAGCTGACCTCCCTTTGATTGCATTTATACCTAAGGGAATAATAGCAAACTAAAAGAAAGCTGCACAGCTGATGTTTTCTGTAACATGAGCATAATCTTGTAGCAACTTTAGGGGGAAAAAAGCCAATCAGTGAAAACCTAGTCCCTATTTTTCAAAGTGGGAACATGGAAGCAGCTGGGTTGTGTTTATAGAGTCAAAGTACAGACTTAGTTAACCATATTCATCACTTCTCTTTCCTGGAGCAGAGAGAAGTAGGGCTTGCTTAATCTGAAAAGATCTGAATTCAATGCAAACTTTATGCAAACAACATAAATTCCAATATACTCAAAGCTAAAGAATACCAAAAGGCTTTTTGGCTTTTTGTTTTGCAAAGAGAAGGGAGGATGAGTGAAATTCCACTGAAGTTTTATTAAGATTAATTCCTTCATTTTTTTTTTTGATTAGCACAAAAAATGAGAAAATGCTTTTTTTTTTTTTTGGTATTTTAATAGATATTCCAATATTGGGAAATTTACTTAAACAGAAGACTCCCTAAAGGACAAATAACTTTTACTTTATTGCTTCAGTGAACTAACTTTCCTAATTCCTACCCTTGTGACCCACTAGAAGGGCCTCTTCCATCACTTTAATGAGCCTTTAATAAGCCCACAAACCACCACCATAGACTTGGGAGAAGACAAATTTAGTACACTCTTGAGACTTTACAGAATCCCAGGATTCCATAGTTGAAAGCAACCTCAGGGACCATTTGGCCTAACTATGTACCTGACCAAGAATCCCTTTTACAACATAACTCATAATAGGCCATCTAGTTTCGGATTACAGATTTCCAGTGAATGAGAATCTACTATGTCCTGGGCATTCATTTGGATTTTCGGGGCATCCCTAATTGTTGGGAAGTTCAAAAATGTCCCTCTTTGTACCCATCATTCCTGGTTCTGCCTTATGGGTCTAAAGAGAGCAAGTCTAATTCCTCTATCCCTTAACTGCTTCAAACACTTGAAATCAGCTGTTGTGTCTCACCTTGGACTTCATCTTTCTAGGCTTGACATCCTCACATCCTCCAACTAATCTCCACAAAGCATAATCTTGAGATCTTTTCCTATGCACACTTCAGTTTGTCACTGTGCTCCCTAAACTATGACACTGAGAAATAAATATAATACTTGAGTTATATTATAGATTCGCTAGCTCATTGTAAAAAGAAAATTATTTGTTCACACTTTCTCTCTGATTAATGAGGTAAAATTATTTTTAAAAATATACCAAGGTAGCAATACATTGATGGGATGATGATCAGAGATCAGCAAAGGATTCCAGATGGAGCCAGATTCATTGACATCTTTAATGAGATAAAGACAACTCAGATAAATCCATTTCAGAAAAAGGGGATGTGTCTTAACTCCTCCCCTATTGCCAGTAAGTGCAGGCTAACAGGTAGCAAATAACACTGCCTTACCTGGATGCCACCAAAGCAGCAGCTTCAAAACTGTGCCATTGGCTGGGAGGCAGAAAGAATTTCTATGAAAAATCTAGATTCCTGAATGAGAAAAAGCATGTCTTTCTCTGTGAATTTTCATAACTCCTTTAACCCATCATTATTTTGATTATTCCAAGAATTGGCAAGTAAGAACTTGGGCTATTGTTGCTAAACCAACAGCTTTGAAGTGACATGAGTAACAAAGCAATCTGAGAAGGGGTAGTCAGACACTTAGTACAGTAAGTGTTTTATAAATGTTTGTTAGCGATGAATGGAAGGAAATCAAGAAGGGGATGGAAGCAAAGATCTTTTAGGAAACAAAACAAAACAAAACTAGAAATGAACGAAACAGAGAAAAGGGCCACTGCAGAGAGACCACAGAGGAGAAACGAAATGATCTCAGAAGGGAGTGTTGTGAAATAAGTAAAAATTGTGGAAATCAAAATATATTGATAATTTGAAGATTTGTTTCTTGTTGGGTCACAAAAACCAAAATATCTTTATGAATGTCAAACATGTATGAATGTATCATGGAACTTTAAATCTGGCATTTAGACATTATCTAATAATTATTAGGGGATTTAGAGCTAGAAGGGATCTCAGGGCTCAGTTAGTCCAAATTACTCAATTTATAGATTAGATGCTAAGGCCCAAAGATTCCAATGCCCTCAGGAAGAATGTAAAATCATTGAGGCAAGGAATCATTTTGTGCTTTTCTTTGTGTCCCTGGTATCTATCAGAGTGCCTCAAATATTTATTGTTTATTTTGACTAAACATTTTCAATTCTGTTACTCTTTTGGAGTTTTCTTGACAAAGACACTGGAACAGTTTATCATTTCCTTCTTTTGCTCATTTTACAGATGAAGAAACTGAGGGAGACAGAGTTAAGTGGATGAAAATAGCATCTCTCTCACAGGGTTGCTGTGGAAATAAAATGAGACAATACTTGTAAAGTGCTTTGCAAACCTAAAGTGTTATATAAATGCTAGATATTATTATTATTAGTAGTCTTTCTAATTGGACTTTTTCATTCTTTGCCCCTATTTAAGAAATTATATCTTCCATAGTTTTTATTGATGTGTTCGTTTTTCATCACATTTGATTTCTTTAGATGTCTTGTTCACTATTTCTTCCATCCTCACATTCAAACCCCAAGTCCCTCTCAAAGGAAGCCTCTTGATGTTATTCAAATGGCATGAGAACTCTTGCCTCTCCCATCCTCTTTCTTGCAATTACCTTCTGTTAAGCAATCCACATTCATGCCTAAGAAACTGGTAGAAAGAGCAGGCTGAGTAAGTTAAAATCAAATTTTTATTGTCTTAACTGTCCATGATGAATATAATATGTACACATGAAGTTCATATATCCATATATATGCAATATAAGGATGACTGTCAATGAATTTTGATGTGACTAAGGAAATCACTTTATAAAGCAACTTAAATTAGGGAGAGACTATCGAAGTACTAATGATTTTTTAAGTGTATAATTATGTTTTGTGCTTTCTTTTAAAGTATGGTCATTGTATAGAAGCTAATTTTAAAGTATTAACCAATCTCTCTTGAAGCATAAGATCAATGAGTGATTAAACAATTCATAAGGCATTCTGATTAGGTAATATTTTTTATTCACTGATAAAAAGTATTCAAATCTAAAATAATTAAGTAAAATATGGTCTTTTCTCATGCTCCATAGTTCTACCTTCTACAAGGGACCTTTTCTTTTCCTTAATGCTAGTTCTTTTTCTTTGAGATTATCTTCAGTTTATCCTATATCTATATTTATATCTGTATCTATCATCTATCCACCTATAGCTTATATTTTTAAGGAGTTTATATCTTGTCTCCCTCTTTAGATTATGTTACATGAAGGCAATAATTGTTTTTAACTTTTCTTTGCATCCTTAGTACTTTTAACAGTACAAGGCAAGAAAGGAAGTGCTTAACAAATGTTTGTTGGCTTGAATTGTATCCTTTTACTCTTTAGGAAAATGCTTGATGAACTTCATTTTTATTCTTCTTTTTAAGTAATTTACTTTTACTTTGGAATAAGGAAAAAAAATAAGGTAAAGGACCCAGGTGACTTCTCTTTGCCAAGGATGTACCCTCTTCCCAATGGGGTTGTCCAGTAACAACTTGTCTTACCTAGTGTCAGTATTTCTTCTGCAACTCATCTTTTATGTAATGGACAACAGAGGAATGCAGGTATGCAGCCTCTGAATCAAAGAAGTGTCCCTGGAAATCTAGTGAAATGCCCTCCATCCCAAGATCTCTAGGCAGTTTATTGAGGACCAATAGTAGCCTGAAGGATTTGGGGTGAACTTCTATTCACTAAACAAAGGAATGTAATCAGTAATGACAATGTAATGAATATGTGGTGATCACATATTCATCGGTTGTAATATCTGATGAGGACATATTCTCATAGTGTTGAGTGACAAGAGTGCTGAATGGACTGTGATGTATATTGAGCAGCAGAATGGAGCACTGTATTAGGTAGGAGTCAGAGGGTCCAAGTTTGGACAATGGCTCCACTACGTATTAAAATAAAGGAGTTTGACTACATGGCTTCCTTCCAGCTCTCTATCTATTATCCTATTATTGGCATTTCAAGAGACTCCCTAGTTCTCTCTAGAGTCAGAGGTAGGGTTAAAGCATAGCAGAAGGAGCTCTCTATGCTAAGGAAATAGTGAGTCATTTTTATATTCACACACAGAGTAGAATAAGGCCAGTGCTAAAGGAAAGGATATACATCTACGCAATTATTTTCAAGGTCATTAGAGATGGGGGTCATGTAAAAATTTTAAAGTGATTTGCTAGCCAAAGAGGAATATGATAATCAGAGAGGATCATCATAATGTTCCTAAAACTATCCAATATGATTGGCCAATTTGGTCCTAATCTGATTTTTGTGAATGCAAAAAGGAAAACTCCATGTCATCCTAACTCTTGTTCAGCACTCTACCTAATATGTTAGGCTGCCTCTTTTTCTAAGAGTCATATGTTTGCATTTCCTTATTCAATAAACGAATAATACCTTCTTTCATGGTTTCTAAGGATTGAACAGGTCTCTTTTAAGGTAATTATAATTTCAGTGAATCAAATCTTTCTTGAGAGAGTAGATGATAGAAATCAGTCCAAAACTCATTTTTTTAGGTGAACTAAATAAGATAGAAAGACTTGTGTAAGGTATAACAAAAGTAGCACTGAATTTGGAGTTAAATTACATGGGTCTAAGTTCTGGTTTGGCTACTTAATATCTTATGTTATCTCAAAAAAATATTTCACTTTTCTAGGCTATAGTTTCTTCATTTCTAAATTCAGGATGTTACATTACATATCCTCAAAAATCCCTTCTAAACCAATAACTTAGCTATAGAAGATGATCCAAAATGCTCCTATTATATTTCACCCTTGCTTGTAGGTGACAAGCTGGGAAATAACTTGGGTGCTACCAGCACCCGTTTCCCCCAAATAGTTTAGTATATTTAACATTTTAACATGGAATGAAATACATCACAGCCCCATAAATTTCAAACCTTTAGCATCTCCATACCGGCTAATCTATAACAAATTCTTATGCAGGATTTTAGATTAAAGGTTTTCTACATTTCAACAGCTCCCCTATCTATTTCCTGTTCCCCCAATCTAGATACACAGTATTCTTGATTAATAATATTAGCTATCATTAGTGCTCTAAGATTTGCAAATGCTTTACACATATTTCATTTTATTGTCACAAACCTGAGAGATAAGTTATTATTAAATCGATTTAACAGATGAAGACAATGAGGCAGACAGAGGATAAGTGATTTGTCTAATGTCACAGAGCAAATAACATACTGAAATGTGATTTGAATTCAGGTATTTCTGATTCCAAGTCCAATTCTCTAGCCACCGCATTACCTGGCTGATTTATTTTCATTCATCCAGCTGCATAGGTTGACTTAAAAATTGGAGTAGAGGCTACATTTTCTATAGCTATTAATGAGGGTGGTAGGCAGGAGCCCACAATATACCCAAAGTGTGGCCTAAACCAGATTAAAATGTAATTTAGAAATATTTAACAAAATAAATTAGAAAAGCAAAAATATAGTTATGCCACTTTAAAACTAAGTCAATATATGGTCCACAGAGCACATTATGAATGGATTAGTTGCCCCCATTTATATTTGAGTTTGATACTACTGTTCTATATGACCACCATCTACCTGGGTATCTACATATACACAATATACATGGATGGAAATTGCAAAGAAGCAAGTTAAACCTTCGTAAAGAAGCAATAAATTCTAGTGGATAGACTTCTGGGCTTAGAGTAAAAAATACATGTTTAAAATTTTATCTCTGCCATGACCTCTACAAGTCACTGACCTCTCTATGTTTCAAGAAACTCCTTCTGATTAATCTAATATTATAGATGGGTTGCAATTTGCATTGATGGAAAGAGGAATTAATGACAAAATCATGGATCTTTATATTTTCAAGCAAAGCGAAACTTCCTAACAATTAGTTATTCCAAAATTGAATAGAAATTCCTAAATTCCTACCATGAGAAGGAACAGAGTCTTCCTCACTTTAAAGACTGGAAGGCTACTTTTGGGGAAAGAATTACAGTTCAGGTTTGAGTTCGATTATCTGGCTCCTGAGTTCTCTTCTACTTGTAATTTTGTGAATACTAAGCATTCTGGAGAAGAGCAGATGATAAACCCACAAGAACAGGCATTCATGTGAAATGTGAGGAATCACTTATTCCCAGCTTTATGTTCTATTAAAGCATTTCTTGGAAGCTCTAATTTTTTCCCATTAGACATTACACAAAAATTAGACTATTTCATGAAAACACCAAAGCAAATATTTTTGCCTTGTATATTCATGGATCTGCATAGATAACCACAAGGTGGAGAATGGTAGTATGGTATAATGAAAAGACCATTGGATTCAAACTGATGGCTTGACTTCCAGTCATAGTTCCATAAACTGGGTTACTTTGAGCAAATCACAGCACCTTTATGAAGTCCAGTTTTCTGTTCAGTAAAATAGAATAATTCCTGACAAGATTTGCAAAGTTCTTAGTATAGAACCTAACACTAGTACATACTATATAAATGCTATCTATCAATATATGATTGGAATGGAATACCATTGTGCTAAACAAATGATGAAAAGGATGATTTTAGAAAAATATAGGTCAATAAAGACCTATATGAACTGATACAAAGTGAAGTGAGCAGAACCAAGACAACATTGTACACAGTGACAGCAATATTGTTTGATGAACAAATGTGAATGACCTAGATATTCTTAGTAAGACCCAAGACCATCCCCAAGGACTTACGACAAAAAATGCTCTCTCTCTAGAGAAAGAATTAATGGAGTCTGGATACAGCCTTAAACACACTATATTTTACTTTCTTCATTTTTTTAGTTCTCTACCACAAAATAATATGGAAAATAATATAGGAAATGTTATACATTATTGCACATCTAAAATCTGTATCAAATTGCTTGCCATCTCAGGGAAGGAGAAAGGGGAGAATTTGGTTCAGATTTTTAAAGGAAAATATTAAAATTTATTTTACTATAATCAAGGGAAAATAAAATATAAAATATATAAATCCTATCTATCTATCTATCTATCTATCTATCTATCTATCTATCTATCTATCGATCTATCGATCTATCTATTCTCTATCTTTCTACATATCATCACTATTATTAATATCTCCCTTATGGGTAGCTATGAAAAGAACTTGAAAATAGCAAATTATTATATGCAGATGCATAAGGTATTAAGTGATGAATAGCTCTTCTGGCAGATATAAATGAAACATTAAACTTTGTGGACTGTAGAAATACATAAATGATTAAGATCGCTCAAATAAATGAGTTGATTACTTCTATGTTCTGTTTCACTATATATCATATACTTAAGAGTTAGGCAGTACTAAAAAACTATTTTAATTAAAATATCGCCGTTTGGTTCAGAAATGTTAACTTCATATAACTATTGTCCATATATTCTGGATATGGATTTTGTTTTTAACTGAATCATAAAATGGAAGCAAAAGAACAAAAATGTTTGTTCCCCTCAGTAATTCTGAAGCTTCAGAACTACATGCCATGCATACCATGGCTTACCAACCAGTTATTAACTGATGATAAAGATGATGAATTAACCTGGCAAAGGACAAAGTGAAAAGGCTAGTATTTCTCATGACCTTTCCAAATAAGTTGTGTTTCAGTGTCCTAATTTATACATGGTTCACAAACCCACAAGGTAATAGAATAAGTCAATGTGGGCAGAAGGGGTATTTATTATGGCTTTTTTCTTATTAAAGAAGTTTGGGAAGTCACAGAGTTGGTGAGTAGATGAATAAAGAAATGGCCTAATATGCCCTTTTCAGAAAGAATGGCAGTTGATTAACTGCGAATGACTTAATTATTATCGACACAGCAAGAATCCAGTACAACTCTAAGGGACTCATGACTGAAAAGAGTATCCTTTGCCACAGAAGTAACAGACCAAGTATGAATAAAGATTGAAGCATACCACTCCACTTTATTTCTCCCATGAATTTTCCTCTACTGTGAGCAATATGGTTCTCGTTTCACTGTATGAAAAACATGGAAACATATATTGTAAGGTAATATATATATATATATACACAACCTATATTATGTTACCTGCCTTCTTTGGGAGGGGGAGACTTGAGAGATAGGGAGAGAGCCTGGGTTGCAAAATGTCAGAAAATGAATATTAAAAATCATATTGACATGTAATCTAGAAAAACTAATTTGATAAAAGGAATGGTAGTACACAACATCTAGAACACACTAATATTCGATAATTTCATGTTGACTGATTTAATACTGATTTGATTAAAGTTCTCTGAGAAAGATATGGAAATTGGGTTGTGGGAGACTGATATAAAGTACCTATAAGACATGGTAGATGGGTAGAAGATAGTCTGGGTGGATAGATAGATGAATAGTTTGAAAAGCAATATTGGAAGAGCTTATATAGAAGGTCATTTTGCATTTTCATTTTGAAAAACAAGCTCTTAGGGTCAAAAAAATTTTTAGCCAGGTGCCAATTTGCTGGTGATAAATCTTTCTCCTGTAAAGTTGAAAAAGACCTTGTACCCTTTAAAACTACATTACCCAAACTCCCTTTCACCATACCCATAATTCCTTAAGCCTTTTCCTATTGGTTGTGGGTTTTCCAGGCTGTTTTTTTGATATGGTTTTGGTGGGCATGGTGACAGGGCTTTTTGGAGTGGAGGGGAGTTGGGACTCTTTCCCTGCGCTTTAAATAAAATCCTTATAAATATCATACTTCGGAGGCATTAAATATTAATTTTAAAACTTACACTCCACTTAGCCAGACTAATTATCAGAGAGTAGATAGTAACATCAGTGGGACTGTACCTGAAGGTTTTCAAGTATAGCAGAATATTGGGAAAGTTATGCTCCACTGTCATGGTGTCAGCTGCCCAGACTATGTAACCACCATGCTAAGATAAGGTATGATAATATGACTTTTGTGCACTTATTTCAATGGCTGAATTGAATTCAAAATTTAATTTCAATTTCAATTAAAAAATAAAAAATAAATTAATGAATCATTACAGGTGAGCACTTTTAAATTGTCTAACTCAACCTATTCATTTTATAGAGGAAGAATTTTGGAACCTCAAAGAAGGTCATGAGAGTCAGTACCAGATTATTCTGGAGCCTAAGACTAGTTACTTCCTTATTTACAAGACTTCAAAGGTCTGAATCTCTTTGCTTTCTAAAATGGTGTAGAAGAGAAAAGGACATTAACTTTGCATTCAACTCTATATATACAATAAAAGTAAGAAACATGTGAAATGAACTACTTCAAGAAAGGTAGAGCCTCAATATGCTCCGTGATACAAGGAAAGGATGAAAAAAAAACTATTTGTTTTGAAGATTGATAAAACCTTCTCAAATTTTTTATGGTTGGCAATGGTAAAGATTTATTTTGCCAAACATTTTCTGTAACCCTCTGTGTATAATTCAATAAGAAACCTGAGATGCATGTTTCTAATTCATTTACACTTAACTCATTAAAATTTAGATCTGTAACATCTATTTGTAATATCCCAAAAGCCTTTTAAAAATATTTTGAGTCTTATCTTTGATGTAGAAAATTACATTTTACCAGTAAGAAAGTAAACTTTGACCTGGAAATATGAGTTTAAGTCAAATCTTTTCCAAATCTTAACACAGGAAGTTCAAATGTGCTCTTATGTTAGGAAAACCACAACCCACAATAAAATCTTAGGCATTTTGTCTCCTTTAAACTCATGCTAATTATTCTCCACCCCCCCCACCCCCTCCTGCCCTGGGCTTAGTATCTAGAGACACCTAATTTTACTTTTAGTAAATGATATAAGCATAACATTCCAAGTATTTATTTTAGGGGTATAAGAAATCAATTTTTTTCAATCATTTTCATTATTGATATCATTTAGCTGATGAAATGTAATAGAACTTTGACCATTCAGAACTTCTGGAGACAAATTATTCTGCCTACCCAAATTT
>NC_058130.1:649007323-649030406 GCF_016433145.1 Gracilinanus agilis
ATATATATATATGTGTATATATATATATTGTCTTCCCATTTCACTTATGAAATACATGAGGACATTGGCTGTTTTTGTCTTTTTTGATTTTTCTTTAAAAGCAGAATTGGCCAAATGGGAAAAAGTAACAAAGGTCAATGAAAAAATAATCACTTAAATATTAGAATTGGGCAAATGAAAAGAATTTTTAAATAGGAGAAAATGTGAAATATCTTCTTAGAAAAACACCTGACTTGTAATATAGAAATAATTTAAGAATTATTGGAATACCTGAAAGCCATAATAAAAAAAAGAACTAGCCATCATATGTCAGTAAATTATAAAGGAAAATTTCCCCAAAATCTCAGATCCAGAGGGTAAAAAAATTGAAAGAATATACTAATCACCTTTAGGAAGAGATATCAAAATGAACATCTCTAGAAATATTATAGACAAATTTCAGAGCTCCTATATCCCATAATAAAATATTAAAAACAGTCCCCAATAATTTAAATATCATGGAAATACAGTCAGGATAACACAAGACTTAGCAGATTCTACCTTTTCAAAGTAAAGGACTTGGAATATGATGAAACTCAAAACATGATTTTCCAGAAGGCAAAGGAACTGGGATTACAATGAGAAAAATCTACCTAGCTAAACAGAGTATAATTCATCAGATGAAAAATGAATATTTAATGAAATACAGTACTTTTGAGCATTCCTGATAAAAAAGAATAAAAATAAATTGAAAATTTGACATTCAAACATAAGACTCAAAAGAAGCATAAAAAGATTAACGTGAAAGAACTCATAAGCATTCAATAAAGTTATACTGTTTACATTCTTTTTAACACATACCCATACAATCAGTTGGGTATAAAATTCTATCTTTACCTAATAGGAAAATAGGAAGGGAAGGAGATAAAAAATAGAAAGGATAATTAAAAAAAAAGGCTGGCTAAGAGAAATGGTGGCTAGAAGGAAAAGAGACTTTTGAGGAGCTATTCTTCAGTCATTTTAAATTTGTATCCAACTCTAAATGACTCTATTTGGAGTTTTCTTGGCAAAGATACTGGAGTGGTCTGTCATTTCTTCAGTTTATCTTACAGATGAGGAAAATGAGGCAAACATGGTTAAGTGAGTTGCTTAGGGTCACACAACTGCTCATGAATGTCTGAAATTAGATTTGAACTCAAGTTTTCCTTACCTCAGGCCAGGCACTCTATCTACTGTGCCACCTAATTGCTCATACTTTTGAAGAGAGACAGGATAAAGAGAGAGAGAGAAGGATAAGCAGAAGATTATAGGAGGGAGGGAAATACACAGTAATCATAACTATGAATATGAATGGGATGAAATCATCCATAGAAGGGAAATGATTAGGTCAATGGTTTAGAAACCAGAATCCCATTTTCTTTATAAGAGACTCAATTGAAATAGAAAGATATTTATGGCATTAACATAAAAGGCTGGAGCAGAATCTATTATGCTTCAGCTAAAGTAAAAAAAGGCAGGAGTATTATTGATGACCTCAAGCAAAGCAAAAGTAAAAATAGACCTAACTAAAAGAGATAACCAGGGACACCACATTTTGATAAAAAGCTACTGCAGACAATGAAGTAATAGCAAAAATGGTTATACCAATTCTTTGCTAAAGGCCTCTTTTCTCAAACATATAGAAAAAGGAGTAAAATTTATAAAAACCCATCCCCAATTGAAAAATTTAAAGAGATATAAATAATAGGCAGTTTACAAAAATAGAAATCAAAACTATCTAAAGTCATCTGAGAAAAATCTCTACATCGCTATCAGTTGAAGAAATGCAAGTTAAAACAACTCTGAGGTACTACCTTACCTTTATCAGAAATGACAAATGCTGAAATAGATGGGGGGAAATAGACACACTAATGAACTTTTGGAGGAGTTATGAATTGGTCTAACCATTCTACAGGATAATTCAGCTATTTGAGTATTGTCCCAGACATGCCAGACTAAGTTTGAACTTCAAATATATCAAAGACAAAGGAAAATGACCCATATATACAAAAATATGTTTCTTTCTGGTAGCAAAGAATTAGAAATTGAGGGAGTCTTCATTAGTAGGGAAATGTCTGAAGATGTTGTATCATATGATTGCAGTGGAATACTAGTGTGCCATAAAAGATACTGAGTGAGTTGGTCCCAGAAAACCATAGGGAGGCCTTTATAAATTAGTACAAACAGAACTGAGCAGAACCCAGAGATCAATGGACACAGTAATGGCAATATTTTAACAATGATCAACTGTTAACGATTTGCTAGTCAAATCCTTGCAAAAATCCAAGAAAAATTCAAAGAACTCATAATGAAAATTCTGTCCACCTTAAGAGAAAGGTCTGTACTCAACTGCAAACTGTTGTATAGTTTTATCACCTTATTTTTCATGGTTTTCTCTGAAATATGGCAAATATGGAAATATGTTTTGTGTGACTTCACACGTATAATTGATGTTATGTTGCTTGCCTTCTCAGTGGGTGCAAGAGGGGTAAGATGGAGGGAAAACATTTTTTAAAAGAATCCTAAAAATAAATAACAAGATTTTAAGTAGAAAAATGTATTATTATTCTGATTTTATAGATGAGGGGCTGAGCTTCAGAATAGTGAACTGACTTGTACAAAATCACAAAGCTACTAAATGTCAAGAATGATACCCAGAATAGAGATCTTTTGATTCCCAGTTTAAAGGTCTTTTCACTATGACAAATACCTACCCTAATTAAGTTTGATATTAGGTATGTTTGAAAATGCCCAGCCTTCTTTTTTTAACCTATTATTAATTCTATGACATCGTTTATTTTCCCTAAGGTTTCCATTGTCTCCATGGCACCAACCAATTTTTTCCTGTTCATCAGGATTAAGTCCAGAAGAGCCATTCCCTTGATTGTTTTCTCTCTACCTTCTGACAGATGAAAACTAGCAGTAAAATAAGCCAAGAATCTATCAAATGTTTTACTTTTAGTATCATAGAAGTTTTTCTTAAGGTAATAAATGAATGTGTGGTTTTATCCTTTCTCTGTTGATGGGCTTGAGAAATAGTCTATGGTAAACTCTGAAAGTTTTCTTCTGTTGTTCAACACTGTTGACTTGCAAGATAAAAAAGGACAGGATTTTAACCACAGTGGAATCTTTCTGCAAAAGATTTTTTATAAAGTTTGTATGTTATGAGCCAAATAAAGAAATTGCACAGGAAGAATTTAAGAGAAGGAATATAAAATGATGTAATGTTATTTAAGTTTCTCCATAAGAAGGAAAGAGAAATTTTGTACATCATATAAACTAGCTCTTTATTGGAGAAATTTGCAGTAAGCTTGATACTCTCAAAATGCTACTAGTTTTTTCTTCACAAAAGTTTTGATATAGAACAAATGGAAAATGACAGTCAATAATAGCCAAAAGGACTTTCTAAGTTGTTTTGCTTTTTCATTTTCTACCCAATTTATTAGAAATGTCTTATCCCTGATTTTTCACTTCTGGCTGAGAACGATCCCTCTTAAGCAAAAATACATTTGTCCTGAAATCTCTCCTTAATTTTTCACTTCCAGTTAAAAGAAAATTATACATTTTCAGCATGATTCCCTTTAAAAATGGTAAACTAAAGCAGAAACTTGAAAATTTTCCCACGGTCAATGAGTCAGTCACAGAGCATGTAGTTCTTTGGCTGAAAGGCCTACACCACTAAATCATGTCTATTTTATGATCAATTAAGGAGTCAGTTAAGCAGAAAATATCTGAGACAATTGAGACTCAAAAAGCAGACTGGGCAAACAATAGATGTCTTCATTTGAAGAAAGAAAAAAACTTTTTGAATTTTTAAAATGAATTAAAAATTTATTGGTTTATAGTGGACCAATTTAGACTATTAAATGTTAGCACTAAAAGGTCCTTCAGCAACTGCTTATGCCAACACATACCTGAAAAAATCCTCTATACAATTTTGAAATTAAAAAAAAATTTTTCCAGATAACATGTCAATATAATTTCTTAACAATTTTTTTATTTTTTTCTGATGTTTTGCAATCCACATTTTATTTCTTCCTCCTATCTCCCCCCCACCCATAAGAAGGCAGGAAAATATAATATAGGTTGGACATATTATCATATAATCCATATTTCAATGTTTGTCATATTGAGAAAGAAAACACATATTGCTTACACTAGAAAAAATCATGGAGGAAATAAAGAATGGTATGTTTCAATTTGCATTCAGACTCCGTCATGGTAGTGGATATCTTTTTTTTTTGTCATGAGTCTCTTAGAATTGTCTTGTATATTTGTCTTATTGATAATAGATAAGTCATTCACAATTGGTCATCATACATTATTGTTGTTACTATGTACAGTGTACTCCTGGTTCTGTTCATTCCACTTTATATTGCTTCATATAAGTTCTTCCAAATTTTTTGTGATTATCTTGTTTGTCATTTCTTATGGTACAATAAGTATTCCTTTACAAGCATATATCACATTTTGTTCAGCCATTCCCCAGTTGATGGTAACCTTCAGTTTCCAGTTCTTTGCCACCACAAAAAAGAGCTGCTATAAATATTTTTGTATAGTTGATTTATTTCCCCCGTCTTTAATCTCTTTGGTATAAAGACATAGTAATGGTATTGCTCAGTCAAAGGGTATATACAGTTTTATAGCCCTTTGGGTATATTCCCAGATTGCTCTCTGGAATGGTTATATCAGTTCACAGCTTCACCAGTAGTGTATTAGCATCCGATTTTTCCACATCACCTCTAGTATATATCATTTTCCTTATTTTTTCTTGTTGTTGTTGTGTCCTCTATAATTTATACAAATGGCACCCTTGTCTTAATTGAAGATTTCGAGAGACAATAGGTTGGGGAGAAGAATAGAAATACAGACCATTGCATTTTGATACAGCTCTAACTTGTTAGAAAGTTTTTCTTGCCATCAAACCTAAACCTTCTGCTATGTAATTTCTTCCCATTCATTGTTCCCAGTTATTTCCTATAGGGTCAAGCAGAAGAAGTCTATCTATCTTCCACATGTTAGCCCTTCAAGCTTCAGTAGGAGTAAACCATGCTACTGAACGCTTTGGAGTAAACTTCATGGCCTCTATTTTTGTAAACTTATTTTTATGAATGTCTTTTACATTTACAGCATATTCATTTCTGACTACATATCTCCCACTTTTCCCAAACCAGTGAGCCATTCCTGGTGAGAGAGATACATTTTTTAAAAAGAGTAAAAAGAAAAGTGTCACAAAATTAATCAGCAAATAAGCCATATCTAAGAGTCTATGCAACGCTCAGTGTCCTCTCTCCCTGCAAAGAAGGGGATGGAGGGAAAGTTCATTTAAAAATACAGGACAAAGTTAGGTTATTAAAACTAAATATTTTTATTCATATCTTAGATGGAGAAGGAATCATTAATCTCAATAATGCTTTTGTTTTTCAAAAGCTACAGAGATGATCTCACAAAATTCAGTAAGAATCTATGTATGCAAGGAAATCATCTAATCTTGATTTTTATCAGTGACACTGAACAGGCTTTTAAGAATAGGGCCAAATGGGATCTTAAAACTATCTATCTTTTCTAGTTCCCTCTCTCTAAATAAGTGAGTATTTTCATTATAGAGGACAAACCAGTTTTCTTTTTCTTCTTGAAGTTCTCCATAGGAGTTCTAAAGCTTCCTTTGGTGTCTCTTCCCAGTACAGAAACTCACACTAGAATGAATTAAAGAAGTTCCTCTGTCTATATGAACCACTGAATCAGTTTTTTGCTTTCTTTTATTTTCTATGAAGATCACTTTCAATTCTAATTCAACAGCATAATTTTTTTAGATTGAGAACTAAAAAGGATTTCAGAGAATGCATAGTCTAGGCTTCTTTTGATGGGGGAGGAAAACAAAACCCAGAAAGTAACTTGCCCAAGGTCACAGCTAGTAAGTGGTCAGGCTGAGGCTGAATCCAAATCTTTTGACACTTAGTCAGGGCTCTTTTCCCACATCTCATGACATCTGACTGGGAACCACTAGTTACCAGTTACAAGGAGTACAGAGTCACATTGCAAAAACTATTTTAAAGGAAAATTGGTTCAAGTATTGGCAAACCAAGTAAAAGGGCATATTTGATCATTAGAGTAAATAACGTCAGTGAGGAAAAATTTGTCGAAGAATAATGAGAGCTTTATGGGTAAGAAAGCAGGAAGTGTATTCCAAATGAAACTTAGGTTACCTACTCTGTCAGATGAAATTTTCTCTTATGCTCACCAGAGTTTAAGATTTCCAAATTCCACATTTTAGCTATGGAGGTTGACTGGTTTTTCAAGACCTGGATTATTTCAAAAGGATATTTGATAGGGTAATGATGTATATATTACAAAAACACACTTACTTACTGTATTTCAGCACATACAATAAGTGAAAAATTTCCTACTTACATGTTTTTATTGGTGATTAAGAAGGGTTGAGCAAGAATTCTGAATGAAAGTGATGGAATACAGTAGTCACAAGGAGAAATAAAAGTAGAATCTTAAGCTCTAGATTTTTTTCTTATTGATGAAGGAAAGGGTAGTATTTCCTTTCCTTAGTTATTTCTTTACTCTTATGAGTAAGGCTTGGGGAGGTAAATTTATTAAACTTCAAATGAATGAAAGAATATAATTTGGAGAGTTTTAATTGTTTTTCCTTCATTGTGTGTAATTTTTTCAGGAGATAAACTACATTAAGGGCTGATTTTGTACTACATACTGTCCTAAATTCTAGTAATGTAAAGAAAGGCAAAAACTATCCCTGCCTTCAAGAAATATACATTCTAAAAAGAGAGATAAAATAAAAAAGCATAGGCAGATGAAAGGTATATAATGAATCGAAGGAGGGTAATCTCATAGAGGAAGGCTTGAGTACTGGGGCATTCAGGAAAGGTCTCCCACCAAAGATATAATTTGAAAGAAATCTTAATCTCTTGAAAGACAGTTAATAAATATGTATGAAGATCCTGCTCTGCATGCCAGGCATTATGGTAAGCATTGCATATAAAAAAGAAAGGCAAGATATTCTCTGCTTTTATGGAGATCATAGTCTAATGAAGGAGATAACAATAATGTACTACCAAGATGTATACAGGATAAATTTAACAGAAGAAAGACTACTAAAAATAAAGGGAATCAGGAAAGGTTCTTTTGAGAAAGGACTTCAGGAAACCAAGGAAGTCAAGAGACAGAGATGAGAAGGGAAGGTATTCTAGCAATGGGAGGAAAACCAGTGACAATGTCAGGAGTCTTGAGATGTACTTTCTTGTGTGACAAACAATAAGGAGATACATGTCACTGGACTGCAGATTAAATGGGAGAGTGGTAGCAAAAATATAAAAAAGACTGGGAAGATAAGAGGGGGAGGCAAGATGTGGAGGGCTTTGAATGGAAAACTTAAGAACAGGAAGGAGTTGTCATGATTTGACCTATGGTTTAGAGCTGAATGGAAATGAACCATAGTGGGGAATGAATTATGGCAGGAATCAGTCAGCAAGCTATTGTAATCGTCTGGGTTTAAGGTGATGAAGGTCTCCACCGGGGTGATAATAAGGGCACAGTATAGAATGGTCCCTATAAGAGAAATGTTATGATAGCAAAATCCATAGGTCTTGACAAAAGATTGGCTGTGGGGAGTGAGAGATATTGAGGAATATTTCTCACATGAAGGCAGTAGGGTTAGCCAATATAAATTCACTGATATGGGAAATAGAGTATCAGGTTCAAGAAACAACAAAATGGGCTAGTTTGGATGTAAAAGACATTGTTAATAGTGGAATTTAAGAAGATTAGAAAGGTAGGACGGAGCCAGGTCATCATAAGTTTTCAATTCAAACCAAAGGAATTTATGTTTCATCCTGGACATAAAAGGGAACCCTTAGAGTTTACTGGAGAGAGAGGAACATAGGAAGACCCACATTTTAGGAAAATCATTTGAGTGAATGTTTGGAAAATAAATTAGAAAAGGAGATACTTAAGGCAGGGAGACCAATTAGAAGATTATTACAATAGAGCAGGCAAGAGGTGACTAGCGGTCTCTCTTTGTTAGCGGAAAGAAGGAGATGTTTACAAGAGATGTTATGAAGGTAGAAAGTACAAAATTTGGCAACAGTTCAGATATGTGTGGTGAATGAGAGGAAACTGTTGGGGAAGTTCACAAAGAGTTGCAATTTTGAATAACTAGGAGCAATAGAAAACAGCAATAGAAAAATTCAGAAAAGGAGAGGGAAATATAATGAGATCGATTTTTGGCATGTGGAGTTTAAGATGCTTACTAGACATCCATTTGGAAATTCCCTAAAGACTGTAGCGTTGTGGATGTGCCTATGTGGATGAATATAAGTACATACATATGTGCCCAATACATACATAGATAAACATACATATATATACATATATACATACACAAATTATACACATTACATGTGGGTACATATGCATATACATACATTGTACTCTCACATACATATATGTTTACAAACACACATATAATTATAACAGAGATGGTGACTGAACCAACAGAAACTGGGATTAGTCACTTATAGTGGTGAAAAATGAGGCGTATTTCAATCCAAAAATGAATCAGTATAGAAAATCAAGATTATTTTCTGGCCTTTTCTTTATGTTAGTAAAAAATTTGACCTAGATGATAATAAAAAGGAACCATCATTCAGGGAAAAAAAAGTTAACCACTGCTCTGTTTTGTAGTTAAGATACTACTCTGAAATTCATCTCTCCTTAGAGATATAAATTCATCCTTCAGTGCTTCTACTTTCTACCTGAAGAATGCCCTGAATTTAGAGCACATGCATACATGTTTTTTATTCCTGTGAGGTCAGCAGAAATGGTATAATTAGATATATTATCGATCATATATTGAGAGGAAGTAGAGATCTTAGTCTAAACTCTTCTAATTTTATAGGTGAAAAAAATTAACTTTAGAGACCCTTCATTGGTTATGTGGCTCAGAAGTGGGTGTTCCAGTCTCAGAATTAAATTTTCTGACTCCAAATGAATTCCATGGAGGAATCAAAAGGCACTTCTTATTGTAATGGGAACAGCATGAGACAAGATATGTACTTAATGTTATAACAGCGGTTTTAATCAGATCACAGTTTCATGTAGTGTGGGGTGACAGATACGGAGTCAGGAAGACTGGGGTTCCAATTCTGCCTCTGATCATTTACTAGCTATGTGATCCTGGGTAAGCCACCTCTTTGTGCCTCAGGCAGTCCCTTGGACTTAACCTCTAAATCATTGGTGGGTTTCAGTCTTAAGTAGTCTGGGAAGTTTCCCACAACAAGAATTCTTATAATTGAGGAAATCATAGGTTCTTTGCCTGTGATATCCTGATGTCTCGGTATTCCCCCAGGTGATTTGGCACTCTCTACTAATTGGCATTTCCAAGGTTCAGCATCTAAATGGCTAGGGCTGGGTAGTGTGGTAAAACCATCATGCAGTGAGTTTGCCTATAATTAATCACTTGCATAGGCAGAGTATGAGACCTCCATTCACTTCTAATAATGGAGATGAAGGCTTTGGCTTCAGTATTTGTGCCTTAATTAAAATGTCACTATTCGTAGAAGGGATAACAAGTTAACTCCTAAAAAATCATTTATACCACAGTGTGGATGAGTTTATTAGATCACTTTCTGAGAAAGCATGTTCCAGTTGGAGAGAGGAGGATCTAAAAAGTACCATATAAATGAAGTGTTAGATAAAGAAGAGTAGAAAGTTACTAAATTTGAGTAAGAAGCAGAGGTAGAGAAAATGATGCTTTTTCACCACATAAATAATTTCTAGTATAGCTAGCTCTGCATACTGCATAGCACCTATCTCCAGATATTCTATTGCCTCCTCCCACTTGCCATAATACAATGTGCTATATATATATATAGCTCAGCTATATATGACTTGTGGCATATATCATCATATATTTATTATATCTGTTCTTTCATCTCGACAGATTAATCCAAAGAATTTTATGCCCCATTGTCTTCTATTTGAGGACTTTAAAGCATCTTATGAATAGGAATAGAGAGCAACTGTTTTTTGTTTGTTTGTTTGTTTGTTTGTTTTTCCAGAATAATAATGGTATCTGCAAGAACATCACTGACATTCAGGAGCTAGAAAACTAGGGTCAGAGAAATGCACAGATGTATTCTGTAGCATGTTTAGAGCTTAATGGACATAGTTAAAAACATTGCTTTGGCTCCAACTCTCCCCAACAGTATCTTGCTTAAGAACACATAGTGAATCACAGGAAAGAGCCAAGCACTGACTTCTGGAGGCATGGTTTCCAGTTTCCTGACCAGAAAACCACATCCCTTTCTTACTAAGTTAATGGAACTTTTTTAGCAAAAGGCCCAAAAGGACTTACCTCCTGTAAGCATGACAGCACATTTGCACATACAGTTGTCATTATCAGCATCTTTCGTGCTAAAATCAGCACCATGTAAGATCAGGCTACTCTGTTTTCCTGCTGTCCCACTGTGGCCCTTTAAATATAACCTAAAATTGGGACAAAGAAAAATCAAATAAACCTTTCAGTCCAACAAAACTCTTGACATATTAATGACTGGTTATATGCTTCAATTTTCTTCTCATGTCCTTTCTGTTCTGAAAAAGGACAAAAACACCTCACTCAGATCACCAGTAGATCCAATATATGTAAGACAAAATGTTAAAAACAAAAATAACACCTAAAATGGTGACAGCTTTAAGAATGTTTTTTGGGTTTTAAAAGATTATGCATGCCAGTAACTATCTCTTCCCAGCATGTTCCAGGGGTCTCTCCCCTCTACTTCCTGGTGTGGGATTGGTCTTGAGTGGACAAATCCCATGCTAGGGGAGGATCCACGCCCCCTATTTCCTGGCAGGGGATTGATTCTGAATTGAACCAATCCTGTATAGGGGAGAGGCCAAGCCCCCTACTTCCAGTGGGGATTGATCTATATAAGGACCAATCCTATGCCTGGGAGGGGCCTTTGAATCCGAAAAGATTCAGAGGAGCTGTGGCTCTAGTTAATTTCATCTATGGAATTCAGGTGGTTTTCCTTCCATCAAATAAAGTTTTATAAAGAGATCAGAGAGTCAGATAGTTTTTTTTTTTCCAGTCACTCAGTTTAAAGGTCTTTTAATAACAAGAATCATTCCAGAAACAAAGGTCCATATTTTTAACTATAATAGTAAACCAGTGTTGTATGACTGAGTCAAGGAACAAGGCAGTTTCAGAAGAATTAAAATGAATATCATCCCGAGGGCAAAGATGATGTGCACAATGGGCATGAGCAGACTATAATCTAATAGAAACAAAGAACTGTGAAGATGACAGATTCACAGGTGTGATCAAATGAATGTCTCGTCAGAAAGGAAAATGGATGGCTTATGGGATGAGAATGGAGGATAATCAAAGGACACCTTGTATGTATCACTGGTATTCTTATTATGGTCTGAAAAAGAAAAGATGGTTAGGTGAACCATCTGTAAGGAATTGGAGGACGGATGTGGGTAAGAGTGGCACAAATTGAGAAAGCAAGATAGTTTGCAATCTGTGTCACTTAAGGAAATAACTACATTGAAGATATTTCATATCCATGCTAAAATTTGAATGATTGTAAAAATCATTTCATTACTTGGTAGTTGTGGGAGGCCAATAAGAGAAACAGAGTCTCAAATAGATAAAAATCTGAGACTCCTCTTTTGACCCCTTTTATGATCCATACCTTTTCTTATTGAAAAATATTATAGCTTTATTGGAAAACTTTAAGTTCCTAGCAAACCAACAGTTAAGAGGTTAACAGTTTCTCTTTAAGACAGAAATGCATAAAATTAAGCTCAAAATTGTTCTCAGACAGTCAAGGTCAAAACTGGACAAAAGTTAGACAAGACTCATCCAGCAGGTGCTTTCCTCCACATAAGGTATAAGACTCAGCCTCAGGACTTTTTTTTTCTCATCCAGCATTATCTTCATGAGAAAATTCTTTGTAAAACTATAACTTTATTGTACTTTGTAAAACCATATACTAATGATGATGTAATTCTGTAGCTTCAGCTTGACTATGCGACTACAAAGTTTCTGGGGGTTCTCTTGTGTGAAATGAGTCTTGAAATTATATAAATAAGACTCCATGCTACTGGAGAAGGAGAAGGAGAAGCAGCTATGAACTAACAGAGAGATCTCCAGTGTCCTGTTACTTTCTTATCAACTAAGCCATCCTTATCAGATTATCTGGAGATATTGGATAGCTTTCAACAGGTAGTCAACTCTGTAGTGATATTTATGTTTTTATCCTTATCTAGGCTGCTCCTAGTAGAACATAGAATCTGGGACTAGTGCTATATTCTTCACTTTTGTTCCTTAGGAGAACCTATCACAATCTATGCAGATATAGCCTTTGAGGACATACGGTCACATCCATGCACAGAGACATCAGAGTAAAATGAATATATTAGATACCATCATAGTAGAGTGAGAAATACCATGACATAATGGATAGGAAGCTAGCCTAGAAGTAAGGAGGACATGAGTGCAAGTTTTCCCTCTGACAGTAAGGACAGTGACTAAGGGCAAGTTACTTATCCCTTAAGAGGCCTGAGCAAATCTCTAAGATTATAAATGAAGAGCAATTGGAATAGAGGAAGTTTCCTCATAGGCATTTCCATATTCCAATGAAATCATAGATCTCTCATATTTCCTCCCACAACCTTTACCAAAAGTAGCAGTTTTGAAATTATTCAGCACTTGTTAAACATTTAAATATGTTTTTAATCCCCAAATATTCCTTCACAATCCTTCCCAAAGAGCCATCCAACATAACAAAAGTACATTTTAAAGAGAAAAAAAATCTGCACAACTGATTAATACATTGAAAAAACTGGTTCCATGTTTAACACTTGTGGATTTCTTGCCTCCATGGAATAGTGGGGAAGAGGTGGTGATCCTGGTGAATATCTTCACTTGAGTCCTGCTTGATCTTTATAATTTTGTTACATTTAGTTTTGATTTCTTTGGTGTGTCATTTTTTTTTCATTTGTATTGTTGTGATTATTACCATGCATAATATTTCCTTGGTTCCTAATTAATTCTATATTAATTGCTATAAATATTTCCATGCCTCTCTGTATTCCTTCCCATATCTTTTTACTTTTTAATAGCATTGTAATATTGTATTATATTCCTAAACCACAAATTGTTTACCTATTCTTCCACTGATTAACATCTATTTTGCTTCCAATCCATGGCTATAAGTGTTGCTATAAATGTTTTTGGGTATAGGGGAACTTTCTTCTTATTGATGTCTTTCTTGTGGTTCAGACCCAGTAAGCTCTGGTTCAAAAGACATTTTAGTCATTTTATTTGTATGTTTCCATATTTGTTTCCAAAATAGTTGTATCATTTCATAGTAATATCTTCAGTGTATTAGGATACCTTTCATTCTGTAACCTCTCCACCAGTGACTATTACCAGGTTGTGATTTTTGCCAATTTGAAAGGTATGAGGTAAAACTCCAGCGTTGTTTCTATTTGCTTCTCTTAGTGTTGGGGTTTTAGAACTTTTTTTCATGTGTTTGTGTACATTTTGCAATTGTTCTTTTGAGAACTGTTTGTTCATATGATTTGATAATTTATAAGGGAATGGCTATATGATATATACATATTGATTATTTTACTATCTATCTATAGTTTATATATCTTACATATCAGATTTATTAGAGAAATTTGATTTTTCATTTACTCATTTCTCTTCTTATCCTAGGTACATTAATATTGTCTCTGCAGAAGGTTTTTTGTTTCAAGTAAAATTTTATTTTTTTAATTGCCTCTATTTCTTGTTTGGTTAAGAATGTATCTCCTATCCAGAGCTCTGAGAGGGATATGCTTTCTTTCTCTTGTAATTTTTTAAAGCATGATCTCTATTATTATGACCACATATCCATTTGAAGGTATTGCAGAATATGGTGTAATGTATTGGTGGTCGATCTTATCCATTCAATACCACTTTCTTGTTTCTTATCATTCTTTTAATCAAACAAGGAAAGTTTTTTTCCTGGGTATTTTGTGCTTTTTCACTTAATTACAGTGAGATTTAATTGTTTCTGATTTTCCCTAGTCTGGTCTGTTGCACTGATCTCTCACCCTGTTTTTTAACCATTAGAAGATAGTTCTTGATGACTGCTGCTTTGTAACATAGTTTGAGGTTTGGAAGTGCTATTCTTTTCTTTTCCATACTTCTTTCAATCATATCCCTTAATATTCTAGATCTTTTATTTTTCAAATATTTATTATTTTATTTGTTTATTATTATAATTATTTTATTAAATTCTATAAAATCACTTTAGTAATTTAATTGGCATAATATTTAATGGGTAAATTAATTTTGGTAGCATTTTATTTTTATAATATTAGCACAGCTTAGCCATGGGCACAGAGTATTCTTTGGCTATTAATTTTTAAAATTTATTTTCAGAGCACCTTATAATAGAATCTCCACAAAACTTCCATGTAATTGGTTGGATTATTTCCATATATTTCATTTATTTTGTAGTTATTTGTAATGGGACTTCCCTTTTTACTATTCCTCCTTGTGTTTTGTTTTTATTTTGTTGAAACGCTATTGATTTTTGAGGGTTTATCTTAGAGTCTGCAACTCTGCTGAAACTATTTTATTTTTTACTGATTCTCTAAGTTTTTCCAAGTCAATTATAATATCATCAGCAAATGAGGATTATTTTATCTCTTCCTTATCTATATTTATCCTTTTTTTGTCCTGTTACTGTTGCTAACATTTCAAGAATTATACCAAATAGTGCAGACAGTAGGCTTACTTGCTTTACTCCAATATTCACTGAGAAAAGTTCTACAGTATCCTCACTGCACATGATGCTTGCTTTTCATTTTCGATAGATGATTTTTATGATATTAAATAAAAAAGTTTCTTGGTAACTATACTTAGCAGTGTCTTAGCATTAAAAAGTGTTGTATGCTTCTAGGATTTTTCTGCATCATTTAAGATGATATTTTGGTTTTAATTTAATTAATCATGCTGATGGTTTTCTTAATGCTGTCATCCTTGTATCTCTGGTATATATCCCATGTGGTAATAATTAATTTTTGGGATAAATTGTTATAGTCTATTTGATAGGATTTAAAAATTTTTTGAGTAAATATTCAGTAATAATCCTTGATGGTCTTCCTTCTGATTTTTATCATTTCTTGATTTAGATATTAGGACTATATTTGTTTCATAAAATCTTTCTTATAAGGCGCTTTTTTTTAATCCTTGAGAATAATTCATGCAGTGTAGGCATTAACTGTTCTTTAAAAAGTCTGAGGGATTTTAAAGTATCCTCTCACTATTGTATATGTCCTTTTGTAGCACAGACACTATTTTCTTTAGGAATTTGGATGCTAAGACTTTGAAACATACAAAGTTATCACTGATATTGTTTCGTTATCTATGATTCATTTCAGCATAATATGGTTGCTTACATGACTGCAACTCCTGTTTTGCTTGTTTTCTTTTGTTTTGTTTTTATTCAGGTTATTCAAGCTAAGACCCCTGTGTGATGGACATGGGCAAGGAACCGATTTGTTCTAGTGTTGATTTAGCTGTTGTGCTACAACAGATGTCAGAAGGAATATGTAAAAGAAATGATCCCTTTGACCATGCCTATAAAAGGGGGCTGACAGCCCGCTTCTGTTCTCTTCTTTGACTTACAAAAGATCTGGGATTAAACCAGGCAAGGAACATGGGAGCCACATTCTCTCTCAGATCTCAGACAGAGTGAAGAGGGGAAACAAGTGCCCCAGGGGTGGCAACCATTTGGCCTAAGAGAAAGTGGAAGCAAGGTGGTGATGTAGTACTGAGACTTTCAATAAAACCCAGAAGTGGTGGAGACACATTTTTCTGTCAGCCATCGGTCACTTCTCAAAGACAATGATCGGTTGGTCTGATAAGGGAGTTTCCAAAGCCCAAGATTTTTTGGGCAAAATGATTGTCGATCCAAAACTTATTTTATTATTTTTGGCAATGAGTTACATGTCATTTATTTTCTTTTATATTTTCATGGTTTTATTTTATTCTTTAATTCTTACTTTTAGGCCATTGATTTCCAAATCTACATATCTAGTTGTTACTCTCTCTCCCCCTTATAGGTCCCTATTTCAAACTACCTGCTACATACTCTATCTGGGTATATCTCCAGCACCTTAAACTCATCTTCCCTGAAAAACCTGCTCCCTCCAACAACTCTTTTTATTAATAATACCATTAAACCATCTAGTTACCAAAATTATTATGTCATATTTTATTCCTCCCTCTATATTATTTCTTTTATCCAATTATTTGCCAAATCTTGATAATTTTATTTCTCATCTCTCTAAAATCCTTCTTTTTCTCTCAACTTCAACCTCTACTACCCTCATTTGGACCATTTCAATAGACTTTTAAATAATTTCCCAGTCCACAATCTTTTCTTTCTCTAATTTATTATTCAGTGTTGCCAGGGGCAGCTGGGTGGCTCAGTGGATTGAGAGCCAGGCCTAGAGACTGGAGGTCCTAGGTTCAAGTCCAGCCTCGGACACTTCCAGCTGTGTGACCTTGGGCAAGTCACTTGACCCCTATCGTCCACCCTTACCACTCCTGGGCTAAGGACGGTCCCTAGCCCAGATGAAAAAAGGAGGAGGGTTGGGCGTGGGGCTAGCAACCCCACCCTGTAAAAACTACATCCGCTAAAGAAACTGCAACCTAAAGTAGGGGCAGCTGGGCTAGCTCAGTGGATTGAGAGCCAGGCCTAGAGACGAAAGGTGCTAGGTTCAAATCCGGGCTCAGACACTTCCCAGCTGGGTGACCCTGAGCGACCCATTGCCTACTGGTTGTGGCCCTATGCTCCTAGAATGGAGTCCCAGGTTAAAAAAAAAATTAATATTCTGAATGCAAAGAACTAACCATGTAAGCACTATGTTCAAAATCCTTCAGTGTCTTCCTCTTGCCTAAAAGAAAATATGTACTCTTTATACTGGCATTTAAAGCCCATTGCCAAGATTATCAGTTTGCTGGCCTAGGATTAAAAGGGCCATTAGAGGCTATTTAGCCAAATTCTTTCATCTAAAAAGTGAGGAAACTGAGGCCTCTTTCGTCCAATATAACTTTCCAACCTAATTTCAAACTAATCTTCAAAAATTTGTTTTCCCATAAACTTAGCCTGTAGCTATTTCCTGAACTTGGACCTCTATTTTACATTCTACAAAGGATCATAGATATGAAACTGGAAGGGACCTAAGAAGTCATCTTGTCCAATTGTCATATTTTGTAGAGTAAATTGATATCTATAGTATAAACGATGACTTGTTTGAGGTCATGCAGATAGTAAATGACAAAGCAAGGATTTATACCTTGATCCTCTGAATCAAACTCTGCCTTTCTTTCTGGTGTGCCGTATTGCCTATTGGAATTTTATCCACCTGTGATGAACCAGGTGCCACCTGGTGAATGAACTTTCTTTCCAACCAAAAGAGTTCTTTGTTTCCATACTTTTTCTTATAATCTTACCTGATTTTCTACCTCACCTTTAGTGTAGTCTATTTGTAACACACTTAATTGTGTTTATGCTTTGTTTGACAGGACAGATATTAAGCTCTTTGAAGGAAAGTACCGTTGTTCATTTTTCAGCCTTGCTTATTCATTGCTTAGTACAATGCAATGTACACAGTAAGTGCTAACTGTTTGTTGAATTTTATTGAATTATATTAGTATGCCTTTTCAAAGAGGATTGATCAAAAGGAGAGAAATTTACACTGTTCTGATATGAATAGTCTTACGAAAATTCACGATTTGTAGTGAAAATAACCATTAAAAACTTGGTTTAACAAAAAGAGGGTTCATATTTAGATCCATTTATCATGGAAAAATTATTGATCATTTAAATCTTTATGAAACCTGGATTGTGTGAATACATGTAGATTTCAGATTTCATTGCATATTTATATCGCATATTTCTTTTAAACATGCTAGTCTAGAGAGGTGTTTCTAAGTTATCACACAAAATTTCAAAACTGAAAACATTCAGGAGATGAAGCATATGTGGAGGAGAAAAAGTGAGAAGAGGAAAAGGTAAGGCAATTGATGGAAGACTCTCTTGTTCTGTCTATTTAAATTCCTGGTCTTTGTCCCTCAGAGATAGCTTATGGAGAGAGAGAGAGAGACAGACAGACAGACAGACAGACAGACAGATAGAGAGAGACAGACAGACAGACAGAGAAAAGAGAGAGACAGAGACAGAGAGACAGAGAAAGACAGAGAGATAGAGAGAGTGCTTGTGTGAGAGAGAGTGTGCCTGTTGATAAGAGGATGTTTTCCTCTGGATCCATCTGTAGACCATCAATGTCGGTCTACTACTCTTGGAAATTCTCCTATTATTTCACTAGCATAGGCACTGGTAATTAATTTTCAGGAGTCAAGTAAAGAAGAACTATACTCTCCATTGCCTTCTCTTCCTTGGCACTTTCATTTACTCCCAGAGTTCCAACTACTGCCTACACACAGATGACATCCAAATGTATTTATGTCCTTCTAAAATCTGTTCTTAGGCCTAGGACCTGAACAAAACTCCTGGATGATCCACCAGTATCTCAAATTCAACATATCTGAAATCAAACTCATTCTATTTTCCCTGATAATTCTCCCTCTTACATCGCTATCTTTGTCTGATATTGCCATCTTTTAGCTATATTACTTTTGACTTCTCTTTTACTTTGTTGTCTTTTTTCTCCTCATAGTCAATGTTACCAGTCTTGCCAATCTAAACTTTTCAAACAACTTTCATCTTTTCTATCCGAATGCTTATCAATTTAGCTGTTTTTACTTTAAAATTCTGTTTTATAACTTTGAAATCTCTTTCTAAGATGACATCTTTAAAGGTGATGCATCCTCAAAACCACTTAAAATGTATACAGAAACATAATTTTGTATCACTAGTGATTATTTTTGTAGATGGTGAAAAGATTTAAAATACGAATTACCTTTTTTTTGTTAATTTATGTTTTTGAACATAATTTTATGCATTTTCTCTGTTATATCCTTCACTACCACCTTCATAGTTGTCCATTAACTATCACAATAGCCTCCAAACAGAGCTCTTCTACATATTCTATAACCTCCATTCAAAATTTGACCCACATAATATTCCACATGTAATAATTTGTCATATTATTTTTCTCACAGGTCTATAGCAGCTTTCTATTTCCTAAAAATAAATTTTCAGACTTCTCTTCCTGGCATTCAAGACCCACTGCAACTTGATTTCATCCTTCCTTTTTATCTTTAGCAATTATCCTAGTTCTAATTCTATTCTAATTTTATTCCTAGTATTTTTCATATTCTAGCCAAAATAGGGATTCATATGTGGATATACCAATTACAGACAATTGAATTAAAAATAGATCTGTTGATGTCTCATCAGGTGTACTAAACCATAACTTCCTTAGGGGCAAAGACCATATCTTGACTAAATTTCATATATTTTTCATTATCTAATGGTTCTGTGAACACAACAAATATACTTATTGCTATTCTTTTATCTGTAGAAAAGATAAAGTAAATTTCTAAAACAAAAAGTCAACTTGATTGTTTTCACTCAGTGATTGCTTCATTTAACCCATTTCCCAGATTTCTACCCAGCTTCTGGGGTTTAACTAAATAACACAGTGGATACATTACTGGTCCTGGAGTCAGAAGGACTCCTCTTCCTAAGTAGAAATCTAACAGATACTTCCTAGTTGTGTTACTCTGTACAACTTAGCTTTCTTTGCTTTGGTTTCCTCATATATAAAATGATTTAGAGAAGGAAATGAAAAACCACTTCAGTATCTCTGACAATAAATACCAAATGGTGTCATGAAGAGTAGGACATGACTGAAAAATGACTTAATGATATTTTCCCTTTCCAACTTAATTATCATCATTTTTAAAAAAATCCTTACCTTCCTTCTTGGAGTCAATACTGTGTATTGGTTCCAAGGCAGAAGAGTGGTAAGGGCTAGGCAATGGGGGTTAAGTGACTTGCTCAGGGTCACACAACTAGGAAGTGTCTGAGGACAGATTTGAACCTAGGACCTCCGTCTCTGGGTCTGACTCTCAATCCAACTGAGCCACCCATCTGCCCCCCCTTAATTATCATTATAAATTTCCTTTTTCATATCTTTTTTATTGAATTGCTATCACTGGCTTATCCATACCTTTATATCCCATTCCATTCTTTAGACCTCCAACAAATTCCAACAATCAACCAGTATGATCCCTGAAGAAAGGAGACCTAGGAATAACCTTTAGAAGGCACTATGGCATCATTACTTTGGAGCAGATTTACATATTTAAATCAAGGCAATATTATCACATTTCCTTGCTTTTTAAAGACTTCATGTACAAAATATCCCTTTACTTTTTTTTAAATCTCAATTAAAGCAATATCTTCGCTTTTATTAGTGGGCTTTCATTGAATGTCAACTTACATTTATTCTGTGGAAAACTCTCAAGGTGGAAAGTAGTAAAGAGAAGGAGGCTGGTAGGGGAATGGTCTAATTTCTCAGCAAAGTGCTCTTTATTTACTGATTTAAAAAAAAACATTCTCATTGCCTAAATACTAATCTGTGGCCATGCATTCAAAACACAAACATATTTTAAGTTAAATCCAATAGCTAAAATTATTTCTAAAGAAAAAAAATAATTGTCTGGGAAAGAATGCCAGACCAAAATAATGGGTACTGTAACATCCCCATAAAGACCCTTTTAGAATAGAAAGAGTGGAGTGAAAAGGTATAAGACAAATGGCTCTCCCCAGAAAACTCTTTACTTCTGAAAATATAAAAGACACCAAACTATATAAAAAGATATCTCTATTCAAATTTCAATGAAGTCATAACGACATTACCCCATAGTATATGAATAGCAGGGGGACTCTATTGTTAGTGACAACCTTTCTATGTAATAGGACAATTAAGGGTGGACCTTAATTAAGCACCAACTAACTTGAAAGAATTGATTATAAAATTATTGAAGTGAACAATTATATCTCAAAAATTGTACCTCAAAAATGAATAAATGCTACAATTATGGCCTTAATTATTGATTTTTTAATTTCAACTTAAGAAATTGATGAGAAAATGTTAATAATGCATATTGAACTATAAAGTATATCATGTATAAAATTTTCCCCAGTAGAGTTGGTTGTTAAATATTTACTAGCACTTCAGCTGGACATAGTCCTTGGATCAGAAATTCTGGCGAATAATTTCCTTCTGCCAACGCAGGTTGTGTAAATAAAATTTTGTATCTCTGGACTTCATTTCCCAGGACCCCACTCTCCTCCTGTCCTTACATATTGATGTAAGCAGGATATAAATTCTGTGTAGCTCCGCCTCTTGGGGGCAGTTCTTCCGGTTGGGACTTTTTGGGGGGGCTGGACTTCCTGTTGGGGCTAGAGCAAGGTAGGCTGCGCTCAGCTTCTTGGCATTTTTGTGGTGTTTTTTTTAATCTCTGTTCAACCTTACAAGGTCTTCACTATCTTTGCAACTTAAAGTCTTAACAGAGATTAGACTTTTTAAATGTGTGTGTGTGTGTGTGTGTGTGTGTGTGTGTGTGTGTGTGTGTGTGTGTGTGTGTTTGAGTCAGAGACGGAGAGAAATGGAGAGGAGTCAGAGAGAGACAGATCAGTTGGGAAGTCTGATAAAGGCTTTCGATATTTGCTTAAAACATTTTTTAATTAATTATTTAAGGAAATGTCAAATTTTAATTACAGATTGGCAAATGTAAGGATGTATAATTCTCCCTAGCTCAAGTTCATAGACTCATCCGAAATTTATCGGAAACCCTTAGGCACTAAGTTAAGAACCTCTGTTTCAGGGTGTTGCCTAGAGCCTTTTGGAATCCAGTGACTAGTCTAGGGTCACACTGCCACTATGTGTCTGTTGGGACCATTGTTTGCCATCGTCAACTTTGGTCCATGTCATTGATCACCACCAGCTCTCCTGAGTCTGCCTACATGCAAGACTCTTGTCCACTGTGCTTTGTGTCAGAGTTGAACTTGGACTTGGGTCTTCCTGGCTCTGAATACTGCTCTCTTTCAACCCCTCTATCAATCCCTCTCTGCAGCCTCTCTGCTCTGTCTACATAGTTTAGTGAATTATTTTCTAATAACAGGCAAGAATTTTCCAGGTTAATAATTACCAGAACAAACCTTTTTGTCTAGGTATCTGACCCAGGGAAAACAAGGGTCAAGTACAAGTAGATTACTTTGACAAACCAAACATGATTCAGTACCCAAACAGAGCATGACATTCTGACTGTTTAGCAGAGCAGAAGTCCTGCTCACTGTTCCTAAAACTTTCTGATGTATATATTTAGCTGCCTTTGCTCTCTTTAGTCACTTAGTTCCTATATCTAATAGCCAGTTGTAAGTGGTCTTGAAAAAAATGCTCTTTAAATCAGACTGAAATCCACAAAATTATATGTCATTGAAAAGAATACCTTAGTAAAAATGTTCCTCCTCCACTCTACATTTTTGCATACCCTTTTCCAGTCAGTGTAGACATGGCTTAAATGAAAGATGATGTGCTATGAGATAAAAACCACACGTTCACTCCAGAGCAAAGCAGCTGGCCTAACGACAGACAGCAGAAAGAAGCTGCCAAAATTCTGCTACACATACAATTGGATGTGACCAAGCAGGCAGCCAAATAGCAGAATCATGGTATTTGACCCTTTCAACATATTCTTCCTAATTAAGAAAAAATATTTATGAGCAGCATAGAGCCAGTGACTATGGAAGTTAGCCTTTTTTCTATTGGTTTTATAGCTTTAAAATATATGAGAGGATACAGCAGGTGATTCTATATTCATGTTGTCCATAATTGTTTTGTCATATAGAATAAAAATCTAGCCACATCTTTTCTTTCATGGATGACACCTAAAAGAGATAGTGTAACATTGTCAATGTAACATTGTCAATATATATATATATATATATATATATATATATATATATATATATATATATATATATACAGC